>NC_134092.1:33500801-33817230 GCF_000715075.1 Nicotiana tabacum | reverse complement strand
GCAAGGATGTTGTCAATGAACACTGTCATGAAAGAGTTTAGGAAAGGCTTGAAAACTCAATTCATAAGATTCATGAAAGCTGCCGGGGCATTCGTTAGCCTAAAAAACATCACCAAAAATTCGAAGTGCCCATATCGAGTCCTGAAAGCTGTTTTTTGTATATCCTACTCCCTAATCATCAATTGGTGATACCCCGATCTCAAGTAAATCTTCGAGAAGTACTTAGCACCTTGCAACCGATCAAACAAGTCATCTATCCTCGACAACGGGTACTTGTTCTTGATGGTGAGCTTCTTGAGCTATCAATAGTCAATACATATTCTTAGTGACCCATCTTTCTTCATTACAAAGAGAACCGATGTGCCCCAAGGTGACACACTTGGCCGGATGAAACCTTTCTCTAGGAAATCCTTCAACTGCTCCTTTTGTTCCTTCAATTCTGCCGATGCCATTCTGTAGGGTGGAATAGATATAGGCTGCGTGTCTAGCATCACATTGATCCCAAAATCAATCTCCCTGTCTAGTGGGATACCAGGGAGCTCATCAGGGAAGACCTTTGGAAATTCATTCACAACTAGCACAAACTCAAGTGTAGGGACCTCAAGATCGGTGGCCATAACCCGAACCAAATGATAAATACACCCCTTGTTGATAATCTTCGCTGCCTTAAGGTAAAAAGTAAACCTACTCTTTGGCATGACATCATCCCCCTTCCACTCAATTACTTACTCATTTGGAAATTCAAACCTAATAGTTCTATTTTGGCAATCAAGCTTGGCATAACATGAGTGAAGCTAGTCCATCCCCATTATCATGTCAAAATATACAATCACCAATTCAACGAGATTGGCCGTGGTGTCTCGACCATGAACTATGACAATACAATTACTATAAACCTGCGTAGCCATAATAAGATACATAAAACAACTCAAAAAGTTGTTTCGGTTCTATTCTGAATTCCATAGCAATATAAGGAGTGATATATGACAAGGTGGAACCAAGATCTATAAGAGTATACACGTCAAGAGATTTGACAACCAACATACCTGTGACAACATCTGGAGAAGTCTCTGAACTCTTGCGACCCGCATAGCATAGAACCGGTTGGATCCTCCCGAACTCTATGCACCACTCTTTGCTTCCCCACGCCCTGCGGGTGATGGAGTGCCTCGAGCTGGAGGATGTGCCGTGGATGTAGTAGCTACAGAACTGGCTGCTTGTGCCATACCCCTACCCATATTCTAGGGACGATTGATAATCCCTCTGAATGTGACCTATAATACCGCACTTGTAGCATATGGGTAGGTCTATGTAGCATCCCCCTACATGCATCTTCCCACACCTAGGTCATGGGGGCCTACGCTGCTGCTAGAACCTCCTGCCAGGATGACCCTGCTGACTGGGCCCTGATGGCGGTGCACTGACCAAAGACTGAGCAAAGGACTATGGTGGTCCGGATGACCCTCCCCTAAATTCTGACCTTCCAAGAAAGTTATCTACAACCTTCAAATACGTTAGCCTACCTCGACACCACAACACCTCCAGTTCTTGGTAAAATTTTACGGGGCCTTATATGTGGCCTCCTCTTCTATTTAATTGGATGGAAATTCGAGTCCAAACTCAATTTGTGCATTGTTATCTCCGGTGGGATTCTTGTCATATATAAGTGCAACCAGGCAAAATAATAGGCATTAGCTTTCAAAAAATCATTGAGTTTTTTCCTGAGATCGAGGATTAACCCCGTGCCCATGTATACCTTTATATCCATCAAGTGCTCGAACAATATGACCTGTTCTAGTTCCTCGATTGTTGACTTGGTGGCATCAATGTCATCAGGTTCTACGAAGGATCTCTGGACCCTGAAGTTATCTTCCTCATCTGCTGTTGCCTTTCTCTTTGACCAATCCCTCACCTTTTGATGTCATGATCGCGGGTACCGGGATCACTTCCTCGACAATGAACATCTCCTTTGCGGCCGGTTGTTCCCCATAGACCCTTTTTATTCCACTTGGGGCTGGAAATTTCAACGATTGATGCAAGGTCGATGGTACCGCCCTCAGGCCGTGGACCCACGATCTCCCAAACAAGGCAATGTACCTCATATTAACTTTGATTACATAGAACTTCGTTTGCTGAGTGGTTCCGGCTGTGTTTACCGATACCCTTCGTTTTCTCGTATTCCATATTGAACTTGTTCAGTATTCGAACTACTGGTGCGATCCAATCCAACATCCCCATTTGTTCCACAACTCTCCATCGGATGATATTGGCTGAACAACCTGGATCAATTAACACACGCTTAACTCAAGATTTATTAATAAGTACAGATATTATCAGTGCATCATTGTGAGGTTGAATGATTCCCTCGGCGTCCTTATTACTAAAAGGGATATCTCCTTCCGGGATATAATCTCTAGTTTATTTTTCTCTTGTGATAGAAACTTTGGTGCATTTTATCATTGGTCCTTGTGGAACGTCTACTCCTCCAATAATCATGTTAATCACATGTTGATGTTCTTCCTGCTCGATCTGCTTGTTGGCGTCCCTATTTTTTAAATGGTTTTTGGCCCGCTCACTTAGAAATTCTCGAAGATGCCCATTGTTGAATAGACGAGCCACGTCTTCCCTTAACTGTCGATAATCCTCTATTCTATTCCCGTGAGTACCATCATACTTACATATCAAATTTTGATCCCTCTGTGCAGGATCAGACTGGAGTGGCCTTGGACACTTAGTCTCCTTGATGAGACCGATGGCTGACACTATACTCGTTGCATCCATGTTGAAGTTATATTCTGATAGCAACCCTCGATTGTTTGGACCCTTATAATTTCTTCTATCATTCTTGGTCGGATGGCGACTGGGTCCATTTCTGTTTCTATCTAAGTTGTAAGGCTGGTATTGCTCTATTGGGATAAACCGACCCTGAGGGAGCCCTTAGTTGGTTGTCCTCGACTCTGATCTTTGATTGATACTTGTTGTGGACATCGGCTCAGGTAACCACTAGGTACTCTACCAAATTTTGCTTCAATTGCTGAGACGGGACTGAAATTTGGGGGATGAGCCCCAAAGTAAATTCCTGAACTGCCCAATCATCTGCGACCGGGGGTAGGTCCATCTGTTCCATCCGAAATCTCGACACGAATTCCCTAAGCATCTCGTTGTCCCATTGCTTGACTTTGAACAGGTCTGATTTCCTTCTCTCAACTTTAATAACACTGGCATGGTCTTTAACGAAGGCATCTGCAAGCATAGCAAATGAATCAGTAGAATTTGGAGGTAAATTATGATACCATATCTTTGCTCCCTTGGATAAGGTTTTCCCGAATTTCTTTAGCAATACCGACTCGATCTCATCATCCTCGAGGTCTTTTCCCTTTATTGCACATGTGTAAGAGGTCACATGCTCGTTTGGATCTATGGTCCTATTGTATTTGGGAATATCGGGCATCCAAAACCTTTTTAGAATTGGCTTTGGTGTTGCGCTAGGGGGGGAAGGCTTCTAAATAAACATTTTGGAATCCGGTCCCTTCAATATCGGAGGATCTCCCGGGATCTAATCGACCTTTGAATTGTAAGTTTCCACTTTTTTGCCGTTCATCTCTATCTTTTTTTCGCTGGATTCCACTCGATTTGTCAGTGCTTCGAGCATTTTCATCACCTCGTAAGTTTACCCAGGTCCGGAGCCGTCGGGTTCTGTGACAATCCGCTCTTCCCTCCGAGTGTCTTCTCCAACCTGTTCGCATTCGGCCGCATTGTGTGCATAATTTTGAATCTGCAGTTGTAATATTGCAACTTGCTGTGCTTGCAACATATCAAATATCAAACGTAAGCTAACTTCAACGCCTCCCCATTCGGGTGCCTCACGAACCGATGGACGGGATGTCCCATGAACGTTGTTACCAGGATCAGTCTGTTGGTTGATGTTGATAGCAGCGTGTGAATTGGCATCGACTGGGTTAGGGATCGGTGTTGACGACCAATTTTGACCCTCCCTTTTAAATTAATTTATTTTTACTTAATGATTTGCAATAAATGTTTTGAAAATATTTTCTAATCAATAATACCTATTTTTATAAAAAATTATAATTAATTGTGTTGAAATTAATAATTTAGTATTATATAATTACAAGATATATCATACTTACTATTTTGAGACTATTAAAATAACCTTTATATACATTAAATAAGTTTTATAATTAATTTAATAAGTTATTCCTTAATTTTTAGTTAATTAGCCTACTATTTCAATAATTCAAAATTAATGTCATGATTAGGAAAATAAAGTATTTTTATAAATAATTAATTAATTATAGTAATTAGTAATGTATTTGATGATTATAATTTCTATTATATTTTATTGAAATTATTTAAGTTCATTTAAATTAATTATAAAGGGGTTAAAACCCAAAAAGGCTACAGTTGCAAATACCTAGTTACATACAAAATGAATATTCTTTAAATTATTTTTAGCCCAATACCCAAGCCCAAACAGATCTTACCCATTCCAAAAAACCCCATCTTATCCACCTTGGCAATCCACCCCTATCTCCACGAACCAATCAGAGCTTGCCACATCACCCATCTTATTCCCTCGCAAAATAAACACAGCACATCCCGACTGTTGATTCATATCATCAATGGACTATGGTTAATTTTGTTTTTCTATTTATTTTAAAAGCTCATCTTGTTTTATCCCCGCAGTTGGTTGGCCATCGATATTTCTCTATAAAATTAATTTTAAACGCCTAACTCTCAAAATAATCTGAGCCGTTGATCAAATGATCCAACGGCTCCCGTTCCGTCTCCCACTTTTATCCCTAGAGACGACCAGCCCCTCCCTCATACTCTAATTCATTTCTCCTTTGACCCAGCCTCCACCCTCTCCCCTTTCCTCCCTTTTCTATTCACTCCCATCACCATGCCTGTCATAAGAACCTTGCACAAATTCGGGCAAGGTATCAAATTACCTAGAGAATCATCCCTTCTGTCTCTCAAACCCACGATCCCCGCTGAACTCTTTCCCATTTTCGTCTTTAGGATTTAAATGCCCAAATCCGAAAAAACCCTAGATTTAGAATGAAACATCAAATCCCCGAATTTCTCTTATGTTATGTTAAATCGAAGCATGCATGGCTTCTTCTCAGTCTCATAATGAAGATTTTATACCCAGAGGTCAAATATAGTGACTTTTGGGTTCTTGGGCTTTGTCCGCTGATTTAGCCTTCAATGGTCGGCCTTCCCCACTTAGGTAAATTTTCTAATGATTTTCCCCTCTGATTTCTTCGATTTCACTTGTTTGCTTGCATCATCTGAGCTTCGTCACTCTCCACTATCATTTTTGAATCTGTTGAAACTCTAAGACATTGAATGCCACTATAAATTGGAGCTTTCAATACTCTCACCTAACAGAGAAGAAATACACGAAAAATCAACATAATGCAAAGCTTTTAGTTTACAGTTTGAAAGGTCTGGGTTTTAATCGATTCCTTATCTCTCCCCTTTTCGGTTTTGAGTTTTCCTATTGTTTGAGCGTGAGTTCAGATTCTTAACGGCTAAAAACAAGAAGCTTTTGTTTGGTTTGCTGACCAAAAGAAGGTCAGTGAACCTCAATCTTTCTTCTCTTTTGATTGTTTATTTGGAAGCATGTTTGTTTTGTTATGTCTTGAAATGGATCTATCTCTAATAGGTTATTATTGATCATCTCTATATGTTTGTTGTTAATCAGTAACTAGTCACTGGACTCTAGAATTAGAAGTTCCTTAATATTCTAAAATTAGAGCCATGTACTAGTTAATTATTCTGGTAATCCTAATTAACATGTCTTTGCATGACTTGTATAGCTTTTGAGAATAACAAAGAACTTTCAAATGACCTAAATAGTTGTCTTAATCTTCTGGTGTTCGGTTGTAGCTCTCATTTGTGCTATGTTAGTTTGTCTTAGTATTGTTGGTATGATTCACTTGATATCTGGCCTAAGTGGATATGAATACATGATGTTATGTATAAGGCTGCCATTTAATCTAAGTATGGTAGTTTATAATGTTTGAGTCGTCTCCTTCTTCAATGTGTTCTTCTGTGGTTCTGTGACTTTAGAAAATCAGTGTAAGAACCTTCAGTCATATCCCATAACTGTTTTATCACATATGTGAACTTCACTGTATGGGACAAAGTCTCAAATTAACTAGATTAGGCTCTCATGAACCTCTGCACTTAGTTTGTCTGTTTCTATCTACTTAGTTCAAGTCATGCCTAGAAACCTGATTGAAATTTGCACCTACTATAGTTGAATACCATATGATGGAACCATGTGTTGCAGAACTTCATTATGAGAAACTAATCTACTTAGCTTAGAACTGAAATATGCTTTCCTAGTATAAACTTTCACTATTCAGGACCTGCTAGTAGGATTATTGAGGTTGATACACATGATAACTTCTATACTCCTTTGAACAACATGACTTACTTATTCTGAGTTTTTATATTAATGTGTTGTATGCTCTCATACTGTTAACTCTGATACTTAGTAAGGAGTGGAATGTTATTAGATTTCCTCTGAGTATATACATAACTAAGTACATGATCACAACTATCGATTTAAATAAGCATGAACCTGCTAGCAGGATTATTGAGGTTGATACACCTGATACCTTCTATAGTGTCACGGCCCAACTGGAGGGTCATGACTAGCACCCGGGCCATACTTGCCGAGCACCAACATACATTTTATCTAACCTTCCTTATTATCTTTAAGGGCCGACAAGACCAATATAAATGGTATACATAGATCATGAACATCCAACAATGAAAGATAATGTCATGAACATACGTAACATGGGACGACAAGACTGTCAAGAAACTATATATAAGGTACGAGCTACCATGGTGCCATGAAAGACTATACAACAAAAATCAGCCGACAAGGCATTCCAAACCATACATGAGTCGACACCTGTCTATGAGCCTCTAAAAGAACATAAGTGCTACAACATTGCCGGAACAGGGCCCCGACATACCCATAATGTCTATAACAAAAATGCATACCAAGACCACTGCAAGTCCGGAGAAAGGATCTTGCCAATAACGCTGAACCGGATAGCCTACTGTGATGGGGGAGCTGCATCTACCCGTCTATCAGGACCTACAGCACGACATGCAGCGTCCACAAATAAAAAGGACGTCAGTACGAATAAAGTACTGAGTATGTAAGGCAGGAAAGCATAAGTAAGAACAATAATGTAAACAGTGATAGGGAATATACAACCTGTGACATCTGGGTACCTTTGAGGGCTACTGACATGAAATACATGATACATACATATATATATACATACACTTTTAAAACATATGCCTTTGTGGGCATCATCATCATATCGTACCCGGCCGTAATAGGCTCGGTAAAATGTACCCGTCCATCATAGGGCTCGGTAGAATCGTACCCGGCCACGTGGAGCTCGGTAAAACCCAACTGATCATTGGTTATAGATACATATATATGATGCATGCTGGACTCATTGGAATCACATTTTGAACCTTTCGGAGTGACGTAAGGTCGGTATCCTTCGTACACGTTATTAGGATTAACTCTTCATCAAGAATCTTATAAGAATCAGGAACTACCAACAACATTGATAATATAAGAATAAGAGAAGTAACATCAATATCAATCGTTTCATAAGAAGGGCAGCAATGTAAGTACTGCTAGCTTCTAAGAGTAGAGTATCTTTGGGAGTTCGTTCATTACATTATGTACAATCGGAGTCGTGCAAAAGAATGAAGGGGATAGCCTCACATACCTTGTATATACTGCCCAACCTCAAGCTATGCAAATGTCACGACTCCTTAGTCTACAATAAGAGAAATGACACTATCATTATTGTTTAAGCGTCGTAACTATTATGTATCGACCGCAACCTATTTTACGATGAAACGGACAGCACCTCCCCTATTTATATGACTTCCCACAAGTCAATACAATCACCAAAAAGCCCAAACAACATCATTAATAATCATATTGAGCCTCCAAAATAGTCCACCAACTAACAACATTACTACCAAGCCTTTCGATATATATTTTACAAGTTCTAGCATCAACGACATAGCCACAACTTGGATAATCTTAAATATAAATAGAGTAAGAGGTTCCTTACCTTTAAACAGAAAGAACAACTCCAATTTGACCTTAAGTTTCCACGAAATATCCCTTCAATTCTGCCACAAGAACAAGGAAGCGAAACTAGCAATTAATTCGGGTTTTTCGGCACTAGAATTACTTTAGAAGACTTGAAATCACCTAGGGTTGATATTAAAAACTTGAAGGTGTATTTAAAGAACATAAAGCACTTAAAACAACCTCCCACACGAGCTGGAACAACACAAAAATCAGCAACAACAAGAGGAACAAGAAACTTACTAGCGCCACGGGATTCCCGACATTTGATTTGTGTTGTTTGCCCTTTGTTTGGGTCTTGGATCATGAGAGAACCTTGAGAGACTGTTTTTAGGGTTATAAGATCTGAATATACTGAAAAATAATGACTTAAAATGGGGTTGAGGTATCTTATATATGTCCATATGTCTTAAACCGCCTTTGTGGGCCCCATAGAGAGCAGCTTGGCGCACTCTCACGAAAACGCGAATATCTCTCTATTCCGAGATTGTATCAATGAACGGTTTAATGTGTTGGAAACTAGACTCATAGATATTCAATTTTATAGGTAGATCACCCCATAATTCCAAGCACATTGGGAGAAAAATGCAGTAACATTTGACCTAATGTTTAAGTAAAATTATAAACCTAAGTTGCGACAACTTTTATCGACTTTTGTTTCATAACTCGCTTGACTTCAAGACTTATGATACGGATATTATATGATTCAAATACATTAAAACAAGACCTCTTGGGACAGTTAATCACCTCTAGTATTACCCGAAAATACGGGTTACAACATCCTTGATTCGTTTAACTTCTAATACTTGTTAACCACTCTTATACACCCTTGTATCATTTAAAACCAATAGGATTAACTTCTTATCATCTCAAAGATAATATCTTCTTGGATTTACGTTGACTAACTTACGGCATGATCTATGGTATGCGAATTTGGGTTGTAACATCCTCTCCCCCTTAGGAACATTCGTCCTCGAATTTAAGGGTTTATGGGGTGTCTAACTCATCGTGGATTCCGACGGAGATTTCCGGCTGATTTTCCCTATAAAATGGACACTAGCCAAACTTGCAAGCAGTTAAACCCAACCTATGGCCATACAAGACTATACAAAGCATTATGGATATGTACATTATCTGCATATCACCATTTTGTATTAAAAAAAAGAGTATTCACAAGCTATTGCTTACCTCATAGAGCTCGTTTCACCTTATAATGCGTCCTTCTTTCCCCCGGCATCCTCGTTATTTTCACTCTGGAATAGGTAAGGGTATTTAGACTTCATCTCCTCTTCTGCTTCCCATGTCATTTCTTCTATATTCTTGTTCCTCCATAATACTTTCACGGAAGCTACATCCTTTGTTCTCAGCTTGCGGATTTGTCGATCTAATATAGCCACTGGCACTTCATCATATGATAGATCCTTTGTAACTTGTACATCTTTGATAGGGACGACCCGAGAAGGGTCTCCAATACATTTCCTCAACATAGATACATGGAATACCGGGTGGACAAATTCCAATTCAGATGGCAATTCTAACTCGTACGCAACCTGTCCAATTCGTCGAAGAATTTTGTACGGCCCAATATACCGCGGACTCAACTTACCCTTCTTCCCAAAACGCATAACACCCTTCATCGGCGAGATCTTCAGGAAAACCCAATCACCAACCTCAAATTCCAGATCACGACGTCGGACATCGGAATAAGATTTTTGCCTGCTTTGTGCCGTCCTCAGCTGCTCTTGTATCACTTTCACCTTCTCAATGGCTTGGTGAATCAAATCTGGCCCATATAATTCTGTCTCACCGACTTCGAACCATCCAACTGGTGATCTACATCTCCTCCCGTACAGTGCCTCATACGGGGCCATTTTAATACTGAAATGGTAGCTATTATTGTAGGAAAATTCTATAAGTGCCAGATGGTCATCCCAATTCCCCTTGAAATCTAGAACACATGCTCGTAGCATATCTTCCAGCGTCTGGATGGTACGTTCAGCCTGTCCGTCAGTCTGCGGATGGAATGCAGCTGAGATTTACTTGTGTGCCTAAACCCTTCTGAAAAGACCTCCAAAAGTTAGCCGTAAATTGAGCTCCTCGGTCTGATATAATAGATACCGGCACACCATGAAGCCTAACAATCTCCTTGATATACAACTTTGCATAATCTTCAGCCGTGTAAGTTGTCTTAACTGGTAGAAAATGGGCAGATTTTGTAAGTCGATCAACTATCACCCAAATGGAGTCAAACTTATGATAAGAGCGAGGTAATCCAATAATGAAGTCCATATTAATCACCTCCCATTTCCAGGTCGGAATCTCTATATTCTGAATCAATCCACTGGGTTTCTGATGCTCGATCTTTACTTGTTGACAATTAGGACACTGGGCTACAAATTCTGCAATAGACTTCTTCATGTTATCCCACCAATACTGCTCCTTAACGTCATGACACATCTTTGTCGAGCCAGGATGGATAGAATATCGGGACTGATGAATCTCAATCATAATCTTCTCTCGCAACCCTGCCACACTAGGCACACAAAATCAGCCCTGGTATCTCAGTGTCCCATCTCCTCCGATCTTGAAAGCTATAATCTTACACTGCTGAATTCCCTCTCTCAATCTTACTAAGGTAGGATCTTCATATTGCCGTGCTTTTACCTCGGCTACCAAAGATGATTCTGCTGTATTCTGTACAGTAACACCTCCGTCATCAGAGTCCAACAATCTGATTCTCATATTGGCCAGCTGGTGAAGCTCTTTGGTCAACCCCTGTCTACCTGCCTCAATATGTATTAAGCTTCCCATTGACTTACGGCTGAGAGTGTCTGCCACAACATTGGCTTTACCGGGATGGTACAATATCTCGACGTCATAGTCTTTCAGTAATTCAAGCCACCTACACTGCCTCAAATTCAACTCCTTCTTCTTGAAGATGTATTGTAAACTCTTGTGATCTGTGTAGATGTCAACATGGACGCCGTATAAGTAGTGCCGCCATATCTTCAAAGCATATATTACTGCAGCCAATTCCAAATCATGAGTCGGGTAATTCTTTTCATGCTTCTTCAATTATCTTGATGCATAAGCAATCACCTTCCCACGTTGCATCAATACGCACCCCAAACCTATACCTGAGGCATCACAATATACCACATAACCTTCTGTTCCTTCTGGGAGAGTGAGCACTGGCGCAGATGTCAATCGATTCTTTAGCCCCTGAAAACAATGTTCACAAGCATCAGACCACTGGAACTTGGTAGCTTTCTGTGTTAACTTAGTCAATGGTGCTGATATAGAGGAAAACCCTTCTACAAACTGCCTATAATATCCTGCTAGCCCCAGGAAGCTGCGTACTTCTGATGGTGTTGTAGGTCTCGGCCAATTCTTCACTGCATCGATCTTCTGAGTGTCGACACTAATACCCTCATCAGATATCACATGGCCAAGGAATGCTACTGAGTTCAGCCAGAATTCACATTTAGAGAGCTTAGCATATAACTTATGATCCTGAAGGGTCTGTAATACTATCCGCAAGTGGCCCGCATGTTCTGCCTCCGAACGAGAATACACCAGAATGTCATCAATGAATACGATCACGAACACATCAAGATAGGGCCTGAATACACTATTCATGAGATCCATAAAAGCTGCTGGGGCATTTGTTAGCCCGAACGACATCACCAAGAACTCAAAGTGCCCATATTTTGTCCGGAAGGCCGTCTTTGGAATATCCTTATCCTTAACCCTTACCTGATGATACCCTGAACGCAAGTCAATCTTGGAGAAATACTTGGCACCCTGGAGTTGGTCAAACAGGTCATCAATCCTTGGAAGTGGATACTTGTTCTTTATTGTAAACTTATTCAACTGTCGATAATCGATACACATCCTTAACGACCCATCTTTCTTCCGCACGAACAAGACTGGTGCACCCCAAGGTGAAGTGCTAGGCCTAATGAAACCCTTATCCAGCAAGTCCTTCAACTGCGCCTTCAACTCTCGCAACTCTGCCGGGGCCATCCTGTATGGAGGGATAGAGATCGGTTGAGTGTCAGGCAACACATCAATGCTAAACTCAATCTCCCTTTTAGGAGGAAGGCCTGGGAGTTCATCTGGGAAAACATCTGGAAATTCATTGACCACGGGGATTGATTGTAGAGTAGGGGGCTTCGCCTCCGCATCCCTAACGTGAACAAGATGATAAATGTAACCTTTTGAGATCATCTTCCTTGCCTTAAGATAGGAAATAAACCTACCTTTCGGCATAGCAATGTTCCCCTTCCATTCAATGGTGGGTTCACCCGGAAACTGAAACCTAACCATCTTCGTACGACAGTCAACATTTGCATAGCATGAGGCCAACCAGTCCATTCCCATTATCACATCGAAATCAACCATTTCTAACTCAAATAAATTTGCCGAGGTTTGACGACTACAAATCATCACAATGCAACCTTTATATACCCTTCTAGCAATCACAGAATCTCCTAACGGAGTGGATACCACAAGTGGTTTACTTATCAATTCAGGTTCAATGCCAAACTTATTAGCCACAAAGGGTGTAACATATGATAAGGTAGATCCTGGATCAATTAGCACATATACATCATAAGAAAACACAGACAATATACCTGTAACAACATCCAGAGACGATTCGAGATCTTGTCGACCTACTAGAGCATAGGTTCGATTTTGAGCACCACTCGAACTCGGCAATGAACCTCTACCTCTACCACGACCTATCGACTGTTGAAAACCTTGTGCTGGAGGTCGAACTGATGAGGAAGAACCAGACACAGATCCAGTCGGTCGAGCCATACCACCACCTCCTCTGTTAGGACAATCCTGATCACAACAAGGTGTTGGGGGTTTCGTCTAACTAGTATCTCTATGAAATTGTGAACCTGATGCCCTCGAACTCTGACCTGAACTAGAATAGGTAAATCAATCATACCGAGGCCTCTGAAACTGTGGAGGAGCACTAGCTACAGGTGGCGCCGAACTCCTCGAAGATTGGGGCCTGATACTGCCTCTGAACTCATCAGAATACCCTGCAAATCTTGCCCTCTTATGCTGGCCCCTATCCTGCTCCCTATCTGCCCTTTGCTGGCGCTTACGATCCTCTAGGGTCTGGGCATAAGCCTGAATACGGGAAATATCCATGCCCTCTACCAAGGAGGCTGCTGTGCACTCATTTATCAGATGTGGTCCCAACCCGTTCACGAACAGATGCACCCTATCACTCATTTCGGCCACCATATGGGGAGCATACCTTGCTAAAGAATCAAATTGTATACTATACTCTCGTACACTCATATTACCCTGTCGAAGGTTCAAGAACTTATCAGCTCTTGCTCGTCGTATCTCAACGGGCAAGTAGTGACGAAGAAAGGCCTCAGAAAATTCCTTCCACACGGCTGGAGGAGCGTTCGGACCCCTAGATCTCTCCCAACTATCATACCAGAAAACCGCTAAATCCCGTAACCGATAAGAAGCCAACTCTACTGCCTGTGTATCACTAGCATGCATAACCCGCAATGTACGATGAACCTGATCAATAAATGTTTGTGGGTCCTCCTTGGGATCTGATCCGGTAAACACTGGATGGTCTAGATTAATAAAATCACAAACCCTCGCACTAACCGGTTTATCAGCAACACCGGTATTCTGCCTCTGAGCCTGAGCAGCTACCAAGCTAGTCAACAACTGCACCGCACTGCGCATATCATGGTCTGTAGTGCCAGACGGGGGAACTGGATGTACTGGGTGCCTCCTAATATCCTCTGGAGGAGACGGAGAGGTATGAGACGGCATCTCACTCTGAGCCTCACTTTGGCCTGCTCTGGCTGGAGGCACCTGAATGTTACCCTCTCCCACAGCTGTATCAAGCCGTTTACTAATCGCTTGCTTCCTAGTCGAAGGCATCGCTGAAAGAAAACAATGTGAATATTAGATATGAACACTTACGACTCAACTCTACGCACGATCTAGATTTAGGAAGAAGGTAACAACCCTAGATGTCATGTAGCCTCCTGATTATAAATGTGGCGCGCTACACATCCATAATCAAAACTCTACTAGACACGGCTCATAGACAACCCCTAGGACAGACTTGCTCTGATACCAAGTTTGTCACGACCCAACTGGAGGGTCATGACTAGCACCCGGGCCATACTTGCCGAGCACCAACGTACATTTTATCTAACCTTCCTTATTATCTTTAAGGGCCGACAAGACCAATATAAATGGTAGACATGGATCATGAACATCCAACAATGAAAGATAATGTCATGAACATACATAACATGGGACGACAAGACTGTCAAGAAACTATATATAAGGTACGAGCTACCATGGTGCCATGAAAGACTATACAACAAAAATCAGCCGACAAGGCATTCCAAACCATACATGAGTCGACACCTGTCTATGAGCCTCTAAAAGAACATAAGTGCTACAACATTGCCGGAACAGGGCCCCGACATACCCATAATGTCTATAACAAAAATGCATACCAAGACCACGGCAAGTCCGGAGAAAAGATCTTGCCAATAACGCTGAACCGAATAGCCTACTGTGATGGGGGAGCTGCGTCTACCCGTCTATCAAGACCTGCAGCACGACATGCAGCGTCCACAAATAAAAAGGACGTCAGTACGAATAAAGTACTGAGTATGTAAGGCAGGAAAGCATAAGTAAGAACAATAATGTAAACAGTGATAGGGAATATACAACCTGTGACATCTGGGTACCTTTGAGGGCTACTGACATGAAATACATGATACATACATATATATATACATAAACTTTTAAAACATATGCCTTTGTGGGCATCATCATCATCATATCGTACCCGGCCGTAATAGGCTCGGTAAAATGTACCCGGCCATCATAGGGCTCGGTAGAATCGTACCCGGCCACGTGGAGCTCGGTAAAACCCAACTGATCAGTGGTTGCACAATAGGTGCCATACCCGGCCGACTATAGCGCGGCTCGGTAGAGTAAAATAGATACATATATATGATGCATGCTGGACTCATTGGAATCACATTTTGAACCTTTCGGAGTGACATAAGGTCGGTATCCTTCGTACACGTTATTAGGATTAACTCTTCATCAAGAATCTTATAAGAATTAGGAACTACCAACAACATTGATAATATAAGAATAAGAGAAGTAACATCAATATCAATCGTTTCATAAGAAGGGCAGCAATGTAAGTACTGCTAGCTTCTAAGAGTAGAGTATCTTTGGGAGTTCGTTCATTACATTATGTACAATCGGAGTCGTGCAAAAGAATGAAGGGGATAGCCTCACATACCTTGTATATACTTCCCAACCTCAAGCTATGCAAATGTCACGACTCCTTAGTCTACAATAAGAGAAATGACACTATCATTATCGTTTAAGCGTCGTAACTATTATGTATCGACCGCAACCTATTTTACGATGAAACGGACAGTACCTCCCCTATTTATATGACTTCCCACAAGTCAATACAATCACCAAACAGCCCAAACAACATCATTAATAATCATATTGAGCCTCCAAAACAGTCCACCAACTAACAACATTACTACCAAGCCTTTCGATATATATTTCACAAGTTCTAGCATCAACGACTTAGCCACAACTTGGATAATCTTAAATATATATAGAGTAAGAGGTTCCTTACCTTTAAACAGAAAGAACAACTCCAATTTGACCTTAATTTTCCACGAAATATCCCTTCAATTCTGCCACAAGAACAAGGAAGCGAAAGTAGCAATTAATTCGGGTTTTTCGGCACTAGAATTACTTTAGAAGACTTGTAATCACCTAGGGTTGATATTAAAAACTTGAAGGTGTATTTACATATCATAAAGCACTTAAAACAACCTCCCACACGAGCTGTAACAACACAAAAATCAGCAACAACAAGAGGAACAAGAAACTTACTAGCGCCACGGGATTCCCGACATTTGATTTGTGTTGTTTGCCCTTTGTTTGGGTCTTGGATCATGAGAGAACCTTGAGAGACTGTTTTTAGGGTTATAAGGTTTGAATATACTGAAAAATAATGACTTAAAATGGGGTTGAGGTATCTTATATATGTCCATATGTCTTAAACCGCCTTTGTGGGCCCCATAGAGAGCAGCTTGGCGCACTCTCACGAAAACGCAAATATCTCTCTATTCCAAGATCGTATCAACGAATGGTTCAATGCGTTGGAAACTAGACTCATAGATATTCAATTTTATAGGTAGATCACCCCATAATTCCAAGCACATTGGGAGAAAAATGCAGTAACATTTGACCTAATGTTTAAGTAAAATTATAAACCTAAGTTGCGACAACTTTTATCGACTTTTGTTTCATAACTCGCTTGACTTCAAGACTTATGATACGGATATTATATGATTCAAATACATTAAAACAAGACCTCTTGGGATAGTTAATCACCTCTAGTGTTACCCGAAAATACGGGTTACAACATCCTTGATTCGTTTAACTTCTAATACTTGTTAACCACTCTTATACACCCTTGTATCATTTAAAACCAATAGGATTAACTTCTTATCATCTCAAAGATAATCTCTTCTTGGATTTACGTCGACTAACTTACGGCATGATCTATGGTATGCGAATTTGGGTTGTAACATATAGTCCTTTGAACTGCATGCATGAGTTACTTATTTTGGGTTCTTATATTAATTAATGTGTTGTATGCTCCCATTGCTTGCCAACAACTATGCTGATTCAGTTGAGTACTCTTAGGCCTGAAAAAAGTATACGATAGTGTATGCTTGTGTGCAAACTATGATAGATTTGATGATGTTTTAGTGTTCCGAATAGTTATTTGTTAGAAATATACCTCTCCTTGTGTATAGTCACCACTGTGGCAATGAGGTTTACATTGAGTGCCTTATTATCACCTAAACCTGCAAAGAAGTGTAAGTGTGAGTAGTTAGAGGTATTTGGGAGTAGAATTTAGTTCTTGGTTGAGTTGCTCTCCCTGACACAAGCACTGCTCGAGGTCCTTGAGACCTTTGTGAACTTTGATGTGCCAGGGATCCAAAGGGTATCTTGTCTATGAACGAAATTTTATCCTAAGCCTTTAATCTATTGATATTTGCTAATCTCTTTAGTTTAGTGTTCAAAGGAAATAAAGGTTTTCACTGTAAATTGCTTTACTATATGGCTTCATATTAACTTTGCATTCTTTACTATTATTGATCATTATAGTTTATCTTGGGCCTATATTGGTATTACTCATGTCTGAATAGTATATTGGGCCTCATATCTAATGGCTTTTTTTTTTTGAACATGTGTTCAAATTGGGCCTTCCGAGTTCTCAAGGAATTCAGGTCCAAATTCTTTGCCTCAACCTTGGAGTCATAGAAGCTGCTACTATTTGTCTTTGCTATCTGTTGGGCCTAATTTCCTTCAGGACCAAACCAATAGTCCATCTCTTTCATCTATTGCTTTTAATAATTTGTTGTTGTTTGTTGTGTATCCAACACTGATGACATTGATTGAATGCTTTTCTTCCAGTTCTTAGAGTTATATTCGCAACGTAGGCAAGCCTTAAAGAACATAAGTGGAAAAAGAAGAGTAGTACCGCAATTTAGTAATAATTAATTCTAATTGTTAATCATTTCTATGATTCAACTTTCGCTATTATTTTCACTAACGATTTTCATGAAATTTTGAAACTAAGACACATTTACAAAGTCAACAGCCTTCTCTTTTTAAAACAAGTAGAAACTGAAATAAACCAAAAATAATTTCCAAAAGCTGGCTATTTTTGTGAATCAAACAATGCTGCAATTAAGGACTTTTTAAATGGTTTGAATTCGAGTACAAAATTTGTGAATCAATCTTCAAGGTATACCTTAAGCCTACTTATTTAAACACTCATTACTTTACTAGAGTTATACAAGTATCCATACTCTTCTTAAAGATAAAATATTTAAACCTAGCCATATTTTACAAAGCTAAATATTATAGATATACTTCCAAAATCCTTTCAATTATGTAGACTTTTCTCAAAGACTTTTATAAGTGAAACCTACTCCCTCTTTTAAAAGTACATATACTATTTTCATTCAAAACGATAAGCTCAAAACAAGACATAGAACAGGCTATAAAACCTTTAAGATCTAACTAAGTAAAATATAGACATCTAGTTCTTTAAACCTAGTCTAAGTCCTATGGAGCTACCTTAGGTAGATTCTAGGGGGTGCCTAACACCTTCCCCTTAAAAGAATAAGAACCCGTACCCAAATCTCACTGGTTAGCAGACTAATAAAGTAATGATTTTAGTAATTAAATCGGTACCCTAATATACCTTTAAATATTAGGTGGCGACTCTCTTTTATCATCAACAAGGAAACCACTAGTTGAATCTTGTTTTGACTCGTGCAAAATAGGGTGCAACAATCGGATTGTAATTAGGGTCGATAGGGGGTATGCCGTTGCTGGGTACCACGTTGTTGTTTTCACCGTGGTGGCCTAATTCGGCGTCAACACTTAAGTGAGCAGAATGGGAGTTTGACATATTAAATAATCCTGAAATCAAACTTCAAATAACAAGTGTAAAATAGAGTGTGTTATAAAGATTCGTATTCAATCACCACTAGTATCCTTAGCCCCATAATGGGTGCCAAACTGTTTACCCTTAAAAAGGATAACAATTAAATTTGTATACGGTTTAAAGGATATGTAGTTTAATTTAACACGAATGATCAAAGAACAATAGGTAGTCGAAATAAAAGGAGACAAAACGATCAAATCAAATCTGACGAAATAATTAAGCTTGGTGTTAGATTCGAATGCTAAGGACTGGTCCCAATCGAGCCCTCAGAATTGATATTGGTTGCAACTGGATAGATGAACATCAGAAGAACACTTGAATAATTACTTAAAGATAAAAGTAAATTTTATTTCTTTGATATGCGTCCCAACAGTGACCCAAAAAAATGAAAGTTTCTCCCCTTTATGTAGTAGGGGAGTTTTAACCCCAATATAAGTCTAAATAAGGTAAAAATTCTTACCTTCTTTTTCTCTCATGAAAACACGATCTACAACCAATATCGAGCATGATTTGTGCCGTAATATCTGGTTGATGGTGGATATTTCGACTCTTCGTTTATCTTCTTTAACTATTTCTTCCTTTACCTTTGGTTCTTCTTATTGCTCATGCTGGAATCTCTCTGTGTTCAACCATGCTCGATTCCCAATGTATCATCTATTCGCTTCTGGTTCCGATCTACGGGCACCTTCAGCCTTACTCGAGCTAGTATTGAGTAACATTGTTCCTTGCTTCTCAACATGAAATCGGGGGTAACTTTTATCCCGGATTTTACCCATACACAAAAAGCAATGGCAAAGAGCAAATAAAGTTGTTTAATTGAGAGCGAAAGTAAAATATGGCATGTGTTTCTCCAAGAATATCATGTATTACAATGGCTCATGAGCCTGCTACTTATAACTATATCTAGGGAAACAACATCCTAGGATCAAGCCCCACTTAAATGATAATGAAGGAGTCATTGATGAATATGTAACAGCAGGCTATGAATACAAATATTCTTTGCAACGGTTGCCAATTTAATGTTAGAGAATATTATTAATTGAATCCTATCTGATGGCAAATACTCGATCTACTCCCGTGGACCACGCTCCTCGAGATTTACCCGATGTCAATTACAGTTGTTGTTCCCGGTACCGGTTGTTACTTGATTCACATTTCACCTTTCTTTGGTTCCACGTGTCATGCTATCATTCGATCATTTATTATAAATCAATTTTACTCTATACAGATAGCCCCCCTGCTTTCCAGTGACATATCTTTATGTTACCAGGAAGGTTGTGAAGATCCTGTTGCAGCCAAACGCACACGCAAGTATACGCGGTCGTCAAGTAATAAAGTGACTAAAAGTCGAATGTCGAACCCACGAGGACTTGTGATTAACTATTAACTAAATTAGACTATCCTAATTATCTAAACAAGAATTAAACCTAAAAATATTTGATTCTAAACTAATTAAATAAAAAAATATAAATAATGAACTTTGAACAGAGAAAGAGCAGATTTTTATGATATCAATATAATGAAAACGATCTAGGGTTATGGGCTATCTAACAATCCTATTGTATTCGTCAATTGAATCGACCAACTAATTTATCTAGCTTATTGGTTGACAGAGTTAATATTGCTCATAAGAATCTGTCGAGTTCTTACTCGCCTATTCAAGCTAACCTAATGCCTATATGTCTATAAAGTTAGAATCAACAAGAACGCATTTATAATTCCTGTAAATCAACCAAGCAAGGCAATTAGGTATATGTCTATCATAACCACGAATCCGTTCCCCGATGCCCGAGTTCAAGAACTTGCTCTACTCAATCATATATGCAATCTAGAATTCCCACTTTCAAGTTCAATTCTAGATTCGTAGATAGTATTCAATTGGTGATCAAGCAATTAAATAATTAAGTGCAAGATTGAATAAATAAACCCATATGATAAATCAAGAAGGCAAAATCAATATCAGAATAACAATAGTCATGAAAGAACCACAACCCTAGAACGTGAAGTTTAGCTCCACATAGACATGGTAGCCAAACAACAAATTATACAAAGAAACATAAAAATTACTAAGTTTTGTGGGAGAAAGATGGAACTTGATGAATTCCGGCCTCCACGGCGGCTCTGTGCTAAACGTCCTCCCTCTCCAAAATAGGTTAAGGACCCCTTTTATACAAGTTGGGACCGTGTAGGACCGAAATAACCAAGTCCCAGTCAAAATAGGACACTTTCCCGTCTTGAGCGTCCAGGGCAGCGTGGGGCGCTGGCCCTGGCGCTCAAATTTCTTGGCTACTGTAAATTGCGCCACAGCGAGCGCCCAACGCTCGTTGTGGCCCTCAAATTTCACTTTTTGCGTTTTTGTCCCGATTTCGCTCCAATTCGCGCCCTTTCGTCCCAAATTGCATCCGAATGATCCCTACACATAGAAATACCAAAATTTAGCACAAATAATCATATTAAACATCTCAAATCGTCGAGACATGAGCAAAATGTGAGGCAATATATATCAAAATATGCATACATTAAGCCAATTATCAGATCCCTTTCTTGGAGGGAAATCTCATGAACAGTGTCTGATGCTTGAAATGATGCATGACTTCTCGTAGTTAATATGCCGAACACATGTTGCCCCACGATTCAACAAATATTTTCGCCGATTTTTTAGGTAATCATGAACACGATTTTTATCGTCTATAACTTCACCTCTACTCATCATTTTACTTCTTTTACTTCCAAAGTTTTCATAAGTCCTTCTTCTTCTCTACGCTCTTCTACTTAGAAAAGTTTCCTTCTCTTCCGATTTTCTCAGCAAAAGTCTTACTAACCCTTTACTATCATGGCTTCTTTCCATGTAACCTGTGGAAAATCTTGCCTTCTCTTCGGTGGAGGCTCAAGAAAAAACAAGGATGTTGATGTTGATTCTAAACATGCCATTGTAAACACCATTATGCCAAAAAACCTCAGATATGTTAATGACTTCCAAGAGAAGGCCCCTTCTGCGTGTTCACAAACTTAGGTTGTTAGTAGATATCCCTCCCTTATTCAGCCTTCTAGTATCCATACCATAAAGGAGGACTGCAACTGCCCCAACCTTGACATCCTTGCTCTGGATATGATAGAGGGGGTCACCTTCACCAAGTATGGTTTTACGTATGTTTATACGTATCCCTTTACCTTGGGTCACTTTTATCTAGGGTCGAGTGCAGGGACCGACCACGTAATTTTGGAGTTTTGAAATCGGTACCGGGTCTGCTTAGCACAAGTATGCCCATATATATGGTGAACGGTGACTTGCCTTCGCCAACTGTGTACGGAGACTGGAGAAACCCTAACCCTTGCACACATGATGAATCTTTACTCCCCAAATATTTTTCGTGAGGGAGTAATAAACTTCATCAAACGTGGCCACCACGCTCTTCTCACCAACGTGGATGATGACATTGATCGTGAGTGGATGGAGCGGTTTCTCATCACTGCTACCAGGGACATCATCCCAACCACAACTCTATCTTTTCATGAATCATGGAACCACTTTTGTAAGTTTACAACTTATTCATTTCCTTCCTTTGTGAAAAGATTGTTTTCCATTATTGTTGACCTCTTTGTTTCCTTTATTCCATCTACCCCATGGGAACCACCACGGGGCAAGGCCTGGACTAGTGGGTTCAAAAGATTCTGAAAATCACAACACCAGAATCATGCTGGTGGAAGGTAATGACCCTGAAATGTGGGTGGATGGCCAAGAACCATGGAAAAATGAGTCCTTCTTCCGTTTATCTTTGTATGAACATAGGTAACTTTTCTAACTCCATTTATTTCTTGATTCAGGACTTCTAGAGGGCATTGTCAGCTGCCCCATGGTCGACGTTTTTGCTGACCTCGAGGAAACTATGAGGGTGCTACAAAGTGCCCTTGCTCGAAGTTGTACCTGCGGATCTGCTTCAGGTAAATGTGCTTTCTCTCTGAGTCCCCAGTCGGAGAACTAGCAACCAAAAAGGTGACGTTCTTCCTCAGCTAGAACTCAGAGCAAGAAAATAAAGAAGACAATAACCGAACCGGCCACAGTGGTTGTTGTAGATGAAGGGGAAGCCAGTGATGAAGCGGCTCCCCTTCAAAGGAGGAAAATATCTTCATCAGCTCAACCGGATGCTCAGTCTGGTGAGCTTCAAAACCCGACCGTAGCAGAGGTCCAAGCACTCTGGGGGTGAGATGGATCTGGTTGATAATGCTAATTCCCGCTTTCCTGCCCTTGTTGTTCTCTCCAGTCCAAGGAGTTCGGACCCTAGGCCTCTTCTGCCTTCGGTAATTGAGTATGAAATAATCAGCATTGCCCCTGCTGCAGCTGCTTCTTATCCTTCCATACCAGCAACTTCACGTCCATCGACACCAGCCGCTCCTTTGCTGCCAGCACCAATTCTATCTCCTCTACCGGCAACAAATGGCTTCTCCTCTCCGATCTCCCGACCACGGGAATTTGAGGCACAATTACTCAACCCCTTCCCCAGATCCTCGAGGGAGGAGAAGCACCACTCTCGATTTCGAAAGGGTTCCATCTTTTGTCCTAGCCGGTGGAGCTTGCAAACTATCTGAAACCTTTGGATTCGGAGAAATATTGTAAGAAAATGCACTCCCTTTCCAGGGAATGCTTGTTAAATAATGCTATGCACAATGCGGCAGCAACATCATACTAGTTCTCTTATCACTTCTTTTCCATTTAGCACCTAAACCTGCAGATAAGAGTAAGTGTGAGTATTTAGGGGTATTTGGGAGTAGAATTTAATTCTTGTTTGAGCTGCTCTCTCTGACACAAGCACTACTCGGGGTCCTTGAGACCCTTGTGAATTTTGAGGTGCTAGGGATCCAAAGGTTATCTTGGGCATGAACGGAATTTTAGCTTAAGCCTTTAATCTATTGACATTTGCTAATATCTTTAGTTTTAGTGTTCAATGGAAATAAAGGTTTTCACTGTATATTTCTTTACTATATGTGGCTTCATATTAACTTTGCATTCTTTATTACTGTTGATCATTACAGTTTATCTTGGGCCTATATTGGTGGTACTCATGTCTGGATAGTATATTGGGCTTTATATCTAATGATTTTCTCTTTCTGTTTTGCACATGTGTTTAAATTGGGCCTGCCGAGTTCTCAAGGAACTCAGGCACAAATTCTTTGCCTGAACCTTGCAGTCATTGGAGTTGTTGTTGTTTTTCTTCACTATCTGCTAGGCCTAATTTCCTTCAGGCCAAAACCAAGAGTCCATCTCTTTCCTCTATTGCTTTTAATAATTTTCTGTTGTTTTGTTGTGTATCCAAAACTGATGATATTGATTGAGTGCTTTTCTTCCAGTTCTTAGAGTTGTATTCACAACGTAGGCAAGCATTAAAGAACATAGGTGGAAAAAGAAAAGTAGTACCGCAACTTATTAATAATTAATTCTAATTGTTAATCATTTCTATGATTCAACTTCTGCTATTATTTTCACTAACGATTTTCATGAAGCTTTGAAACTAAGACAGATTTGCAAAGTCAACAGCCTTCTCTTTTTAAAACAAGCCGAAACCGAAACGAACAAAAAATGATTTCCAAAAGCTGGCTATTTATGCGAACCAAACACGGTTGCAATTTAGGACTTTTTAAATGGTTTGAATTCGAGTACAAAATTTGAGAATCAATCGTCAAGGTATACCTAAAGCTTACCTCTTTAAACAACCTTTACTTTACTAAAGCTATACAAGTAGCCATACTCTTTTTAAAGATAAAGTACTTAAACCTAGCCATATTTTACAAAGCTAAACGGATAGATATACTTCCAAAATTCTTTCAATTATGTAGAATTTTCTCAAAGGCTTTTATAAGTGAAACCTACGCCCTCTTTTAAAAGTATATATATATATATATATATATATATATATATATATATATATATATATATATATATATATATATATATATATATACTAACTATTTTCTTTCAAAACGACAAGCTCAAAACAAGACATAGAGTAAGCTATAAAACCTTTAAGCTCTAACTAAGTAGAATATAGATATCTAATTCTTTAAACTTAGTCTAAGTCCTACGGATCTACCTTAGGTAGATTCTTGGGGTGCCTAACACCTTCCCCTTAGAAGAACACGAACTCTTACCCAAATCTCACTAGTTAGCAGACTAATAGGGTAATGATGTTAGTAATTAAATAGGTACCCTAATATACCTTTAAATATTAGGTGGCGACTTACTTTTATTATCAACAGAGAAATCACTAGTTGAATCTTGTTTTGATTTGTGTAAAATAAGATGCAACAACATGCCGACTCTGCTGGAATTTCACACTTAGGTTCTGCCTTAGCAGACTTAGACTAGACTTGGAATTTAGGAATGTTCATACAGTGCTTTAACTGTGTTTAATTTGCAACTATGTGCTTACCTGCCTTACTTGCTCATTATGTATTTATCTTCTTACTTTAAATGTTATTACTAGAATCCCACTATCTGTTACCGCTTTATATATATATTTTCATCACACTCTTTCTTTAGTTTCATAGAATGGCTATGTCGAGTCAACTGACATAACTTCTCGCAGTATTCAGTTCAACTCAAAATCAAGAAACACTCTACTCTAGCAAACATAGGTCATATTACATAAACCTTAGGCGAGTCGGTCCTTGGTATCGACCAACAATTAGGAAAGACACCCTAATTTCAACGGGTCATGCACCCAACGACATGACTGTTTTGGAAAGACGAACTAATCATGACGAGACACTAAAGATCTGAAGCAAATACTTATCAAACCCCTTTCTCTACCCACTTCAGAAATAAAAATCAACCAGAACATCCCCAAATCAATACGGTAATGGGAGCACTACACATGCTAAATGCATGGTGGACGCATATCCACTGAGAGCATGGAAACGAAATCAGGACGCACCTAAGAGCATTGACTGCCTTACTGAACATCCGAGTCGACAGGGTGCTTACCCGCTTGCTGATAGAATTCTGGGATCCGGCCAAAGTGGTTTTCCAGTTTGCTGACTATGAGTTGGTGCCAATGTTGGAAGAAGTTACCAGCTTCACAGAACTGCCATTTACAGGGAGGAAGCCAATACTACCAGTCACCATGCCCGACTATAGGTTTCTCTATGCTTTGGGTTTGGTGGGTAGTGGGAGCATAAGGAACATTGAAGATGGATGGGTAAGCCTAGACCAATTGTTCTACAAGTTTGAACATCGTGAGAGCTATAAATGGTACTTAGGAGAGTTTCAGTGTGATCAGTCCACCTGGGAAAGTCTCCGACCCATAACCTTCTCTTTTGCACTACTAGGATTGTTGGTCTTCCCACAAAGAAGAGGACAGATCAATATGACCTTGCTGCCTGTGGTATTCGCAACATTACGGGGCAACCTCCAAGCCACCTTGATACCTATGGTGTTAGCAGAAATTTTCAGAGCATTTTCTGCATGTTCCCGGGGTACGGTTTCTTCAAGGACTACAACTGTTTACTCCAAATATGGGGCACATTGCACTTCTTTCAGCGAGAGGCCACAATTGATAACTTTGTGGTGTTAGAAACATGATTCGAAGTCACAGTGAGAGAATGATGCATTGGGTCTCCCCTCACAGATAGGAAGAATGGAGAGAGATGCTTACCAACCTAATAGGAGAGTGGGTAAACTGAAAGTTATCATGGCTGAGCGGTAGGAAGATTATAACGACTCCCTAGAATTATTTTATCGAGCTGATAGGACTTGAGGGCATCCAGCTATATGCACCCCTACGAGTTCTCAAGCAATTCAGATTGATTTAGGATGTACCTCTCTGGACGAGGATGACACTATATGAAGACGAGTACAATGGGCATATCTTGATATCAAGGATAAGGAGTCTTTAGTAGGAGTGGAACGATCTAATCACAATGCAAATGGGTCAAAATTTGTGGTGCACTCCAGAATACTATGTCTAGATCAATAAAGAGGATGATCTAGCTCGACCAAGCAGGGAAGGAATAGCCTGGCTGGAAGATGCAGTGGCGGCTTTACAAATCTATCATGAAATATTTTTGCACTACCTTGTGACTACCTCCATGCACCGTCAAGTTGTCCCAGGGTCAATTGTTCATATGCTGCCACCTCCTGAGGATGACGACCGAGCAGTTGAGTGTATACAAATTGAGTTTGAGATAGAACCAGAAGAAGACCCATAGGAAGAGCCCGAGCTCAATGATGATGAAAAGGAGCTTGAAGAAGACCTGGAATAGGAACCAAAAGAAGAAGAAGAAGAAAAAATGGGGAATGATTCTGGGGATGGTTACTAGAAGTTGGTTGATTTCACCCCTTTTCCCATCTTGTACCATTTTTCTCGAACCCTTCCATTTCCCTAAGGGAAAGTTTGTTGAGCCCATATAATCTTATGAATGTTGAAAACAATGTTGTAACATTTTCTCCCGCCTGTTACAATCCAAATATTATTTATGAAAACCAAAATTTGCTTCAAATCTGAATGTGTCAAATCTAATTGTTTGTCAAATATTCAAAATTTAGGCCTACCTCCGGCAAAGAGATGTCCCTCCAACTTTAGGAAACGCGCTTGTTCGAACACGTGAACTAACTGTTCTGTGTGCTAATACTTGTACAAACACTGAAACTGACTTCTGTTCTTTTTCTTTTTCTTTTATTTTCTTTTCCTGTATTACTTTATTATTCCCCAAAAGAAGAAGTTGGTTTGTGTTGACCTAAAACTGGCAGAACTACCGTACAACTTGAGATCAAAAGGGAAGATGTCTACGATAGATAACCCGACCGAACATGCTTAAATAATAGCTGATAGCCCGGGGCAATAAGGAGAGAAGGATGATACTCGAAATAATGAACATGTTTCTAGGATAGCCCAAGAGATGGAATCGTTAAGGGAGGAAGTACAACACATTCAGGAATTGGCATATCTGGCCGTGACAACGCTTCTACAGCCACCCCGTTTTCCTTCTCTAGATTCGATCCCCGACCACTTTCCTTCAACTACTTTTCAAGCAAACAATACTCTAACTTTAGTCCCTAATATCCAGATTATACCCCTAGTAACCCCTGCAAACCCACCAAACTCTCCTATACACACCCCTTACATACAAAATTACAATTAAATGCCTCAAAATCCACCAGTTTATACCAACATAGTTCATACCCATCCTCGTGATGGCGTAACCTTCACCACCAATCAAAACTAGCAGATACCCGCGGCACATACTGTTGCACACGAGCGATATATTTCTCTCATATATGCCATTTCAAAACCCACTTTCACAGGGCCCGTCATAGTTAGGTTGCCTTATAAAGTTGATCCATATGCTGAAATGGAAATGGAAGCTAAGTATAAGGGGGAAGAGTCGGTATCCTAGTAGTTGCAGGCATTAAGGCAAGAAATGAAGAACCTTCAGGTCACTCGAGGGAGCGAAAGTCTAGATTAAGAGGATCTACGTATATACCCTGATGTGGATATGCCAACAAGGTACAAGCTCCCAAAGTTTGATATCTTTGATGGGACAGGTGATCCCCATGCACACTTGAGAGCCTACTGTGATAAGCTAGTCAGAGCAGGAAGAACTGAGAAGTTGAGAATGAAGCTATTCATAAGGAGTTTGACAGGGGAGGCACTTACTTGGTACACTCGCCAAGACCCTATAAATTGGAGGGAGTGGTAGGATATGGAAGAAAAATTCATGAACCATTTTTGGTTCAACACAGAGATTATCCCTGATAGATTTGCCTTGGTAAACTTTCAGAAGAAGCCGTCAGAATCATTTCAAGAGTATGCACGTCGATGGAGGTCGGAGGCCGCCAGAGCACAACCCCCGTTAGATGACAGCGAGTTGAATAAGTATTTTATCATAGCTAAGGAAGGAGTCTACTTTGATAAAATTATGGGCATGATGGGGCAGAAGTTCCCTGAACTTGTTAAGATGGGAGACGTTTTAGAGAAAGGCATAAAGTACGGCAAGGTACAATCTATGGTTGCATTGCAAGCAGCTAGCAAAGCAATTTAATCTGACTCAATAGGCAGTGGAAAGAATAAATAGGAAGAGGTATCAGCATTCGTTCCCTATTACCAGTCCAATCCACACCATGGAAACAACTCTTACTCTCCAAATACCCATTCCCCAAACCCACATACCTATGCTCCAATATACAACACACAATTATACTATAATCCCCAACCTCAATATAGCCTACCTTGCGCCCAAACAAATCCAAATCCACCAGGACCATACACTCTAGTTCAAACTACCACTCATCAAAATCGACCCACCTATGCACCCTGACCTCGCCCAAATTTTGAAGAAAGAGGTCCCTGAAACTATATCCCGATTGCTGAACCTTTGGCTCAACTGTTGGAAAGACTGAGGAGAGTTGGCTTGATACATCTAATAGAAGGGAGGGTCCTTGAGCATCCTTCAAAGTAATTTGATGCAACCAAATGGTGTGTCTACCATTTAGGCGTACTGGGGCATGATACCGAGGATTGCTTTAGACTGAAAAATAAATTTGAGTCACTAATAAAACATGGAGCCATTCAGTTCACCCCATCTCCGCCCAATATGAACCGTAACCCATTAACAAACCATCAAAATCATGGAGCTAATATGATCACCCTGGATAAAGAGTATGGCTTGAAACCATCATCACAATCAAAAATACTGAGGCTGCAAGGGTTCCACCTCGAAGGACTCTGATGATCATCATACAGTTAAAACCTACAGTGATGGTCCAGACATACCTGCAACATTCCATCGCTATTATCAGGGATAAGTAGGATTAGGAATACAAAACAATCTCGTGGCCATATTAATAAAAAGGGAAAGCCAAGATGATGGATTCCGCAACGGCTCAAGGAATGACCATGTCAGGGAGGTGTTACACTCCGAAATAAGTAAATTGAGGGAATTCAGGAAGGGAATAGATTCAGAGAAGAAATATAATAGATCAGGAGGCTGTAGAATTCTGGAAGAAGATGTCAACTGGGGAATACTCCGTGGAAAAACAATTAAAGAATACCTCTACGCAAATATCAATTATGGATCTACTGATGAGTTCTGACAGTCACAAAGATGCCTTGATAAAAGTGTTAAGTGGAGTGAACATGCCACTCAACACTACCAGTGATCCAGATTACAAGGAATATGATGAAATCATAATGCTAGATAATCTCCCATAAGAGAACGAACAATTGTAAAGCCAAAAATATCTTAATCTCGAAGAGACAGAGGTAATCAACCTGGGAAGGGAAGAAGATGTGAAAGAAACTCGAATCAGCATCCATCTAGAAGTAGAACGGAAAGAAGAATTGGTCGAGCTTCTCCGAGAGTACATCAACATATTTGCATGGTCGTACAATGACATTCCTGGATTGAGTACCGATATCATTTTGCATCGATTGCCTACCGATCCTGCCTGACCGGCAGTCAAACAAAAACCCAGAAAATTTAAATCGGACTTGAGTTTGAGGATAAAAGACAACATCTAGATAAGAATTACATCGACCCTATTGAGATAAAGATCAGGGATCAACATGCATATTGTTTCCATGTAGATAAAGAACCAGACGGTAAGCCGTGGTACCACGACATCAAAAGGTTCCTTAAAATAAGAGAGTATCCAGAGAACGTCACCAATGTTCAGAAGTGAGCGCTCAGAAGGCTAGTGAATCACCTTTTCCTAAAACGGGAAGTCCTGTATAGGAGGACCCCATACTAGGGTCTGTTAAGATACGTAGATACTGCTGAATCAACTAGATGCTAGAAGAAATATATGTAGGGAAGAGTTAATAAAGTTTGACTTTTCAGTATTTCACCTCGGATTGGAGTTTTGATGGTTCCATTAGGTCCGTATGGTGATTTTGGACTCGGGCATATGCCCGGATTTTCATTTGGATGTTTCTAGAAGGTTTCAACGCTAATTGGCGAAAGTTGGAAATTTAAAGGTTTGGAAAGTTCATAAGTTTGACCGATAGTTGACTTTGTGGATATCGGATTCAGATTATGGTTTTAGGAATTGGAATAGCTTCGTATTTCATTTGGGACGTGTGTGCAAAATTTGAGTTCATTCCGGGTTGATTTGATATGTTTCGGCGCGAGTTTTGGAAGTTGAAAGTTCAAAGTTCATTTAAGTTTGAATTGAGGTGCGATTCATCGTTTGGAAGTTGTTACGTGTGATATGAGGCCTCAATTAGTTCCGTGTTATGTTTTGGGACTTGTTGGTATATTTGGGAGGGGTCCCGAGTGGCTCGAATGAGTTTCAGACGAGGTTCAGATCAGTTTGTCGCATGTTGCATTGCTGAAGGAGTGCTGGTTCTGGTGTTTCCACATCTGCGGAAGAATGGATGCAGTTATGAGTCCTCAAATGCATATAATTTGTCACGGAAGTGAAAACATGCTTGTTGGGGGATCATCGCAGAAGTAGAGGAAGAGGCGCACCTGCGTGTGCGCATAAGCGAAAGGCGTGATCGTAGAGGTGGGTGTATGTGCAGAAGTGTGTTTTGTGTCACACCTACGCTTGCATAGTAGTGGGGCCTGTTGCACAGGTGCGGAAGAGCAGACCTCCAGTGTTTTTCGCAGAAGCGGGAATTTTGTTGCAAAACCGACGCCGCAGAAGCGGCCCTTTTTCGCAAATGCGAAAATTGTTGTGCAGAAGTTATAAATCGAGGGCTTGGTCATTTTATTCATATTTGGAGGTATGGAGCTCGGATTGAGACGATTTTGGAAGTGATTTTCATCACATGGATTGGGGTAAGTGTTCTACACTTGGTTTTGATTATATTCCGTGAATCTATCTTCGTTTTTGGTAATTGGATTATGAATGTTTAAAAGAAATTGGGGGTGTTTTTATCTAAAGTTTCATTGAGTGAACTTTTGAGTTTTGAACATTGATACGGAGTCGGATTTGAGTGAAACTAGTATGGTTGGACTCGTAATTGAATGGGGTATCAGATTTTGTAAGTTTTGTCGAGTTCTGATGTGCGGGCCCCAAGTTTGACTTTTTGGTTGACTTTGAGCTTTTGATTAAAGATTCGATCATTATCATTTGGAATTGTTTCCTTAGGCATTATTTGATGTATTTGACTTGCATATGACTAGTTTCGATCTGTTTGGTGGTCGATACGCACAAGATGGAATTTTTGGAGTATCATTTGGCTTGCTCGGTATTGGATTTGGCTCCTTCGAGCTAAGTAACACTTCTAAACTTGATGTTGAGGGTATGCGCCCCTGAATCTACATGATATGTGTTTGGTGTTGAGGTGACGCACATGCTAGGTGACGGGCATGTGGGCGTGCACCGTGTGAATTATGACTCGATTGATTCTGTGGTACTGTGTAGTGACCCAATCTTGTTTCAATTCATGAAATTTCTACGCGCTAGAGTAATTGAGCTGTGATCCATGTTAGAAACCATGTCTAGGCTATATGCTAATCTTGTTAAGACCCACTAAGGTTATTTCTGCTGTTGAGTTATTTTCTTACATTGCAATTACATACTCAATCATACTCATTCATTTGCATATCATATCTCAGTCTCTGTTGCCATTTATTGATACATCATATCATCATTTTTGGGCTGATTTTCATGACATTGTGAGCCAGATAGATTGGAGAGATTGATGACTGAGTTGAGGCCTGAGAGTTGGATTGTGAGTGATATTGATGGGATCGGGTTGCACATCGCAGCAGGTATTTGTGATGATATTTATGGGATAGGACTGTACGCCGCAACAAGTTTTATTGATTCAAGTCATGATTGGCTTATTATAGTGCTCGAGCTGGATCTGTCCCTCCAGAGTCTGCACACCCACAGTGAGCGCAATTGCTATTGATTCATGATATTTGATTTGAGCTGGATCTGCCTTGTACAATGTTGAGTGATTGAGTTTGATGAGTGAGAATTGAGAAAGTTAGGTTGAGTACTTTGAAAGTGTGAGTACGTGAGGCTTTCATTGTGTTGCCAGTGAGATTGAGTACTCTGAGAGTGTGAGTACATGATTTCATCACTATGATGCATTGCAATTGACATGCATACTTGACATACAGGCATAAAGATGAATTTCCTCATGCTACGCGGTTTGCTAATATTCATGATTTCACGTGCACATTGATATCTAGGCATAGGGAAGTAATTTCCTCATGCTATGTGATAATGAAATATCTTATTTATTGTTGAAAGGTTTTTGGGAAAAATCACAATTTTCTGACTCACTCATATTTTAGTAATTTCGGTGAAGGATTAGGGTTTTACTGTTAAACCTGAAAAGTATGACAATTTACTGTAACTGTTAACGAGCAGAGCATCACATCTCTGAGTTATTTCTTTTACCACTTTTATTATATTGTTATGAACTGTTGTTAGCTACTGGTGTTGGACTCCGACCTTTGTCCTAGCTCGTCACTACTTTCAACCTAAGGTTAGGCTTGTTACTTATTGAGTACATGGGGTCGGTTGAAATCATACTACACTTCTGTACCTTGCGTGCAGAGTTTTGGATGTTGATGTTGCTGTGTATGGAGGGAGCCGACATTGAAGATGTACCTGTGTTTCGGTCATAGCTGCCTCTTGTTCATGGTAGCTATAGAATTATTAATCTGTTCATGTATATTTCATATCGATGATGTATTTTTATCATTCCAGCTTTGTAAACTCTAAATCTTAGAAGCTAATGATTTGTACTACCAGTCCTTGGGAATTCTTTGTATAAAAGCACAGTTGTACTATCATTACTTCTCTTAATGAATCTCATTGGAATTGGTTTATTGTTAATTGGCTTACCTAGCGGGTTGGGGTTAGGTTCCATCACGACTAGTTGGATTTTGGGTCATGACACCAGTGCATTCAACAAAATGGTGAAACATCACCAATTTATACCGGGGCAGTTGGTTTTGAAGAAAATATTCCCACAACAAGAAGAATCCAAAGGAAAGTTTGCGCCAAATTGGCAAGATCCTTACGTGGTCCACCGAGTGTTGTCGGGGGGAGCTCTGATCTTGGAAGAGATGGACGGAAAATGCAGCACGAAGCCTTTAAATTCAGACATAATCAAGAGATACTACATTTGAAGATAGTAAAGTTAGGATTTGGTTATACCAGAACTACACCCGACCTGACTTCCCATGAAGGGATACGTAGGCAACCCACATAAGGTACGGTTTCTCTCCCCCTCTTCTTTTGTAATAGGAAATCCCAATAACATTTTGTATGTACTTGGAACTATGGTACGACTTGATTTCATTTGGAAGGAATACGTACGCAATCCTCATCGGATTAAGTCATATTTTGCAATTAAACTACACTCTGGCCTGATTCCATTTGGATACGTAGGCAGTTTGAGTTAGACTCGGCCATTTCAATTTCAATCTCACCAGTTTGCATCTATTATAACCAAACTACGTTTTGACCTGATTCCATTTGGATACTTAGGCTGCTTGAGTAAGGCTCGGTCTTCATCATCATATTTTCTTTATCATTATCCACGAACTATGTTCAGACCTGATTCCATTTCGGATACGTAGGTAACCTGAAAAGGTTCGTTCATAACCATAAGTAAACCTTTGAAACACATTAGTTTAGATTAGGATGCAATTGCAGCAGCAAGGAGCTACATCATCAAAGGCATCTTAGAAAATCGACATCAACGGGGCAGAGTCTTCCAGAAACAACGTTCGCATCTGAGGAATTATCTAAACATGTCATAATTCAGAACGACGACATTTGCCATAAGATAAACGATTTTCAAAATGTTTTCCTAAAAACAACTACTGTTCCACCAACCGAACTATATGGCTTAACCTCACGAGGCACGGGGCAAAGCTAGGGCTATGGTCAATGCAAACCAACACCCCCCCCGCTAAGAATTTTTCTTCGAATGCAGGACCAACAAAACATAAGGAAATGCTGGAGCAATGACGGATCCATCACTCTCTCATAACTATCATCTCTCTCTCTCTCTCACTATTCAAATTTTTCCTCATATAATTAAAAACTAACTCTCAAACCCTTTGTATGTATTTCGAAACCAGGTCGCCGATGCAAGCGTATTGTAAATAGCAAACTGTTTGCTCAACCAAGTAGAGCATGTTGTATATGGCGAGTCGTTGGCCCCACCAACCGGATCCATATAAATAGCAAATCACTGCTTAACCAAGTGGAGCATGTCTTATATAGCGACCCGCTGGCCTCGCCAACAGGCGCTATGCATATAGAAAACTGTCAGCTTAATCAATCAGAGCGCCCTATACAAATTGAGTCATCGGCTTTGCCAATCAAAGCCATGTATATAGAAAACTATGTGTTTTTCCAACGGGAGCATTTCGCACAGTTACTCCACCACATCAGAGATTACCAATATATAGCTGCAAACCTTGTCACCAACGTTCTGCCGATTGATGACCGTAATTAATTTCGCAATCAAGAGTATCTCTTGGGCATGCCCCTTATTTCTTTATTGTATCTCGAATGTTTTGACGTTTTGCTTATTTAGCTTACATGCATGGTTACATTTTCAAGTCAGAAACTCCCATCACGTGGAGATACTTTACATTACAATACAACTACTCCCATCACGCGGAGATACATTCTACATTACAAGTCAACTACTCCCATCGCGCAGAGACACTCCCAACCTGAAGAGGCCTAATGCTCCGATAGTTGCGGAACGGTACATAGCCCGGCTAATAATTGAGTCAAATTCAAGTATCCCGCCGTCCCAATCCCAAATAACGACTAGCCAATAACCATGCATCATCATTCATGAATCATTTACATTGCATCTTAACATATCTGCATTATGATATATGGATATGTGTGTATTTCGTTTTTGTAGGATCAATCATCGCGACATGGAACTTACTCTAAGAAGCAAACCAAGGTACAATGCTATGAGGGACAACAAACTCATATGCGGGCCAAGGCTCCGAGCTCAAACTCGAAATACGATCAATGGAACTCTAATTCTTCAAATCTTTCAAATCAAGCCGCAATTCAGAGTTATCGTGGGTACCAAACCTTCCATCTCGCATTATCATCATAATACGATACTGAGGCATTTTCTGCGAGCATCGCCTCATCTTAATCAACATTTGAGAACTACATGAGGCCTAATCCTCGTTAAGCCCAAGGTATGTAAGCAATTCAAAGCTAGAATTCGGCCCCAACTCCCCAAAATTATAGCAGAATCTTCCTTAACTCCTAATTCTACAACTCATAATCTTCCTTAAATCTATATATTTTTTATGCAATGCATACCTGAGATCGGGACAAAATTGGCCTTGGTTCAATTTCTTTGCCCGAAAACTCTTTCATCGTCTCCGGTCAAAGAGGGGCAGCTGTTGACGACTAATTTTGACCCTCCCTCTAAATTAATTTATTTTTACTTAATTATTTTCAATAAATGTGTTGTAAAATATTTTCTAATCAATAATACCTATTTTTATAAGAATTAGTAATTAATAGTATTGAAATTAATAATTTAGTATTATATAATTACAAGATATATCATACTTACTGTTTTGAGACTATTAATATAACCTTTATATATATTACATAGGTTTTATAATTAATTTAATAAGTTATTCCTTAATTTTTAGTTAATGAGCCTACTATTTCAATAATTTAAAATTAATGTCATGATTGGGAAAATAAAGTATTTTTATAGATAATTAATTAATTGCAGTAATTAATAGTGTATTGATGATTATAATTTCTATTAAATTTTATCGAAATCATTTAAGTTCATTTAAATTATTTATAAAAGGGTTAAAACCAAAAAGGCTACAGTTGCAAATACCTAGTTAAATACAAAAGGGCTATATTTTAAATTATTTTTAGCCCAATACCCAAGCCTAAACGGATCTGACGCAATCTAAACAACACCATCTTATCCACCTTGGCAATCTACCTCTATCCCCACGAACCAATCAGAGCTTGCCATGTCGCCCGTTTCATTCCCTCACAAAGCAAACACAGCCCATCCTTGTTGTTGATTAATATCACCAACGGATCTGGGTTAATCTCGTTTTTCCATTTAGTTTAAAATCCCGTCTTGTTCTATCTCCGCCGTTGGATCACAATAATCCAACGGCCATCGATATTTCTCCATAAAATTATTTTGAAATGCCTAACTCTCAAAATAATCGGAGCTATTGATCAAATGATCCAATGGCTCCCATTCTGTCTCCCACTTTTATTCCTAGAGACGACCAACCCCTCCCTCAAACCCTAATTCATTTCTCCTTTGACCCAGCCTCCGCCCTTTCCCATTTCCTCTCTTTTCTCTCCACTCCCATCACCATGACTATCACAAGAACCTTGCACGAATTCATGAAGGGTCTCAAATCACCTACAGAATCATGCCTTCTATCTTTCAAACCCACGATCCCCGCTGAACTCTTTCCCATTTCTGTCTTTAGGATTCAAACGCTCAAATCCAAAAAACCCTAGCTTAACCATAAAATATCAAATCCCCGTATTTCTCTGATGTTATGCTAAATCGAAGCATGCATGGTTTCTTCTCAGTCTCATAATGAAGATTCTATACCCAGAGGTCAAACGTAGTGACCTCTGGGTTATCGAGCTTTGTCCGCTAATTTAGCCTTCAACGGTCAGGCTTCCCCACTCAGGTAAATCTTCTTATGATTTTCCCCAGTGATTTCTTTGATCTTCACTCGTTTGCTTGCATCATCTGAGCTTCGTCACTCTCCACTATTATTTTTGAATCCATTGAATTCATAAGGCATTGAATGCCACTATAAATTAGAGCTTTCAATGCTCTCACCTAACATAAGAGAAATACACCAAAAAATAATATTACACACAACTATTAGTTTACAATTTCAAAGGTCTAGTTTTTAATCAATTTCTTATCCCTCCCCTTTCCGGTTCTGAGTTTGACTACTGTTCAAGCTTGAATTCAGATTCTTAATGGCTAAAAACAAGAAGTTTTGTTTGGTTTGCTGCCCAAAAGAAGGTCATAGAACCTCAATCTTTCTTCTCTTTTGAATGCTTAATTGGAAGCATGTTTGTTCTGTTATCTTTTGTTAAATAGCTTTATCTCTAATATTGTTGGTCATCTCTATGTGTTTGTTGTTAATCAGTAACTAATCACTAAACTCTAGAATTATAAGTTCCTTAATATTCTGAAATTAGAGCCATGTGCTAGTTAGTTATTCTGATAATCCTAATGGACATGTCTTTTGGTGACTTGTATAGCTTTTGAGAATAATAAAGAACTTCCAAACGACCTTAATAGTTGTCTTAATCTTCTGATGTTTTGTTGTAGCTCTCATATGTGCTATGTTAGTTTGTCTTAGTATTGTTGGTATGATTCACTTGATATCTAACCTAAGTGGATATGAATACATGATGTTAAGTATAGGGTTGTCACTTAATCTAAGTATGGTAGTTTACAATGTTTGAGCTGTCTAATTCTTCAATGTGTTCTTATGTGGATCTGTGACTTTAGAAAATCAGTGTAAGAACCTTCTGTCAACTCCCATAACTGTTTTATCACACCTGTGAACTTCACTTTATGAGACAATGTCTCAAAATAATCGAATTAAGCTATAATGAACCTCTGCACTTAGTTTGTCTGTTGCTATCTACTTAGTTCAAGTCATGCCTAGAAATCTGATTGAAATTTTTACCTACTATAGTTGAATACCATCTGATGGAACCATGTGTTGCAGAACTTCATTATGACAGACTAATCTACTTAGCTTACAACTGAAAGATGCTTGCCTAGTATAAACATTCACTATTCAGGACCATTATAATAACAATGTTAGTCTAATTCCATGTGTTTGGTAACCAATCATGTTGTAATTTGGTTAGAATATAATATGTACATGTTTAAATTCCATCTATTGGGAGTTATTTACTCATCCCTGTCTTAGAAGGGAAATGTTGCTTGTATATCATGTTTGTGACTGGATTTTCATATCATTGAAACCTACTGAGTTCACTGCAGTTTATCCATGGGATTAGGAGATCCTCTTAATATTTATCTGCCATGTTTGAATGTGGGATTGTATATCTAACTCTTAACCAACCTAGATGTAATGAAAATCTCTTTAGAGGTCACTAGTTGATGTAATTGCCTACCCTTGCCTTTTAAAGAACTTTGAAGTGGATTGTTAACTCTCATACTTAGTGAGGAGTGAAGTATTATAAGAGTTCCTCTAATTATATACATAACTAAGTACATGATCACGGTAAATGATTTCATAAGCATGAACCTAGTAGTAGGATTATTGAGGTTGACACACCTGATACCTTCTATACTCCTTTGAACTACATGACTTACTTATTTTGAGTTCTTATATTAATGTGTTGTATGCTACCATTTCTTGCCAGCACCTATGTTGATCCAATTGCGTACTCGTAGGCCTGATTAAAGTATAAACAATGTATGCTTGTGTGCAAACTATGATAGATTTGATGATGTTTTGGTGTTATGAGCAGTTATTCGTAAGGAATATACCTCTCCTTGTGTATAGTCACCACTGTGGTGTTGGGGTTACATTGAGGAATAAGAATTTAAATATGCAGAGAAGAATAAGTGTGAGTAGTTAGGGGTATTTGGGAACATAATTTAGTTCTTGGTTGAGTTGCTCTCCCTGACACAAGCACTGCTCGGGGTCCTTAAGACCCTTGTGAACTTTGAAGTGCTAGGGATCCCAAGGGTATCTTGGCTATGAACGGAATTTTACCCTTAGCCTTTAATCTATTGACATTTGTTAATCTCTTTATGTTTAGTGTTCAATGAAAATAAAGGTTTTCACTGTAAATTACTTTACTATATGTGGCTTCATATTAATTTTGCATTCTTTATAATTGTCGATCATTATAATTTATCTTGGGCCTATATTGGTGTTACTCATGTTTGAATAGTATATTGGGCATCATATCTAATGTCTTTCTCTTTCTTTTTGCACATGCGTTTAAATTGGGTCTGCCGAGTTCTCAAGGAACTCAGGCCCAAATTCTTTGCCTGAACCTTGGAGTCATCGGAGCTTCTGTTGTTTGTCTTCGCTATCTGCTGGGCCTAATTTTCTTCAGGCCCAAACCAAGAGTCCATCTCTTTTCTCTATTGCTTTTAATAATTTTTTGTTGTTTGTGGTGTATACAACACCGATGATATTGATTGAATGCTTTTATTTCAAATCTTAGAGTTATATTCACAACGTAGGCAAGCCTTACAGAACATAGTTGGAAAATGAAGAATAGTACCGCAACTTAGTAATAATTAATTCCAATTGTTAATCATTTCTATGATTTAACTTCCGTTATTATTTTCACTAATGATTTTTATGAAATTTTGGAACTAAGACAGATTTGGAAAGTCAACAGCCTTTTCTTTTTAAAACAAGCAAAAACCGAAACGAACCAAAAATGATTTCCAAAAGCTAGCTATTTCTGCAAATCAAACACTGCTGCAATTAAGGACTTTTTAAATGGTTTGAATTCGAGTATAAAATTTGAGAATCAATCTTCAAGGTATACCTAAAGCCTACTTCTTTAAACAACCTTTACTTTACTAAAGCTATACAAGTAGCCATACTCTTTTTAAAGATAAAGTACTTAAACCTAGCCATATTTTACAAAGCTAAACGGATAGATATACTTCCAAAATTCTTTCAATTATGTAGAATTTTCTCAAAGGCTTTTATAAGTGAAACCTACGCCCTCTTTTAAAAGTACATATATTATTTTTTTTCAAAACGACAAGCTCAAAACAAGACATAGAGTAAGCTATAAAACCTTTAAGCTCTAACTAAGTAGAATATAGATATCTAATTCTTTAAACCTAGTCTAAGTCATATGGAGCTGCCTTAGGTAGATTCTAGGGGGTGCCTAAGACCTTCCCTTTAGAAGAACTAGAAACCTTACCCTAATCTCACAAGTTAGCAGACTAATAAGGTAATGATCTTAGTAATTAAATAGGTACTCTAATATACCTTTAAATATTAGGTGGCGACTCTTTTATTATCAATAGGGAAACCACTAGTTGAATATTATTTTGACTCATGCAAAACAGGGTGCAACAATCAAAATGCCATTAGGGTCAACAGGGGGTACGCTGTTGCTGGCACGTTGTTGCTTTCACCGTGGTGGCCTGATTCGGCATCAACACTTAAGCGAGCAGATTGGGAGTTTGATATATTAAATAATTCTGAAATCAAACTTCAAAGAACAAGTGTAAAATAGAGTGTGTTATAAAGATTCATATTAAATCACCACTACTATCCTTAGCCCCACAGTGAGCACCAAACAGTTTACCCTTAAAAAGAATAACAATTAAATTTGTACGCATTTTAAAGGATACGTAGTTTAATTTAACACGAATTATCAAAGAACAGTAGGTAATTGTATTAAAAGGAGACAAAAAAATCAAACAAAATGTGACAAAATAATTAAACATAGTGTTAGATTCGAATGCTAAGGACCGGTCGCAATCGAGCCCTCGGAATGAAGCTTGGTTGCAACTAGATATGCATCCCAACGGTGACCCAAAAAATGAAAATGTTATCCTATTTATATAGTAGGGGAGTTTTAACCACAATACAAGTCTAAATAAGGTAAAAATACTTTTCTTCTTTTTCTCTCATGAAAACACGATCTATAGCCAATATCGAGCGTGATTCGCGCCGTAATATCTGGTTGATGGCGGATATTTCGGCTCATCATTTGTCTTCTTTAACCATTTCTTCCTTTACCCTTGGTTCTTCTTATTGCTCGAGCTGGTATCTCTTCGGGTACGGCCATGATCGATTCCCGATGTATCATCTGTTCGCTCCTGCTTCTGATCTGCAGGCACTTTTGGCCTTACTCGAGCTAGTAACAAGTAACGTTGTTCCTTGCTTCTCAACAGGAAATCGGGGGTAACTTTTATCCCCAATTTTATCCGTACACAAAAAGCAATAGCAAAGAGGAAATAAAGAGTTTTAATTGAGAGCGAAAGTAAAATATGGCATGTGTTTATACAAGAATTTCGTGTATTACAATGGCTGTTGATCCTACTATTTATAGCCATACCTACGGAAACAAGATCCTAAGATCAAGCCCCACTTAAATGATAATAAATGAGTCATTGATGATATGTAACAGCAGGCTATGAATGCAAATATTCTTTGCAAAGGTTGCCCATTTAATGTTAGAGAATATTCTTAATTGAATGTTATCCGATGGCAAATACTCGGTCTACTCCCTTTGACCACGCTCCTCGGGATTTAACCGATATCAATTGCAGATGTTTTTCCCGATACCGATTGTTACTTGATACAACTTTTACCGGTCTTCGGTTCCACATTTCATGCTATCATTCGATCATTTATTATAAACCAATTTTACCCTATACAGATAGTCCCCCTACTTTCCGGTGACATATCTTTGTATTACCAGAAAGTTGGAGAAGATCCCTTTCTTGGCTGAAAATCTCCTAAACAGTCTCTGACGCTTGATAGGACACACGTCTTCTTGCATTTAATATCCCGAACACGTGTTTCCCCACGATTCAACAAATATTTTCGCCCATTTTTGAGGTAATCAAGACCATGATTATTTTCTTCTATAACTTCACCTCTACTCATCATTTTACTTCCAAAATGTTCATAAGTCCTTCTTCTCTGCACTCTTCTGCTTAGAAAATTTTCCATCTCTTCCAATTTCCTCAGCAAAAGTTTTACTAACCCTATACTATCATGGCTTCTTACCCTGCAACCTTGGAAATTCTAGCCTTCTCTTCGGTGGAGGCTCAAGGAAAAACAAGGACGCTGATGTTGATTCTAAACCTCCCATTGTAAACACCATTAAACAAAAAACCTCAGCATTGTTAATGACTTCCAAGAGAAGGCCTTTTCTACGTGTTCACAAACTTGGGTTGTTAGTAGGTATTCCTTCTCTATTTAGGCTTCTAGTATCCCCACCATAAAGGAGGACTGCAACTGCCCCAACGTTGACATCCTTGCTCCGGATATGATAGAGCAGGTCACCTTCACCCAGGATAGTTTTACGTATTTTTATACGTATCCCTTTACCTTGGGTTCTTTTTCTTTGGGGTCGAGTTCAGGGCTCAACCCCGTAATATTGGAGTTTTGCCACTGGTACCGGGTCTTCTTAGCACAAGTAGGCCCATCTATATGGCGAATGGTAGCTTGCCTTCGCCAACTGTGCATGGGGACTGGGAAACTCCTAACCTTTACACACATGATAAATCTCTACTCCCCCAAAAGTTTTTGTGAGGGAGTAATAAACTTCAACAAACGTGGCGAACACGCTCTTCTCACCAGCGTAGATGATGCCAATGATAGTTGGTGGATGGAGCGGTTTCTCATCATGGCTACCAGGAACATCATCTCAGCCATAGCTCCATCTTTTCATGAATCATGGAACTGCTTTCGTAAGTTTACAATTTATTCATTTCCTTCCTTTGTGAAAAGACTAGTTTCCGTTATTGTTGACCTCCTTGTTTTATTTATTCCAGATACCTGGTGGGAACCACCACGGGGTAAGGCCTAAACCACTGGGTTCAGAAGATTCTGAAAATCACAACACCAGAATTCTGCGGATGGAAGGAATTGGCCCTCAAATATGGGTGGAAGGCCAAGAACCATGGTAAATTAAGTTATTTTTCCTTTTATCTTTGAATGAAGATAGGTAACTTTGCTAACTCCATTTTTTGGTTGATTCAGGACTTCTGCAGGGCTCTGTCACCTGCCCCATGATTGACGTTTTGGCTGACCCCGAGGAAGACAACGACTGTACATGACACAATGGTTGTTGTAGATGAAGGGAATTTCAGTGATGAAGCGGCTCCCCTTCAAAGGAGAAAAATATCTTCATCAGCTCAATCAGAAGCTCAGTTGGGAGAACTTCAAAATCCAACTATAGAAGAGGTCCAAGTACTATGGGGTGAGATGGATATAGTAGATAACGCTGATTCTTACTTTCCTGCCCATGTTGTTTTCTCCGATCTAAGGAGTTCGGACCCTGGGCCTCTTTTGCCTTCGACAACTGAGCAAGAAATAATCAACATCGCCTCTGCTACAGCTACTTCTCATCCTTCAACACCAATAACTTCATGCCCATCGTCACTAGTCGCTCCTTCGCTGCCAGCACCAACTGTATCTCCTCTACCAGTAACAGATGACAGAGAAATAGATGCTTCTCCTCCGCGGTCTCCTGACCATTGGAATTTGGGGAACAATTACTCAACCCCTTTCTCAGATCCTCGAGTGAGGAGAAGCACCACTCTCTCAGTTTTGAAAGGGCGTCATCTTTTGTCTAAGTCGGCGTAGCTTGCGAACTATCTGAAGCCTTTGGCTTAGGAGAAAGATTGGAAGAAAATGCACTCCCTTTCCGGGGAATGCTTGTTAAATAATGCTATGGGAATGCTCGAGTGAGGAGAAGCACCACTCTCTTTTCCATTTATCTACTGCAATGGGAATTCTAACCTTGATGTGCTTCTTGTTTTTATAGTCCAAGTTTCTCACTTCCGAAGGCCTGCAGAGATTGATCGTTGATAAGCAAGGACTCGCTTCTGAGGGGGATCAACTGTTGGTTGAACGGAACAAACTTGCTGCGCACCTCCCGGTTCTAGAGGCAAAAGCTGCTGAGATGGATGAGCTCGAGGTTCAGTTGTAGCAGAGTGACTAAGATAAAATGGCCCACAGTCAAGAAGCTGCTCAATTGCACAAAAATCTTCAAGAGGCTAAGGCTTAGTGGGCCGAGCTCTATGATACTGTGCTTGCGGCTGCCCAGCGTGAGTCTACCTTCGAGGAATAAATGAATAATTTGAAGGCAGGCTTAAGCTCCAATACTAAAGAGGCTAATGATGTCGAGGAGACGAGGGCCGGATTGGAGGAGAGGCTAAAGGGGTCGATGGACCAAAAACAGCTTCATTCGGCTACGAATGTTGAGCTTGATGCTTACCTCGGTACCCTAAGATTCGATAGGGATGACCTCCAGTCCAAAGTTGATAGACTTAAGGCAAAGCTCTAGGACCAAGAATATTCCCTCATATTTGAGAAGAGTTATGAAATATACCATATGAGGAGGAAGACCTTGGAAGAGGCCAAAGTGGGCATTCCTAACATAGATAATTTCATTGCCCAGGCCCGAGAACTGGAGTTTTCTGCTCAAGAACGCCTTCCCGCTCGACCCGCTACAACTGACTCCTCGAGTAACGGTTCTAAGTACTCAGGAACCGAAGGATAGATTGAAGAAGATGAGGATGAAGGCCAAGAATTGGCGGCTGATCTGCCTTTCTCCACCAGGGGAGACGCAGATCCCTCTCTCCCTTCAGTCTCCAGTGGCAACGATGCTTAGTTTCTTTTTTTTCTTCTTTTTGTACTTTGTAATTATGTCAAACTTTTTACCGAGTTTGACACTTTTGATGAATAAAGAATATTTTTGCTTAAGTGTTGTGAAAAATATATTCCTTTTGCGTTGGATTAGATAAATCTTCGGGTATGGTTTCATTCGATAGCTTTTGATTCTGGTAATAAATTCTTCCGAAATCAACCCTTAACTTTGAGAGTTTCATAAGAGAGGTCTCTTTTATGTTTACAGTACTCTTGAAGAGGACGTCTCATGTTCATTCTGGCAAAAGAATTTGAAGTTTTTGTTAACTTTCAAACGATAAAATTAACTCATCATTTAGACAAGAAATAAGATAAAAATAAATGGACTTTATTTTATTCCTTCTATCTTTAAGAGTACACAAGTATTCAATTGCTAAGGTAAACAAAAAATGTCAATACATGTGGCTAACTTGTACAACTTATTTCTACAAGGCTGGTCATGTAGTCCCCGGTTCTTATGAGACATTATTGTTCCCGGTTCTAGCAGTCCCCTATTTCTGTGGCATTCTTAGTGTCGTATCTTACAATATCCTCCCCCTAGTGTTCGAATGCGAAATATACGAATTGGAACAAGGGATGTCTTTCTTCATTGGTGGAAACAACTCGTGAATGGTTAAATAGTCGTTGGTTCGATGGCAAGCTTTTTTTCCATCAACGGTTTGCCATCTATCCAAAGACTATTTAACCATCCCATAGTGGTTTATCTTGGACGTGAATATTTCAATGCCTTGTCATTTAAAGGTCTTATTCTTACCGATGATGCTCCCTTCCTAGTATGCTATCCGTTGTTGCCTCCTTAAAAACCTTGCCAGAAAAATCCAATTGGGACAAAAACTAGTCGAAGGAAAAAAGGGTGCAGCACATACTTTCAATGTTAATAGGATCCGTCAACAGTATTACTTTTTGAGGTGAGTCACGTTCCAATTACTGGGCAAGTTGACTCCATCTTGATTCTACAATTCATACGATCCTTTTTAACAGCTAAGACCCGGTAAGTATCTTCCCATGTGGGACCCAGCTTCCCGACGTTGACTTCCCGAGTGCTTTGAGTCACCTTTCTCAAAAATCAAGTTTCCTACTTTGAAGTAGCGGAGATTGGCCCTCCGATTATAATATCTTTCCATCCTTTGCTTTTGGGCCACAATCCTCATGTACGCCAAGTCCCTGTATTCGTCTAGCAAGTCCAGTCTCATTAACAATGCTTCATTCTTTGCTTCTTAGTTTGATCTGAAAAGCCTTAGAGTTGGTTCCCCTACTTCCACCGATATCAGTGTTTCCGTACCGTACACAAGGAAGAAAGGTGTTTCTCCCGTGCTCGACTTCGCCGTTGTCCAGTATGCCCATAGTACACCCAGTAGCTCTTCGGGCCACTTTCCTTTAGCAACTTCTAGATTCTTCTTAAGGTTCAGGATAATCACCTTATTTGTTGATTCCGCTTGTCCGTTAGCACTTGGGTGATATGCTGAAGATGTAATTCTCTTGATTTTCAAATCTTCCAAAACTTTTGTGACATTTGAACCTATGGACTGTGGCCCGTTGTCACAAGTAATTTCCTTTGATATTTTGAATCGCTAGATTATGTGGTCCCATATGAAGTCCATCACTTTTCATTCACCGATCTTTTGGTAAGGACCTACTTCGACCCATTTAGAGAAGTAATCAGTTAAAACTAACAGAAATCTTACCTTTTTGGGGCCCGGTGGCAAAGGACCGACTATGTCTATTCCACATTTCATGAATGGCTACGAAGACAACACCAAATGCAAGAGTTCTTCCGATTGGTGCACCAACTCCACATGGTGTTGACATTTGTCGTAATGCCTTTGTGTCCTGCTCCATCCGAGGCCAATAGTAACCTGCCCTAACCAGCTTTAGAACTAACGAATCTGTACTAAAATGGTTCCCACAGATCCCTTTGTGGACTTCTGTCATCACGTAGTTCGAGGCTCCCAAAAATTGAGCCTATGTCCCTAGGTATGGTCTTCTATATAATTGCCCATCCACGAGGCAGTAGGGGGCTGCTTTGGTTCATAGTGCCTGTGATGCCTTTGAGTTTTCGGGAAATTAGCCATGCCGAAGATATTCGACGAACTCGTTCCTCTAGTCCCAGATGAAGTTTGTTGAGTTAACCTCACAGTAACCGTCCACGTCCAATACCGAGTGCAGAAGTTGTACTACTGTACCGGAATCAGAACCTTTCATCTCTATTGATGACCCCAAATTAGCCAATGCATTTGCTTCCACATTTTCTTCCCTCAGAATGTGGATGATTGACCATTCTCTGAATTGAGCAAGTAATGCTTGAACCTTGTTCAAGTACTGTTGCATACGTCCTCCCTTTGTGTCGAAAATCTCGTACACTTGGTTTACTACCAGCTGGGAATCATATTTGATTTCAATGACCTCAGAGCCAAGTCCCTAGGCAGTTCAAGTCCTGTAACCAAAGCCTCATACTCGGCTTCATTGTTAATTAATGGAACAGTCTTAATGGCCTGCCTCAAGGTTTCTCCTAAGGGTGTGACTAGAACTATCCCGAGACCTTACCCTTTTACATCGGAAGCTCAATCTGTAAAAAAAGGTCCAAATTCCCTATGTCATTTTTGACACCAACACTGCTTCCTTAGCATCCAAGGGCAATAACCCGGGATTGAACTCGGCCACAAAGTCGGCCAAAACTTATGACTTAATCGCAATCCTGGGATTGGACTTAATGTCGAATTTGCTAATTTTGACTGCCCATTTAGCATATTGGCCTCACAACTCAGGCTTGTGAAGGACATTCCTTAAGGGAAAGGTTGTCACAATGGCTATCGGGTGGCACTGAAAATAAGGCCTAGGCTTTCGAGAGGTGACTACGATAGCTAAGGCCTATTTTTCGAGATGTGGATAGCGAGTCTCCGCTCCCGATAATATTTTACTAACATAAGAAATAAGAAATTGCGTACCTTCTTCCTCTAGGACAAAAACGGCACTTACCGCTACCTCCGAGACCGCTAGATATATTAGCAATTGTTCGCCTTCCCCCAGTTTTGACAGTAACAGGTGGATCAATAAGTATCTTTTTAGGTATTTCAATGCTTGTTGGCATTCTAGGGTCCACTAGCAATTTTTCTTCTTTTTGATAAGTGAGAAGAAGTGATGACATTTTTAGAGGATCTTGCAATGAACCTGCTTAAAGCAATCAAACTTTCGGTTAACCTCTGTACCTCCTTTATGCTTGTTAGCTGGTCTGGGATGTCTTAGATAGCTTTGATTTTATCTATATTTACCTCAATCCCTCTTTGCGAGACCAAGAACATCAAGAACTTACCAGAACCAACTCCGAACACACATTTTTCTAGGTTAAGCATCATGTTGAATTTCCTCAGAATGTCAAAGGTCTCTTGGATGTGCTTCAAATGATCTCCTAAATTCAAAGACTTCACTAACATGTCATGGGTATATGCTTCCATATTTTTGCCTATTTGCTTCTCAAACATTTTATTAACGAGACTTTGATAAGTAACTCTGGCGTTCTAAAGCCCAAATGGCATCACATTGTAACAGTATGTGCCAAAATTCATTATGAAAGAAGTTTTTTCATGATCCTTCAGGTTCATTTTGATTTGATTGTATCCGGAGTAAGCATCAAGGAAACTCATTAACCCCTGCCCGTCCGTAGCATCAATCATTTGTTCAATGTTTGGCAATGGGAATGAGTCTTTAGGGAACGCCTTATTTAAATCCTTATAATCTACAAATATTATAAACTTATTATTCTTCTTTGGAACTACAACTACATTAGCTAACCATTCTGGATTATTTACCTTCCAAACCGATGTCGAGTAGTCGAGTTACATCTTCTTTAACAAATATATTTCTGACATTGTCTATTGGGCATTTATTTTGCCTTACTAGTGGGAAGTTCGGATCCAGGCTTAGCTTGTGCACGGCCACCTCTGATGGTATACCTATCATATCTAAGTGTGACTATGCAAAACAGTCGACATTAGATTTAAGGAAATTTATGAATCTTGACCTGAACTCGGGATTTAACCCTATTCCCAAATGGAACTTCCTTTCTAGAAATTACTCAAACAAAGCCACATGCTCGAGTTCTTCTGCGGTTGACTTAGTTGCATCTGTCTCCTCCAGTACCTAAAAGTATCTCAGAACCAAATAGACTTCAGATGACTCCTCACTCTTATCGTCTTCATTCGAAGAGGGAGAAGGCACTAACTCCTATAATTGCTATTTGTTGGACACTTTTCCCTTGCTGCTGGAAACAGTTATTGCGTTCATCTCTCTTATCACCAGTTAGTCTCATCTTATCTATTTAATTCCTTCTAGTTTAGGAATTTCAATAGTTGATGATATGTTGAGGGCACATCCTTCATCTCATGTATCCACGACCTCCCGAGGATTACATTGTATCCCATGTTGACATCTACCACTTCGAATAAAGTGGTCATGGTTACCCCCTCAGCGTTCGTAGGTAGAAGGATCTCACCTCGGGTTGTCACACTTGTCAAGTTGAACCCAGCTAAGAGTTTTGTCGTCGGTATGATGCTTCCGATCAGCTTTGCTTGCTACAACACTCTCATTGGATGATGTTGGATGAGCTTCCTAGGTCAACCAAAACATGCTTAATTTTGAAATCTAAAACATTAAAAGAAATTACCAGAGCGTCATTATGTTGAAGAATGAGTCCATCAATGTTTTCATCCGTGAAGGTGATTTTTATCTCGGTCCCGTACCTTGGTTGATGTCAGGAACCCGAGTTAATCGTCTTCTATTCTTATTTTTGAATCATAACGGTTATAGACATCTGCCCATGTGGTTTCTTGGAATTAGAGTAGGCTTTCCTTCAACTTTTGGGAGGCATCAGAGCTTTGCGGATTCAAATCCTTTGTGAACGCCTTTGCTGCCCACTCATCTGGTATAGCCGGCAGCAATATCCTCTCTTTCTAGAACCGGATCATGAATTCTCGCAACAACTCGGACTCACCTTGCACAATCCGGAATATGTTTGCCTTCCTGGCTTGGACCTTTCGTGCCCCGGCATTGGCCTTGAAAAATGAATCTACAAGCATTTTAAAAGAGTCAAGTGAATGATCGGGTAAGAGTGAATACCATGTCAGGTTCCCCTTTGTGAGGGTTTCACCAAACTTCTTCAGTAAGACCGATTCAATCTCATGTTGAGCCAAATCGTTCCCTTTCACAATTGTGGTATAGGTTGTGATGTGCTCTTGTGGATCCGAAGTTCCATCGCATTTAGGTAAGTCCGGCATCTTGAACCTCTTCGAAATTAACTCTAGTGTTGCACTCGGCTTAAATGGAAATTGCGTGTATTTTTTCAAAATCTAGGCCTTTCAAAACTAGTGGTGCGCCCAAAATCTAATCCATTCGGGCATGAAACTCATTTGCATTTTGATCCATCCATTCGCTCATTTCCCTCATAAACATCATGAGCTCGATTTTCGAAGGGGTCACTCTCGTTGCCATTCCCAAATCCGCCACCGGTCCTTCCGACACCATCGAAACCGACCTCCCCCTTGGGGTGTTATTATCACTCTTTGAGCCATTTGATTTGCAGGAGCGCTGGGAGGAAGCAGGCTCCTTTCGTATGCATTAGTTTAAGCACCTAACAACGCTCGCTTTAACTTTGTCATTACTCGATCCTGCCTTAAGAGGTGACTCGTGATTGCCTTCTGTTGTTCTCTTAAGATTTTCACCATTTTCATGGCATGTTCTCCCTCCGCGTCATTAGGAGTTGGCTCTCACACATGTCGGGGTACAGCCCTTCACGAACCGGGTTGCTTCGTCCCCTTCATTACGGATGTCACTGATGGAATCTTCATGTTGAGGCAAATCTTCGTGTCCCTCAACGTTGTACGTGATGTTGACATCATCAACTGCCAGTTCTGATTTCCTGTTAAGGAAAAATCAAATAAGTTAGTAATAAATACAAGGATCAAAGCAATTACGCAATTGTCTAAGCCCCACGGTGGACACTAAATTGTTTATCCGTAAAATGGTACAGTTAAATTTGTTACGTGGTTTACAGACAAGCGAACTGATTTGATCCCAAAATAATAAAGAAATAAGGTAAAGATAAGACTTAGCAATAGAAATTGAAGAAGATGACAAGCCTGTCTCCGAGCGCAATATCTCCGAGGACAGAAATAAAAGCAATGGCAAAGACCAAATAAAGTTGTTTAATTGAGAGCGAAAGTAAAATATGACATGTGTTTCTCCAAGAATTTTATGTATTACGATGGTTGTTGAGCATGATATTTATAGCTATAAAGGAGTCACTGATGAATATGTAACGGCAGGTTATGAATACAAATATTCTTTGCAATGGTTTCCATTTAATGTTGGAGAATATTCTTCATTGAATGCTATCTGACGGCAAATACTTGATTTGCTCCCGTTGACTACGCTCCCTTCGGGATTTATCCGATGTCAATGGCAGTTGTTGTTCCCAGTACTGGTTGTTACTTGATTTGCCTTTTACCTATCTTGGGTTTCACGTGTCATGCTATCATTCGATTATTTATTATAAACCAAGTTTACCCTATACAAATTCTATCGTGAGTATATAATGAAAACAGAAAACTTTAGTTATTACTTTCTGTATGAGGAGCAATCGGGCAAATTTATCCTATAGTCTTGTCTGCTTTTCTTTTTAGCTCTTTATTTTGCATGCAAGGCTTAATATATTATAGTCTCTAAATAGATTAACGACTTAATTGAGAGATCTAAACTAATTTGATCAGCATTATTTGCGCCATACATGAGCCTTGAGAATGCATTTCTACGATTTTGAATCTCTCTTTTATGATGCTTGACAAATTCAAAGGGCGAAATACAAATGTTTATTTTGGAATTGGTGGAGGAATGAAAAAGAAAAGAAAAGAAAAGAAAAGGAGGAACATCAAAGTCTTTAACCAAAAATATTAACACTTGTTTTTCTTACCCCATAAAATACTTAATAAAAGTCGAACGCGCTAGTATGAAGCCCTACACCGTTATCTGATTAATTACTTCATAAAAGGTATAGGAAAATAACGTATGAACTTTTAAGTGACTAAACAAGTATTTTTTTCTCACCTTTAGTCCTAATTTCCTCATGTTGCTATTTTCTATTGACAAGCACTTCTCGTTCTTATTATAGTACTAGTAGAAGTTTGTCTAACCTCTGCCATTTATAAGACGGTTTTCCTTTAAAAAGTAATTCTTTTCAATTTATTTTATGTGATGATATTTGATTATGGACAAAGTGTAAGATATTAATTTCACACACACATACACATATATAATGAAAGAGAATATAAAGTAGAAGCTGAAAGTTAACATCACATCAAAGTTACAATATAAATGATTTAATGAATTTAAAGTTTTGAAAATTGTAAAATATTTTGAAAAATATAATTGCGTCAAACATTTTGGAGCTCAACAAAACGAGAAGATAAAGTGGAGGCGTATTATCTACCATATTTTTCTGGTACTCAGGATTTACCCGAAAAGCGTGTGACACCATAAACATATGCAATCATGCAATTTCCTTACCCCAAGTGTTCAAATTTAATCTTATAGGTTTATATTTTTATTTATTAATTTTTGGGCTCCTATGACTTTTGCCAAGTTGCTGATTAAAATGAACAGCTGGAATGATGTGTTCCAACAATTCCTTTTGAGTCTCTCTTAAGAATAAGTGAGATTTGGAGTGAGATTTGGAATTAGGATATCAAGTTATTTTGTTCTTTCCTTATTTATTTTACAATTATTTTCGTACCTAACTTCGATTTTCTCTGATTTTACATAATTGTCAACTCTTTTATTTTATTTTGGTGGGAAAAGAAAATTGTGATTGATTGAGAAGTGGGAGCAACGTGTTGATATTTCAACTGTCTTCCTGGTAGATCTCTCCAAAATTTGGAATACAAATATAAGAATAAGCCACGGTCCAATATTCAAAGCCCACCCCCCCCCCCCCAATGTGCGTAAATATCATTAATCTTCCGGTCCACAATAAGTGATCATTTTATCTTTGGCACATCCATTAAAGAAATACGAACTCCTAAAAAAAAGAAATATATTCAGTAAATTAACCTTAATTAATTGTTACCTTGATACATTAGAATAAGTAAATCAGGGCAAATTTTAAAAAAATAAAATTAATTTATTATTTATTATGTAAATGAATATTTATTTTGGACTAAAATAAAAAAGTAAAATGATCACTTATTGCGGAGCATAGAGAGTAACCATCACTAAATAAATGGACTGCTTTGGGTATGTCAGCTAACAAACCACTTCTAACCGCAATAAGAATGAAAATAATATTACAACAATAATAACAATAGTACTATTCTTTTTCTCTTTTCTTTTCTTTTTAATTATTGTTATTTCTGTGGCTTTCTGACTTAATATTTGTAACAAGAAATAATGCTGGACGAACCTTCTTAGGATCACCGTTAAGAAAGTCTTAGGAAAATAAGCTTCGTCCAAAATATTGAAGTACACTGGCCAGAATTTTGGGAAGTGGACATGGTAAGCGCCAGTACTCTAAGCACAAATATACCATTTCCTGCAGTGCTTGCTATCTCATTTGTGTCCTAACAAATATGATAATTTATGGCTGACATAAGACGATAAAGAAAAAAGAGAAACAGATGTACCCCTAAATAAGAACACCTTCTTTAATATTAGATAGAAACAACTGTTTCTGCCTTTAAACTAAGCATGAGCCAAGAACAACACAATTGAGACAAGAACAAAAAATTTAAGAACTGATAATGTGCTCCCAACTAAGAAAGTTTAGGCTTCTTATATATCAGCAACGTGGTGATAGTTTCAATTCTATTGAGACAAGAAACAGCAGAATTAACACTGTTTCGCCTAAAATGAAATAGGGGTCGAACTTAAAATTATTAATGGGGAAACGCATCGGATTGGTAATGGTCATGATTTGGGTATTTTTAATTAAATGGGTGAGTTTAATTTTATTGCTGAGAAACACACGTGGCAGACTTATAATGTGCCATGAGGCTATTTTTTAAAGTAGTCAGCTTGGTCCGTTAGAGGTAAGGGTATACTTGAGCCAAAGAAAAACGTTAGGGGCATTTATAGCCCAAAAGGTTAACGAAGGGTATTTTTGAGTCATTTTCAATATGTTAAGGACATTTTTTGGTCCTTTTCCGTTGATATTTTTTACCTCGATAACAAAAAGTGTTGAAAAAGTAGTCGACGCTAGAATTTAAAGCGCGTTCGTCAAGATTTCAGTAACTTATGTTGATCCATTAGAATTTGTGGCAAAATCCTAATCATCACCAGAAATTTCAGCCATAATACTGAAAAAATTTGGATTACCCGAATTTTTAGCATTCTAGCTGAATACTTAAAAACATATGAAATATTGGTCTTATATATGATGTACCGTGTTAAGCGTATGGCATGAGTATAAGCACTACCATGCTGGAAGAAAGAAGAGGAAGAACGAAGTTTACCTGATTGAAGAAGAAAAAATATGGGGTCGTGCCATGGGGCTATTTTTTAAAAGTAATCAGCTTGGTCTGTTAGAGGTAAGGGTATACTTGAGCCAAAGAAATACGTTAGGGGCATTTATAGTCTAAAAGGTTAACAAATGATATTTTTGAGCCATTTTCAATACGTTAGGGACATTTTTGGTCCTTTTTCCGAAAAATCAATTGTTACAAAAAATATCCTATTTGTGGCATTCTCCCCCTATTTGTAATGCGACGATCTTTTATTTGATCATCCACCGACGACGGAAGGTAACTTCTGCATTAAAACAGGTAAGAGCACTTCTTTGCATCGCGCCTTTCATTTAAAGTTATAAATTATGCAAGTATCTTTTACCGTACTTGTAATAACCAATTTGTCCCACTTAAGTTTGAGTTGGCTTAGGAGGTGCAATCTGGTCCTATTACTACTCCGTGAGAATGGGCGTGGGTTCGTATATTTTACTTCAAAATATTATGTTCAAATTTAAGCCGAAAAATAAGTACTCTGAACCTCGTCCCATAAAGTGGAAGGGAGGGGGTAGATTTCAAAATAATTAGCAATAGTTTGAATCGAAAACATCGAATGACCTTGCACCTTCTCTTATAGAAGTATATTCGCGTTTTCCCATAAAACGGTATAGTTGAATTTGTACGTGATTTATAGACAAGTGAATCGATTTAATCCTAAAATAATAAATAAATTAGATAGAAATGTAAGACTTAGCCTTGAAGTTGGGATAAAATAACAGAAATCTTGGTTCCGGGAGCAGAGCTTCCGGGGGCAGTAATAACAATATGAATAAGCAAGAAAGTAAAATATTATTGAGTTTTTGATAGAATATAGTGTATGCTTGTCAAAAAATTCATGTCCTTTACAATGGTTGGGGAGCTCACTATTTATAGCTGCACCTAGGGAACAATGTACTAGGATCAAGCCCCTCTTAAATAACAATTATTAGGACCATTGAAAAATGTGTAACGGTAGGCAGTGAATGCCATATTCTATGTAACAGATCGTGCACTTAATGATATAGAATATTCTTCATTAAATGTTACCGGGTGGCCGCAAGTGTTTAATTCGCCTTTATGAATACCATTCTCTTCGAGATCGTTGTGTTTGGACCCGACTGTCTTCCACGTGTCGTTTTCTCATGTGATCATCAAAAAACGAGCTGAATTTGCTGAAATTCCAGTCTCTATTGCTTTGATACCAAGAGAATTTACAGCGTGTGTGTCGTCCTCAAGCTTCTCACATGGAGGAAGCAAGCTCGCTCAATGAAGGAAACACATGGCTGAAGCAGATAGAGAAAGAATTGAGAGAGAAAATATCTGATTCCATTTCTGCTAAAATGAATACAATACAATGTATATATACACGTGTATTATCTAACTTAGCTCATCTCTAGATATGACAGCTGTAATCTAGTTGTCACATTACATTCCAGTAACTAACTAACTGCACATCCTAACATAATGTCAATTAAATCTTTAGGACAGATGAAAATGTTAATAACTCCCAGCTTGCCAAGCTAAGAACAATGTTACACCTTACCTAAACCTTTTATCAACAAGTCAGCCTGCTGATCTTTAGATGCAATACAGTGTGTAACGATTGCCCCTTCTTGTCTCTCACAAAATGACAATTAATTTCTATATGCTTAGTTCTCTCACTACTAGAAATTCGTTAAAAACCGACCAAAAAAGCCGACCAACGTTGGTCGGTTATGGCAAATTACCAACCAAAACGCGACCATTACGATGTGGATGGTATTTTGATGGTCGAAATGGCTTACCGACCAAAGTAGGTAGGAAATTACCGACTAACTTTGGTCGGTAGATTAAAACGACCATCTGACAAGTTTAATTACTTACCGACCAACTTTGGTCGAAAACATATTTTATTAATTTAATTTTACCGACCAAAGTTGGTCGGTTTAACTAAATTATATATTTTTTTATTAATTATTAAAATTTAAAAAAAATGACCAACTTTGGTCGGTAATTGAAAATATATATTTTTTAAAAATAATTAAAATTAAACATTACCGACCAACTATGGTCGGTAATCTCAATAGTGCAAGCAAAATACCGACCAAAGTTGGTCGGTAATGTTGAATTCTGGGAATTCAATGTTCATTAACCGACTAACTTTGGTCGGTATTTTGGAATAATTTATTTTTTTTATTAAAAACCGACCAACTTTGATCGGTTTTTCTAGGTTTAATTTTGGCATAAAATGCCTGTTTTGGCAGCTACACCACCTGCCAGCATACCAACACAACAACAACAACAACAACACAACAACACAACAACAACAACAACAACAACAACAACACAACAACAACAACAACAACAACAACAACAACAACAACAACAACAACAACAACCAAAACATTCAATAAATACTTTAAAACTAACAAATTAAAGTTCAATTGAACATAAAAATCCAAAACCAAGTTAAAACTAATTACAACTAGTTCAAAACTGGTTCTATTTGTCTAGTTCAAAGTATATAAAAGTCAAGGGGTATTTTCTACAACATCATCATCACCGTCTGATGAACTTTCATTTACAAGACGATATAGAGAACGGTCTTGTGAAGTACGGGAAGCACGATCACGGGGAGGACGGGAGGAACGATCATGAGCTGGACGGGAGGAACGATTACGTGGAGGTCGACCCTCTGGAGATGACTCACGAGATCGGGGCAACGGAAAAGCTCCACTAGATAGGAGAGTTCTGATCTGAGCTTGCATGCCAAGGAATTGAGCATCTCTAAGCCTTTCTCTTTCCTTGGCCACTTTTAGCTCTGATGTGAGCTTTGTCACTGTCTCCCGCATAGCGGAAAGGCTCTCCCTATTAAGTTGCTCGCCTTGCGAGGAAGTCCCTATTCCTCGCATTCCACACTTATAGCGATGGAAGGTTTTAGTAGGAAGCCCGTATACCTTTCCCCATTTTGGACCGCCAACAGACTCCAACCATATTCTTTCAGCATCCTCGTCCGAAGGTTGGGTTGGCTCACCCGATTCACCAGCTGGATGACTACGGATGAATTCCTCCACGTTACTTTGGTAGTGACCCTATATTATTTTAAATTAAATCAGTATTTCAAAATTTTTATAAAAGTAAATTATAATACTTAAAGAAAATTGAAAGCTTACATATGCAGTCGAGGCCCGGTCCTCGACCCACTTATCTTGATCCCCCTCTTTCTTCTTCTTCACAACATGTGTCTCCTTGAATAGCTCATCATGACTCATTGGATGCCCATACTTCTTTTCCTGAAAACAAATTAATTTAGTTAATAAACAGAATAGATATACTTAGAAAAGTAAAATAATTTAAGCAATTACGTACCAATCTTCTTTTTATTGTCCCTAGGCTGATCGCACCTCCAGTGTGCAAGGAGCCTCCCTTCTCGGATGCGCGAGCTTTCTTTCCTTTTTCGCTCCTCTCTAAGAACTCTGCGGTAAGCCATTGCCTTTGCAAATCATTCCACAAATTCTCAAGTAACCAGCCAGGCCTCTTGTTCTTCTTTCTAGCATCCGAGAAAGCATCCGCCAATCTCTTGCGAGCTTTATGATGAAAATTTGTAGCCACTTCCGCGCTATAGCGGTCTTTCCATACACACTTGCTCTGTATTTCAAAAGTTAAATATTAGATGGAAACATCATAAATATAAATTATTAAACTGTTTAAAAGAACATTCATACCTTAAATTGATTGAAAATTTGCTCCTTCAGTGAGAATGGGCAATCAGTCCAAGTCGCATAAGGGTCATCATAAAGCTTTCTGATGGCATTGGTGATTATCCTCGTAGTCTTATTACCCAGCCTGAACCTGTAATTTAATAATAAAAACATATTAATATCTTAGTAAAAATGTTACAAATCAATAGACGCAAAAATAATGAATAACACTTACCCATCACCCTCAGGGACTATCATGATCCTGCCATATCGATCATAATGCACTACCTCGTCATCACCATCCGAAGCATGTGTATCAGAGGCATGTGAAGACGGTGTAGGCGGGTCAGAGCTAATGCCTCGCAGGTGAAGGCCTGCAATAGATGGAGTCGATGATGAAGATGGTTGCGATCCCTGTGACTGCGACATAGCTGGATACGACCCAAGTGGATGTGATACCGATGGCTATGACCCGAGTGGCTGTGACCCGAGTGGCTGTGACATGGATGGATGCGATCCATGTGGCTGTGATATGTAGGGATGTGATCCATGTGGATGTGATGCAGATGGCTGTGAGGCAGCTGGACTGTATGTCGGACGTATAGTCCTATGGCCCTGTAATGGAAGACTGGGTGTCTGAATGAAGGTGTACGGCTCGTGATACTGTGGCAGCTCAGTATAGCCGTATGGTAGAGGATAAGACATAGGCATCTCTGAAAAGGGTGGACAAGAGGGAGTATTATTTTCTACCCTCCTCTTTCCCTTCCTACCCTTTTCTCGACCCCGAGAACTAGTAAGGTCATTGTTACCTTGACCCTTGCCTGCCATCTGCATAATATAATACACATTTAGATTGAAACATATAAGAAACTAGCTATAAAATGAGAGTGCTTTAAAAAACCAACTTTTTAATCCTCATCGACGTATTATTCGTCGTCCGAGAATTCTTCGTCCTCACTTGTTTGAGCTTCATCAATTGATTCTTCGTCCACATTTTCTATAATTGTTACTTCATTTATATCAACTTCTTCCAATATGCGTTCAGGATGTTCCAAATTATTTTCTAACTGATCATCCACTATTTGGTGAACATTGGAGATATCGTTTTGATATGCAACATCTAACACATTCTCGACTTCCACCCTACCTACAGGCTTAGTTTTTATTACAACCCACCAATCGGACTTATTCCGCCGCAATGGATAAGGAGCATAATACACTTGCCTAACGTTATGTGCAATTATGAAAGGATCATAGCGATCATACTCCCTCGTATGATTAACCTCAATTATGTTGTATTGGTTGTGTACTCTTGTACCTCTTGTTGGATTTGGGTCAAACCACTTGCATCTAAAGAGTATCAATTTCTTATATGGCCAACCTGTATATTCTAGTTGTAATATTTCTTTGACCACACCATAATAATCAATATCTCCAACTTGGTTGCCATCACCACCTTGAACCCACACCCCGCTGTTGTTGCTATTTTTATTTTTAGAGCAATCATCTGTATGAAACTTATAACCACTCACTACGTACTTAGACATTGTTGTGACCTGAAGCCCAGGTCCCCAAGATATATCTTTCAAAAATTGATTTACACCATTATTTGGATTATTTACCTACATAGAGTTAAAAAAATTCATAAGTTAGCACAACTTATGAATCAATTTTTATACATTCACTACATATATATATATATATATATATACACTTACAAACTGTTTGAACACACACACTTACAAACTGTTTGAACCACGTATCAAATCTCGTATATACAGCATCATAGCCAAATTGACCCACGAAGTGACTGTGACATATCAAATATTTTTAGTAGTTGCATCAATATGTAGTCACAGTAAATTTTACATTTTGATAACTAATAAATCAATACTTACTTGAGAAATGGTACAACTTCGGGACAATTTAGCAACACATGAAGTGTAGCTGACTTGTACTCCATATCACTCAAACTTCTCTTTCTAACATCCTTAGAACATCGGTCTGGTTGATTGAATATGGACATTGGTGGATATAATGGATCATTCACACATTCGACCGTGTGCCTATTGGGCCTATTCCTAGAACATGGCACGTTACTCTCAAAATAATAAGAACAAAAATGTGCAGTTTTCTTTGCAAGATAGGCTTCACATATAGATCCTTCAATCTTATTCCTCTACTTAACAAATTATTTGCATTTGCCAATTGTCCTACATAATCTCATGTTAGCCAAGAACATTCAAATAAAATAGAATATTACATCAAACTTATAATATTACCTCTCAAAGGGATACATCCATCTGCATTGAACAGGCCCTCCAAGTCGTGCCTCGTGTACAAGGTGTATTGGAAGGTGTTCCATCACATCAAAGAAACCACATGGGAATATTTTTTCCATCTTACTAGAAATTACACGGATGTTCTGGTCCATCCGAAGTAGGTTTTCTTTCCTTAATGTGGTAGAACACAAGTCTTTGAAAAACAAACTAATCTCTGTGATGGGTTTCCAGATTCTTTCAGGCAAACCACAAAATGCAATAGGCACTAAGGTCTCCATGAAAACATGGCAGTCATGACTTTTCAAATGGCTCAACTTCCCTACCTCCATATCTACTTTTTTTCCAAGATTCGACGCATAACCCAATCACAAATTTGTCGTCTTTCCTCCAAAGTGAATGTGTAACTTGCTTTGGGCTTGAACACCTTACCATTGTTTGCTGTCTGCAAGTATAATTCAGGCCGCCTGTAATATTCTTGTAAGTCCATTCTAGCCTTCGGGTTATCTTTTGTCTTACCTTTAACATCCATCACTGTGTTGAACAAATTATCAAAATAATTCTTCTCAATATGTATGACATCAAGGTTGTGTCGGAGAAGATTATCCTTCCAATAAGGCAACTCCCAAAATATACTCTGTTTCGTCCAATTATGATTAACACCATATCCGGGGAATCTATAAGGTGGAGCCTCAGTAACTTTACTGAAGTTCTGGACCCTCTCCCAAATTTCCTCACCTGAAAGTATCGGAGGTGGAGAATCATATTCCACTTTATTCTTTTTGAATGTATTTTTCATCCTTCTAAACTCATGATCATCAGGCAAGAATTGATGATGACAATCAAACCATGATTACTTTCGGCCATGTTTCAAAGTGAACGCTTTACTATTTTCTATGCAGTAAGGACAAGCTAGCTTCCCAGTAGTCATCCACCCAGACAACATTCCATACGCAGGAAAATCATTAATAGTCTACATTAAATTAGCACGCAAATTAAAATTTTGCTTGGTTGATATGTCATATGTTTCAACACCATCATACCACAATTGTTTTAGCTCATCAATCAAAGGTTGCAAATATACATCAATCAAACTTTTCGGATTACGTGGACCGAGGATAATACAATTTAAGAATATATATGGACTAGTCATACACAACTCAGGTGGTAGGTTATAAGGTGTAAGAAAGACAGGCCAACATGAATATGGTGTCTCAAATATAGAAAAAGGCGTGAAGCCATCCGCACACAGACCTAACCGAATGTTCCTTGGTTCACTAGAAAAATCTGGATATGTCGTATCAAAGTGCTTCCAAGCTTCTCCATCTGAAGGATGACATATAACACCAGGTGGTCTTCTATTTTCAAAGTGCCATCTCATATGAGGAGCAGAACTCATCGACGCATATAACCTCTTTAACCTAGGTATAAGAGGTAAATAATGCATCGCCTTGACACCGACCATATTCCCGCTGGAAAGCCTCTTGAAACGAGGCTTTTCGCAAAATTTACAACTGTCTAAAGTTGTATCATCTTTATAATATAACATGCAACCATCTTCACAACAATCAATTCTCATTGACAAAAGTCCTAACTTAGAAACCAATCTCTTCGCCTTATAGAAATCACCAGGTAAGTTGATATTAGGGTCAACTAGTTCACTCATAAGGTCAATGAAAGAGTCCATGGCTGCTTGAGAAATATTCCAATTAGATTTGATACTTATTAATCTAACTGCAACAGACAGCTCAGAGTACGAACTTCCTTCACGTAGTGGACGACTAGCTTCCTCTAACTGTTCATAAAAACGTTTTGCGTCATCATTAGGAGTTTGTTCAATATTTTTATTGGGCTCACCCCCAAAAGCATCCGCAACCATATCCTGAATTCTAGAATCAAGATTTGTATTCTCCACCGACCTACTACTTTCACCAACAACCATGTTATGAAATATCCCACGGCTACCATCGATCTCTCCATGATTAGTCCACATAAAGTAATTCTCTATAAACCCCTTCCTATAAAGATGAAGCTTAACTTCCTCCGATTTTTTAAACTTCATACAATCGCACCTGACACAAGGGCACCTAATTACTCCTTCACTTTGGTATGGTGGAAGTGACATTGCATGTCTAATAAAGTCATCAACCCCTTCTACAAAATCCTCCCGCAATCCCCGTCGATTAGGATACTTTCTATTGTACATCCAAGTATGATGTTTCATCTATACAAATAAAACAAGAACAAATTAATTTATTCTACAATTATAAATTAATTATATCTTTTTTAGTTAATTCAAGATAATTATTTTTTCCTAATTATACCAATTTATATCCTAAAATTTCAATTCATATCCAAAAGGTCCAATTCATATCCTAAAAGTTCAATTCACAAGAACAAATCCTAAAAACTAAAATTTCAATTCATATCCTACGAGTTTAAACATAAACTAACTAAACTAAAGAAATTTAACCCATACCCTAAAAGTTCGATTCACAAGAACAAATTAATTTATGCTACAATTATAAATTAATTATATATTTTTTTAGTTAATTCAAGATAATTATTTTTTTCTAATTACACCAATTTATATCCTAAAATTTTAATTCATATCAAAAAGGTCCAATTCATATCTTAAAAGTTCAATTCATATCCTAAAAGTTTAATTCACAAGAACAAATCATAAAAACTAAAATTTCAATTCATATCCTACGAGTTTAAACATAAACTAACTAAACTAAAAAAATTCAACCCATACCCTAAAAGTTCGATTTACAAGAACAAATTAATTTATTCTACAATTATAAATTAATTATATCTTTTTTAGTTAATTCAAGATAATTATTTTTTCCTAATTACACCAATTTATATCCTAAAAGTCCAATTCATATCTTAAAAGTTCAATTCATATCCTAAAAATTCAATTCACAAGAACAAATCCTAAAAACTAAAATTTCAATTCATATCCTACGAGTTTAAACATAAACTAACTAAACTAAAGAAATTCAACCCATACCCTAAAAGTTCGATTCACAAGAACAAATTAATTTATTCTATAATTATAAATTAATTATATCTTTTTTTAGTTAATTCAAGATAATTATTTTTTCCTAATTATACCAATTTATATCCTAAAATTTTAATTCATATCCAAAAGGTCCAATTCATATCTTAAAAGTTCAATTCATATCCTAAAAGTTCAATTCACAAGAACAGATCCTAAAAACTAAAATTTCAATTCATATCCTACGAGTTTAAATATAAACTAACTAAACTAAAAAAATTCAACCCATACCCTAAACTAAACTAATTCATAACTAATTGACTAATTAACAAAATTAATTAGTTAATAAAATTAATTAACAAAACTAATTAAAACAAGACCTAAACCCTAATCCTCAATAAAATGTAATGTTCAAATAATTGAAACACTAATCAATTGAAACTAATTCATAACTAATTAACAAAACCTAGAAATAATAAATAAATGGGTTGTAATTCAAACCTAGAATTTTTAGGAGATGGAGAAGGAGAGGGGCGGCAGTGGCAGTGGTAGCGGCGAGGGCGAGGGCTGGACGGCGAGGGCGAGGGCTGGGAGAAGGAGAGGGGAAAGTTTTGAGTGAAGAGGGAAAAATTTCAGAGAAATGGGGGTTTTTCCCGTTTTTCAATTCTCTGATTTCAGAATTACCGATCAAAGTTGGTCGGTAATTTTGGTCGGTACATTAAGTGTTGACCGTTTGACCAAAAACCGACCAACTTTGGTCGGTTTTTTTAAAAAAAAAATAAATTCTTTTTTTTTTGTGTGTTTTCTTCTTAAAATATTATAAACTATAAAAAAATATTATAAACTACAAGCATTTATTTTATTTAACTATGCAATTATTATAAATAATTATAAACTATAAGCATAATCTTTATAAATAATTATATTAACTATTTAATTTTAATAAATTATAATAGCATCTATCTAAGTAAATTTTCTAAGTTATAATTAAGTATGTGAGTAATTTCTCTCACACACACATACACTATATTGTAATTGATGCTAATAACTTCTTTTTTCATTCGTTCATCACTAATAATGCATGACATAGATTAATCGATATATAGGTCGAAACGTTTTGATGAATCATCGATTAATATTCATCGATACATCTAAGTAAGTTATAAGTCGATGAATCAATTTACAAATAGATATATTTGATGATAAAGTATATATACTAATTAGTATCTTCCCAAGTCTATCCCTAAAAGAACCCGACCCTGTGGTCCTAGCGCTTCGTGTTCTTATATATATATATACACACACAAACACACTTCACTGTAATACTTTAACTATATATATAGCTTGTTATAGTATATGTTAGTGCGTATATATATAGCTTGTTAAAGTTTGACCATGTTTGACCTATTAATTTAACTCGTTTACTTAATACTAATATCTTCTTTCGTTTATTTAATTTGTGATCCATATATATATATATATAATATATATATATATATATATGTCAAAGATGTTTAGTATTAATTCTTTTATTTTTCATTCATTCATCACTAATAATGCATGGCATAGCTAGATTAATCGATATAAGTCGAGATGTTTTATTTTTACTATTAGTCGATATAGGTCAAACGTTTTATTTTTAATATTCATCGATGCATCTAAGTAAGTTATAAGTCGATGAATCAATTTACAAATAGCATGTTATATATAGTATATGTTAGTGTATTCATTATTTGTATTACAAAAGTGTTAACGAATTACATTTATATTATTTAGATAGTAAATATAAAAGTAATTCGAAAGTTTGATCAATGTTGACGTAATAACCGACCAACTTTGGTCGGTTATTTTGCAGAAAATAACAATTACCGACCAAAGTTGGTCGGTAAATGCTTCCCCTACATTAACCGACCAACGTTGGTCGGTAATTTTAAATATAAATTCTTAAATATTATAAAATATTTTAAATAATAAAATAATTATTAAAATTTAAAAAATTGGATCCAGATTACCGACCAACGTTGGTCGGTAATCCAAAATTTTCTTGTCTGACCAGCTGGGTCAATTCGTTGACCAATTTACCGACTAACGTTGGTCGGTATTTAGTTTTAAAAAATATAAAAAAAAAATTCCCCAGTTTCCGTCCAACCTGGACGGTTTTTGGTCGCTTTTTTTGACCGACCAACGTTGGTCGGAAATAGTTGGTCGATTTTTAGCAGATTTTTAGTAGTGTCTCGTGAAATATAGGATTTGTTGCTATCTGTAGTGCTGCTTTACTATCACAAAAAAGTCTACTAGTTGTTTAATTGATACATTTAGTTCTGCAAACAACCCTAGTAGCCATGTTACCTCTGATGTAACTGCTGCCAAGCTTCTGTACTCTGCTTCTGCAAAGCTTCTTGATACAGTTTGTTATTTTTTCGACTTCCAAGATATAAGAGATTCTCCAAATTTTACTATGAAACCAGTCACTGATCTCCTAGTATTGGGGCAAGCTGCCCAGTCTGCATCACAAAAGCATGTCAAACTGTCTGCCTGTTTGCTGCTCATAAGAACTCCCATTCCTGATGCTTGCTTTTGTACTTCACCACTCGAACAGTTGCATCCCAGTGTGACCTCTTTGATGCTTGCATGAATTGACTTAATGTCTGCACTATTTAGCTTAAGTCCTGTCTTGTTATTGTCAAATACAATAGCCTCCCAATTAATCTTTGGTAAGCTGTTATATCATCTAATGCATCATCTCCTATTATTCCTGCATTTGCATCAAATTCCAGAGAAGTGAACTTCTGGTTCAAATCTACTGGTGTTGCAGCTGGTTTGGTACCTCATAATCCAAGATCTGAGATTAGTTGGAGTGCATACTTTCTCTGATTTAATAGGATTCCTTTGTCTGATCTTGCAACTTCTATTCCCAAGAAATATCTTAACTCTCTAAGGTCTTTTACCTTGAACTTCTGATGCAGAACATCTTTTGCTTCTTGTATGAATCTGTTGCTACTTCCTCTAATCAGCAAATCATCCACATAAATTAGAATTGCCACAAAGTCATCTCCACTTCTTTTAGTGAACAATGAATAGTCATATAAACTCTGTTTGTATCCTGCTTCTGTGAGCTTTATGTTCCACTGCCTTGAGGCTTGTTTTAGCCCATATAGTGACTTCATAAGCTTGCAAACCTTGGTATCCCCTTGTCTTCTAAATCCCTGAGGAAGTTCCATGTATACTTCCTCTTCCAAATCCCCTTGTAAGAATGCATTGAATACATCCATCTTATACATAATCCATTCTTTTGTGGCTGCAAATGCAATGACTGCTCTAATAGTTACCATTTTGGATACTGGAGAAAAGGTTTCACGATAGTCCAACCCTTCATTTTGGTTGTAATCTTTGGCCACCAATCTAGCCTTGAACCTTTCTACTTCTTTATTTGCTTTGTATTTGATCTTGTAAACCCACTTTGATCCAACAACATTCCCTTTAGGAAAGTCAACAACCTCTCATGTATGGTTGTATTCTATTTGCTTTAATTTCCTTCTGAATTGCTTCCATCCACTTCCTGTCCTTTGAGGCTTCCTTGAAATTCCGTGGCTCTGTCAGTGCTAAGATTTTGGCTAAGAAGCACCTGTATTTTTGTGTCACATTATCATAACACATGTAATCAACTATAGAGTAAAGTGTTTCTCTATTTGCCTTCTTGATGGTCATGTAATCTTGAAGCCACAATCGTGCTTTAGTAGTTCTTCCTGATTTCCTCAAGGTCTTAGAAATATCAACTGTAGTTGTAGGAGTAAGGCCAACAATTTATGTATCAAGATTATTAAGTTGTAGTGTTGTATCTGCAGCAAGGTCTGATTGTGTCTCCCTTCATCTGATCCCGAGTCTAAAGCAGTTGGAAAACTGTCTTCAAGCTCATCAGAAGAAGAAGAATTGTTCTCTTCTGCATTACCTGTTGTATCATGGTCAGCCAATGTATTTTGAGTGTGCTCATCTAGAGTATCTGTTGAATCATGAGCAGGATCCAAGGGGGTTTGAGTTTGAGCTATTTGAGTTTGCTCATTTTCATGATCATCATAGTGCCCAGCTTCCTCATGATCATCCAGTCACCCCCTATCATGAGGTCTTGTAAATGCAGGCAGTTCAACACTGAATGGAAAAGAGACAGATATGTCCTTCTTGAATGGAAAAATGTGTTCTTTGAACACAACATCCCGACTCACAAGAAGATTTTTGGACTCCAAATCCAGCAACATGTAGCCCTTTTGAGTTGTATAATAGCTAAGGAACACAATAGATGTGGCTCTAAGTGAAAATTTGTCCTGTTTAGGCAAGTTGACTGTATAACACAAGCAGCCAAATACCCTTAAATGTTCCAAGGAAGGTGATCTTCCATACAGCATTTCAAATGGGCATTTCCCATTGAGCACAGTAGTTGGAAGTCTGTTGATGACATAGACAACAACCTCTATACATTATCCCCAGAATCTGGTGGGAGTTCCTGCTTGAAACTTAAGTGCTCTTGCAACATCAAGTATGTGTCTATGTTTACGTTCAACAACTCCATTTTGTTGTGGTGTATAAGCACAACTGCTTTGATGTATGATTCCATAAGAATCTAACAGTTCATTGCACTTGACATTGAGGAACTCAGTACCATTATCACTTCTAATTATCTTTACAATGGCAGAGAACTGTGTTTTAAGCATAGGAAGAAATTTCTTTAGAATAACAATCACATCAGTCTTAAATTGTAGCAAGAATACCCAAGTATATCTTGACATATTATCAACAATGGTTAAGAAATACTGCTTCTTATGATAAGTAGGGATCTTATAAGGTCCCCAAACATCTATATGTAACAGTTTTAGAACATGTGAACTCTTAGAAGTACTGCTAGAAAATGGCAACCTACTCTGCTTAGCTAGTGGGCATATTGCACAATCAGTGATTGAGCTAACATCTGTTATTGTATTTTATAAGAAGTTTATATGCTTCATAGTGCTCACTGAAGGGTGTCCAAGTCTTGCATGCCACAACATTCCATCTGTCTGTTCACTTTGCACAGCTGCAGCCATGACTGATTCTTTTGCCACTTTATTGAGAAAATTCTTTACTATGTACAACCCTCTTTTCTCTCTACCAATCCCCCTCACCCTGCCATTGTAAAAGTCCCGAAAGATGCAAAAGTTAGGAAAGAAATTGACAAAGCAAGAGAGATCCCTGGTCAGTTTTGAGACTGAGAGCAAATTAAATTTGAAATTAGTAACAAACAGTACATTCTGCACACTCATGTTATCCAAAAATTCTGCAACTCCTATATGAGTAATAGTTATTTTCTTACCAGTAGGTAAATTAACTTGTTCTCTATTTTGTGGATTAAGCTTCATATTTGTGTTTAACAGTTCTACACTCGCAATAATATGATGTGAGGCACCTGAGTCAACTATCCACTTACTATATTTTAAATCTGCCATAAGTGTAGTGATTATACCTGTCTTGCTTCCTTGTGAATCATCAGCTCTTTTGTTCAGCATGGTGAGTATCTGATCATACTGATCTTTGGTGAAGAAATATCCATCTCCAGTGTTGTTACCTTCCTTTACGAATGCTTTGTTGTCTAAATCCACATTACTGATTACATTGTTGGCTGAGTACTTCTTTCTTCCTTTAAAATCTGTAGGGTATCCCACCAATTTGTAACAATTCTCCTTCAGGTGCCCTTTCATATTGCAGTATTCATACTGCATAAAAGGTTTCTTTCCTTTATAGGGCTGTCCTCGACTTACTTGCATTTCCAAAGGATCAGACTTCTCAAGACCAGCAGAATTAAACCTTTGGCTTTCATCCTCAACAATCATTGCATAGGCTTGATTTAGGGTTGGTTCAACAGTTTTCATGAGTATTTGTCTCCTTGCCTGATCATAGGAGTCATTAAGTCCACTCAAAAACTGAAGCAACCTCTGCGTATGAAAATGCTCTATGTTTTCCTTTGATTTTGCACAACCACATCCTAGTGAAGGAACCAAGGCATCGTACTCTGCCCACAATTCCTTCAGCTTTGTGAAGTATGTGAAACTGAATCTGTACCTTGAGTTATTGTAGCAATTTTCCTATGCAATTGGAAAATTCTAACTCGATTCACCTTATCAAATCTTTCTCACAAATCCTCCCAGACTAGGTGCGCATTTGACGCATAGACAATACCACTAAGAAGGTCCGGTGACACAATGTTCATGATCCAGGAAAGTACAATAGCATTGCATGTTTCCCAATCTTCATAGAGCTCAGTCTTAAACGAGTCCTTTTTGCATGTGCCTAATACGAACCCTAATTTTTTCTTAGCTTGTAAAGCTATTCGCATCGATCTACGCCAAATACCATAATTCTCTGATCCAGTGAGTTTGACAGGAATCAGAATAGAACCTGGTGTGTCTGAAGGATGTACGAACAGAGGATGAGAGTGATCGATTTTTTCTGCTGCCATTGTTAAGTTTCAGAAATTGAGCTTCGAAGATGACGATCTCTGAATCTACTCAAAAAACGAGCTGAATTTGCTGAAATTCCAGTCTCTATTGCTTTGATACCAAGAGAATTTACAGCGTGTGTGTCGTCCTCAAGCTTCTCACATGGAGGAAGCAAGCTCGCTCAATGAAGGAAACACATGGCTGAAGCAGATAGAGAAAGAATTGAGAGAGAAAATATCTGATTCCATTTCTGCTAAAATGAATACAATACAATGTATATATACACGTGTATTATCTAACTTAGCTCATCTCTAGATATGACAGCTGTAATCTAGTTGTCACATTACATTCCAGTAACTAACTAACTGCACATCCTAACATAATGTCAATTAAATCTTTAGGACAGATGAAAATTGAAATAGCCTGCGTAACGAAGATAGCTTTAACATTTAGAAAACTGAGTCGAAGATAGATATAATCAGTCAAATCCAATTACTTAGAAGTTCAATGCGCTAAAATTTAAATTTACTAACAATATATAGAAAAGGTTATCTATCATTAAAATTTCGTGTGGGACTTGAAAGTCTTATTCATTCTATTTATTTGATGGCCAACTCAAGCTGTTTTATAACGAACCTTGTGCCAACTTGCCGTCACCACATTTTGCAGATCCATGTTTCAAACACTTCTCCTCTTTGCCTTAAATTAGTCTTTCACGCAATCGTGAGGATGAGTTTTGGACAATAATTAGAGACCATATTCAAAGATGTATTATTTATATTTTTAAATAAATAGAAGAAAAAGAATAGCTAGCTAAGACAGATGATAAATCTTTTTTTTTTTAACAAAAAATGAAATAAAATATTGCCGCCTTGTGGCTTTCTTATGGCTTTCTTAAGTTTACAAGACCATTACTATATAAAAGGAACACTTCTGATTCTTGTCTCCGTCATATTCTCGAAGTGTTAACTCATAGAGTTGTGATTTTTCCTGTTTTTGGCAATATATGGCGCCTCATCAGGTTTTCTTGTTTGCATGCGCCATTGCTCTTGTGGCTTCTTTATCAATGGTTTCTTCTGAAGTTATCGAGCATTCTTTTCATGTAACTAATTCTCTTCTCTATTCCCATGCAAACTAGGTTCTCCATTTTTCATGATCATCCTCTGGTATTGAGAAAACAAGCATGAATATTGGACATTGTGTTCACAGAAATTGGCCTTTGTTCTATCTTATATGTCACTCTTTCTGTTTTAAAACGGATGACACTTTTTATATGTGGTAACTTTTTTCAAAATTTATTCTTAATGACATCATACAAATGTCATGCATGTTTAAAATTACATATTTTAAGGGTACCTTTGATATGTGCCTAAAGTATTTTTTCTTTAGTTCTTAAACCCTGTCTCCAATCAAAACTGCCTTCTTCGATCGGCATGTTGGTTTTTTAGCCTTGCACCATACGAAGCATCGATATCTTAGGCATGAAATTGTTGGTTTAATAAGTACATTTCTTTCATAAAGCTTTTTTTTTTCCTTTCTCTTCCACCCTATATAAAAAATTTCTTCATAATACTAATTTGGATGCATGCATCCAGTTTATATATACAATCATTTGTTGTTACATCAATATACATGTCATACTCTTTGCACCTCGTTTAACTGTACAAAGGGCAGCCTGGTGTAATACAATCATTTGTTATTTCCATGGCTTAAATCCATGACCTCCTAGTCATATGGCAGCAACTTTACTAATTACGTCAAGGCTCGTTTAACTGTACAAAGGAAAAGAAAAAATATGGGAACTTTTCCGTTTATTTGGTAAAAATTGTCTGAATGATATGTTTTTGTGTTTCCTTGTTGTAGGTGCAAAACCTTACTGTAAACAGGTTATGCCGTAGACAAGTGATCACTGCAGTAAATGGAAGTCTTCCTGGCCCAACGCTGCGTGTTCGAGAGGGCGACACCCTTGTCGTTCATGTCTTCAATAAATCACCATACGATCTCACCATTCATTGGTTTGTCCTTCACTTTTAACTTAAGAAATTTGTCAAATGTAAATAATTTAACTAGTTGTAATAAGTTACTTGCTACAGTTTAAAACATGTGTCCACAGTAAGGATCTTGACATGTCAAATTTGTTTGTTTTTTCCCCTTCAAATTTCCTTTTCACCATCAGTTTTAATTTTTGGTCTCGTGATGTCTCAATCGTGCAAAGTAGTTGGTTTTTTATACATGTAAAAACAAGGAGAATTTGAACATTTATATTATTAATTACTGATCTTATTCATTGATACACGGTGGATTCACGGAATCAAATCTTGGTGTTGAAATTTAAAAATACCATCTAAGATAACGTCACTCATCAATAATTTACTTTATAGTTAGTTAAAGAAACTATTAAAAAAGAACCAAATTTAAAAGTACTATCTTGTTACATTCATGGACTGACGTAATTTATTTGTATCACTTACTATTTAATTAATTTAATATGTATTAAATGCTTAAAAGATTTTAATAAAACTATATATATTAGTGTTGTGTAACCAATTTTGGTTCTTTTCCTGGTTGTTGATTCAAACATGGTTGTAGTTAATTAACTTTTATGAATAGTAAATAACTTGATAGTAAAAAAAAGAAAACATTTTAACAGCTGTTTTATTTATGTATGTTATACGTATGTAGGCATGGAGTTTTCCAGCTATTGAGTGGGTGGGCAGATGGACCCGAGTTTGCGACCCAGTGCGCGATCCGACCCGGGAAAAGCTACACGTACAGGTTTAACCTAACGGGACAGGAAGGAACTCTGTGGTGGCACGCACACGTGTCATGGCTACGAGCCACGGTTCATGGCGCCCTTATAATTCGCCCCAAATATGGTCGCTCTTTTCCTTTCCCTAAACCTTACAGAGAAGTCCCCATCCTCTTAGGTACTTAACCCTTTTTTTACTCCGATTTTTTTTTTTTAATTAGCTTATATGATGTCGGGTTTAAGTTATATGCACGGGCATTTGAAAGCAACTTTACATCGTAAAAGTTAATTTAGTTAATATATGTTACTTGATTGAATCAGATCCTATAAATTATTTTCTGATAAAAATTATGTATTAAAAATGTGGTTGTAGGAGAATGGTGGAATGCCAATGTTGTGGATGTGGAGAATGAAGGGCTAGCTACTGGAGCTGCACCTAATAACTCAGATGCTTACACCATTAATGGCCAGCCAGGCGATCTTTACCCTTGCTCTTCTAATAGTAAGAAATATATACCATGAATAAATATTTCATTTTCTTTAGAACATAATCTTGTTAGTATTTTTTTTCCAATGTGGCTAACTTGGGTTTTGTTTTCATTTCCATTATTAGAAACATATAAGCTAATAGTGAAACAAGGAAAAACATATCTCCTTCGCGTCATCAATGCTGCACTCAATAACCAGCTCTTTTTCAAGATTGCCAATCATAACATGAAAGTTGTCGCGGTAGATGCTGCTTATACCAACCCATATATCACTGATGTAGTTGTTGTTGCACCTGGCCAAACGACTGATGTCCTCCTAACTGCCAATCAAGCACCTGCATCCTACTACATGGCTGCAAATCCCTATGTTAGCGTCGCCGGGGTACCATTCGACAACCTTACTACCACCGGAATCATTGTCTATGAAGGTATTGATCTAGTCATCTTGATTTAAGTTATATACATTGACAGTATAAATTGTTTTAACTGCTAACGTAATTTAATATGTTATATCATGTAATTGGGGAAAGTATACAAATAGTCATTCTTAGGACTATTTAAGAATTAGCCAGTACTTATTATGTCATGAAAAATTGAAATAAAACTTTTAATTTCAGGACAATTCGGGACACAAATATCTTGAAAATTGAACCGAAAAACTGAAATTCATAACATATTGGTTAATTCCTAATAGCCGCCCATTAGAGAGGCTACTTGGTGTCCTTTTTCAAGTATTATAGAAAGCCTATAATTATCTTCTAATTGACCAGATTTTGTAAATATTTTCTAAACCATCGGTAAATAAATAAATTTTGTCATCTTAGAGTTGTTTTATTAAGATTTGTTTTTTGTATGAAGGTGCAAACCCATCATCAACTCCAAAAATGCCAATCTTGCCAGCCTTCAACGACACACCAACAGCCCATAAATTCTTCACCAATCTGACTGGGCTCGTAAGTGGGCCATTTTGGATTCCTCCCCCTCGCCAAGTAGACGAGCAAATGTTTATCACTATTGGATTGGGCCTCGTTGCTTGTGGAAAAGCAGGAAATGCAACATGTGCAGGCCCAAATGGGCAACGATTAGCTGCAAGCATGAACAATGCATCTTTCCAATTCCCCACTAAAATGTCAATGTTAGAAGCATTTTTCAACAATGTGAATGGAATTTACACTACTGATTTTCCAGACCAACCACCATTGAAGTTTGATTATACAAATCCTAATAATAGCTTTAATCCTGCTATTATAATGACTACAAAGTCCACAAAGGTGAAGAAACTAAAGTTCAATGCCACAGTTGAGATTGTAATGCAAAATACTGCTTTGATTGGTGTAGAAAACCATCCAATTCACTTGCATGGATTCAATTTTCATGTCTTGGCTCAAGGCTTTGGCAACTACAACCCTACAATTGACCGAAAGAAATTTAACCTTTTTAATCCACAAGAGCGCAACACTATAGCTGTCCCCGTTGGAGGATGGGCTGTTGTAAGATTCCGAGCTAACAATCCAGGTAAAATATACACTTCAACATTTACTTGTTTCCGTTTGCAAAAGGGACAATGTAATTATCAAAATACTTTTTAGTCCGTCCAAACAAAAAAAATTATCTTTTTATATTTAGAAACAACTCAAGTGGTGCCAGATACATTGCAGTAGAGGGAGTATTAAATTTTTCTTTGATTGTAAACATTAGATACGAACTAACATAATAAGAATCAGTTGAACTTTATAAAGGGATAAATAACAAGAGTCATGTTGGTCAAGATTGACTTTTTTTAACTTCTTATTTGGCTATTAACAGGAGTATGGTTGATGCATTGTCATTTGGATGTTCATTTGCCTTGGGGTTTAGCAACAGCATTTGTTGTTGAGAATGGACCAACACTATCAACTAGGCTACCTCCACCTCCACCAGATCTACCAAAATGCTCGTCCCCATGATAGTGTTTTACTTTTTCCTTAGTTTATTATTTTATTCAATCTTGTTATTTCCAATTGTACTAAGAGTCGGATCAGCTACCTTTTTCTCATTTCAACATGACAAGGGTTGTACTTGTATGTAGCTATATCATTCTTTAAGATTTTGTTCAATGTACTGAATCTTTCTTATTTCAAGATTGTGAAGCTATACTTCAAAATTATTCTACTTTTTGGCAAAGCAGTAAAAAATAAACCTCGGATGGTAACCACTTAAAATTGTTGTTCATCATTTGATGATCTTCACTCTTCGGCTATTTTTAATCGACTAATCCAAACAAATGCTATAGTAATGAGTCGGCTAACTCGAACAGACTCTATATGTGGTAAAGAGTAACACTCTACTTCTTTGGTGGTTATAGGTGGTTGTATAGCTATATATATATATATATATATATATATTATTACAAATGGTGGAGTTATCATTTTCCTATTAGATTTTTCCAAGTTCGTGGACGAAAGATTGGATACCTTATAAACTATTAGTAAATGCCAATTATAACCGCGCGGGAGTGCAGGAGTGCAATCATGAAACGCACAGAATTTTATACTAGTATATTAGAATGGCTTAATGCGTAAAAAGACCTATGAGATCATTAGATTTCTTTTCAATTTTTGTTAACTCTATTAGCAGAAATAACTAATTATACTTCTTCTACATTAATTGTAGGCAAAATGTGTAAACAATGAACATAGAGGGACCAAAATAGGAATAAGCTATAACTTTAGGACTAAAAAAGAAAGTTTTCTTCTTAATATTCCTTCTCTTTTTTATCTTTTTCCTTTCTTTTTTGTGGGGTAGGTGTGGTATCCAGGTTCTTGAATTGCATATATCTCTAGCTACTAGTAATATATACACTTCATTCAATCATTTAACTTAAACTTTCTGTTTTCCTCTGTCTTCATAATCTTGAACTGCCCATATATGCTAAAGATTGCTCAAAAATGGGTTTCAAAATCTCAACTTTGGCTTTTTTTTTTCCTACTATCATTTAACCTTATTTTCTTGAGTTTACATGCTACTACTCCAGTGAAAGATTTGAACTGCTTACCTTCAGATCTTGTACACCTTGCTTCTGCTTGTTTTCCTTTTGAAGATTCTCACATATTTGCTCAAGACACAAGACTTATGCTGTCAAATTGTCATATTTTTCAACTCTAAGTATAATTTGAAGGACTGTCTTTGCACTGTAGCTACCATAAATAGTAGAATCATTGGCAGGGATAGAATGGTGTCTAAAGTGATTGGGAGATGCACACCAGAGATTACAGATAGTATTCTGTATTCGAAAATATATTCAAAAATTAAAACGATATAAAACCAGAAATGTAGAAGAACAGAATTATTCTGAGCCCACTTAATTCATAGTATTTCCTTAAGGAACTTAATCCCCTCCTAGTACCCGAGATTTAGGATTATTTTCTTCCGGGATAGAACAGATTACCCTCACTGGTATAGCGGTATTTCAAACCTCAGTGACAACGAACGCAAAAAGCAGTAATAAATCACAATTACTGCTTTTTTTTTCTGTTAAAATATTGCAGAAAAAAGAAGGATAAATCAGAATTTTAGTAAGAAAAATATGAGGGAGAGTTCATGTATTTATAGCCAAAAAAACGTTGGGTTATAATGAAGAGTTACAACTCTTTATGTAAGGTTGCAACTTAAAATGGTTGTTTCATAAAACGACCATTTATGCAAACCGCCAAATTCAAATTATAACGAAAAAATTAAAACGGAGAAAAATTGAATTATCGTTATAGAAATGGTCTAATTTGGATTAATTAATATTGCGTTAATATTAACAAATAAATTTGGTCCAAAAAATTAATCAATCAATCATTTGACCAAATCCGAAGCCGAAGCCGAGCGAGCGACGACGACGATGGCGCGAGGCTTGCCTTCTTCTTAACTCTTTAAGAGTTAGAAGAAGAGCAATTGTATATATATACCCATCAAAAGTCTTTTCCTCCTCCAATATGGGACAATGTCCCTTTGTCAAAGAGGAAAAATCAAAATTTTATTTTTCCTCCATTTCCTATTCACTATCTTTTAAGCTCTAAGAAGCTTAAACCCAACAATCCCCCACATGAATGGAAAATGGTTATATCACGGAAATATGCATGAAAACTGTATGATTTACAAGCAAGGATTAATCGCATCTGGATAAGTAGATTTTTCTTTGAACTTTTCGTAGTGAACTTATATCGGATATACTCGATCAATCGGTAGATTTGATATCTTTAAACCGTCGAACTTTGGTGTATACCTAGACAACCATAAGTCACATAACCAACCCTTAACCGTCTTTGGTTCTCATTGTTGTGTTCGTTTCAGCCCTGAACACCGCCTGGTTTCATAAGTGCATAGAGAACTGGCCTTGCAAAATTCTCTTTGAAGTGACTAACACTTCTCACTTACATAGGTAATTCCTAAATGTGCCATCCTGTAGATACACTTTTTTTACATACCCCGTATCAAATTTAGAAACCATTAAAAAGCCTTAATGCTTTATCCTTGGTACTGAACATTGTCTCATCACGAGAATGGACCAAAATTTTAGTTGACAATGTTGAACCGTCATTAATGACTTTGTTTGATCTCCTTGAACCTAGATCTTGGGATCTCTAGTCTTCTAGGTAGAGTTACCGCCACAATGACTTGTCCTCGGCCATAGTCCCATTCCCCTCGATGATCTTTCAACTACCTCTCTAGTTAGGCCTTTTGTAAGTGGATCTGACACATTGTCGCTTGACTTTACATAGTCAATTGTGATGATCCCCCTAGAGAGTAGCTGCCTAACACTTTTATGTCTTCGTCGTATATGATGAGATTTACCGTTATAGATAACGCTCTCAGCTCTTCCAATCGCCGCTTAACTTTCGCAATGTATGCATATTGGTGCCAACGGTTTGGGCAAAAATGGAATATCTTCCAAGAAATTTCGGAGCCATTCAGCTTCTTCACCGACTTTATCTAAGGTAATAAATTCAGCCTCTATTGTAGAGCGGGCAATACACGTTTATTTGGATGACTTCCAAGATACCGCTCCTCCACCAATAGGGAATACATATCCACTTGTGGACTTAGAATCATTTGAACCGGTGATCCAATTTGCATCACAGTATCCCTCAATCACCGCAAGATAATTACTATAGTGCAAAACAAAGTCTTGGGTATGTTTTAAATATCCCAAAGCTCGTTTCATCCCCATCCAATGAGATTGACCTGGATTACTCATGTATCGACTAAATTTACTTATAGCACAAGATATATCTGATCAAGTACAATTCATAATATATATTATACATCCCAGCATACGAGCATAATCCAATTGTGATATGCTTTGGCCTTTGTTATTTGCAAGTGCAAGATTCACGTCAATTGGAGTCTTTGCAACTTTAAAATCTAAGTGCTTGAAGTTTTCAAGTACTGTTTTAATATAATGAGATTACGACGATGTCAGGCCTTGAGGAGTCTTATGGATCTTAATACCCAGAATTAAATCGGCAACTCCTAAGTCTTTCATATCAAACTTGCTAGTTAGCATACGCTTAGTCGCATTTATGTTGGCAATGTCATTACTCATTATCAGCATATCATCAACATATAAGAAAATAATGACTATGTAATTTGTAACATTTTTAATGTACACACATTTATCACATTCATTTATCTTAAAACCATTTGACAATATTATTTGGTTAAATTTCGCATGCCATTATTTGGGTGTTTGTTTTAGTCCGTAAAGTGACTTAACAAGTCTTCATACCTTCTTTTATTTACCTGGAACCACAAACCCTTCAGGTTGTTCCATGTAAATTTCTTCCTCTAAATCTCCATTTAAGAAGGCTGTTTTAACGTCCATTTGATGAATTTCAAGACCATATACTGCAACTAATGCTACTAACGTTCGTACGGACGTAATTCTTGTAACTGGAGAGTATGTATCAAAATAGTCAAGACCTTCTCGTTGTCTATAGCCTTTGACCACAAGTCTTGCCTTATATTTGTCAATAGTACCATCATCTTTCATTTTCCTCTTAAAAATCCATTTAGAACCCAATGGTTTATTGCCTGGAGGAAGATCAACCAATTCCCATGTATGATTGTTCAGTATGGATTCTATTTCACTATTGATTGTCTCTTTCCAAAATAATGATTCGGAAGAAGTCATAGCTTCTTTAAATGTTCGAGGCTCATTTTCCAATAAGAAAGTCACAAAATCTGGTCCAAATGAAGTGGACGTTCTTTGACGTTTACTACATCTTAGATCCTCCTGATTATGCGTACTTTCTTTTGTTTCCTCCCAAAGTCATTTAGATCCTTCACCAATCGATTAAATTCCTTTTTATACGGATATATACTTTCGAAAAATTCAGCATTATCTAATTTTATAACCGTATTATTATGAATGTCGGAATTTTCTGATTTACGAACCAGAAATCGATATGCTTTACTATTTCTTGCATATCCTATGAAAACAAAATCAACAGTTTTTGGTCCTATCTTTACCCTTTTGGGTTCAGGAACTTGCACTTTTGCCAAACGTCCCCACACTTTAAAATAATTCAAGTTGGGCTTCTTTCCTTTTCATTTTTCACATGGAATGGATTGCGTTTTGCTATGGGGTACTCGGTTTAATATCCGGTTAGCCGTAAGAATGGCTTCCCCCTACAAGTTATATGGCAAATCAGAACTTATCAACAAAGCGTTCATCATTTCCTTTAATGATCGATTCTTTCTTTCCGCAATCCCATTGGATTGGGGCGTGTAAGGGGCCGTTGTTTGATGAATAATTCCATATCCTAAACATATTTCATCAAAAGGAGATTCGTATTCAAAACCCCTATCACTTCTTATTATTTTGATTTTCTTGTTAAGTTGCATTTCAACTTTATTTTTGTATTGTTTGAATGCATCTATTGCTTCATCTTTACTATTAAGTAAGTAAACATAGCAATATCGGGTATTGTTGTCAATAAAAGTAATGAAATACTTCTTTTCACCGCGAGATGGTATTGACTTCATGTCGCAAATATCTGTGTGAATTAAGTCTAAAGGGTTTGAATTCCTTTCAACTGACTTATAAGGATGTTTAACATACTTAGATTCCACACATATTTGACATTTTGATTTGTCACATTCAAACTTAGGCAATACTTCTAAATTAATTATTTTTCGCAAGGTTTTATAATTGACATGTTCCAAACGTATATGCCATAAATCATTTGACTCAAATAAGTAAGAAGAAGCTGGAATTTTATTATTGTCAACAACCATTACATTCAGCTTAAAAGGCCCTCAGTAACGTAACATTTTCCTAAGAACATCTCGTTTTTACTTATTACAACTTTGTCTGAAACAAAAACACACTTAAACCCGTTCTTGACGAGAAGTGAAATAGAAACTAAGTTCTTCCATATTTCAGGAACATGACAAACGTTGTTCAGAGTCACCACCTTGCGAGAGGTCATCTTCAGGAATATCTTTCCATAACCTTCAATTTTGGCCGTTGCAGAATTTTCCATAAAAATGGTCTCGTTGGGTCAAGCGGGAGCATATGAAGCAAATGCTTCTCTAACAGCACAAATATGGCGGGTGGCACCAGACTCAATCCACCACTCCTTAGAATTTTCCAGTAAGTTGCATTCAGATAACATAGCGCACAAGTCATCAATATCATCATTTGTTTCAACCATATTTGCTTGACCCTTTTTCTTCTCTTTCTTTGGAGCACGACATTCTGCAGCTTTGTGTCCAAACTTTCCACAGTTGTGGAAATTTTCCTTGAATTATTTCTTGTTGGGATAGTTGTTTGGTCCATAAGACTTCTTCTGCTTCTTTGGATTAGTTGGAGCAGTTTTTTCACGACCCAAACTAACCCCTGTCATGATGACGCCTATCATGGAACTAGGCAAGCCGACTCATTTCCAAAACAAACCGATATTTTTATTTCAAAGATAATTTAAATGGTATTTAACATAAAACCTTCGTAAAGGAGTTCAAATAAAAATAAAAGTGCGGAAGGAAAAGTCCGACATCGGGATGTCACTAGTCATGAGCATCTACTACAATCTATCTAACAATATCAAGGCTAACTCAACCTGGAAAATAGCTAAATACAACTAGAGGAAGACAAGAGGGAGAAGAGCAAGGGCTGCGATTACCAAACAGCTACCTTGCTATCTCCAAGAAAATCTGCAACCAGAACAATCAATAACCGCTACCGTGTCCAGCTACACCTGAATCTGCACACAAGGTGCAGGGAGTAACGTGAGTACGCCAACTCAGTAAGTAACAACAATAAATAAAGACTGAGTAGTAGTGACGAGCAATAAAGCATATAGCATTCATATCATGAAATCTCAGTAAAGTATATCATGCTTTAAAAATCAGTGTTTGAATCAAATCATCTCGTTTAAACCCGGTTCCAGTAAAAATCATTTAAAGATATTTTTCCAACAGTTTTCAAACAATGGCTCAATGCAAAGGTGAGCAAAATGATGAAATTATAAACAGCCCCTCGGGAAAACCTTACAGTCACTCGTGCCACTCGGGCATACCTCACAATCACTCTTTGTCACTCGGGCATACCTCACAATCACTCATGCCTCCCAGTCACTCAGCACTCGGCAATCGCACTCAGTAGGTACATGCGCTCAGTGGGGGTGTGTACAGACTTCGGAGGGGTTCCTTCAGCCCAAGCGCTATAATTTGCCCGGACAACTCACGTGCTGCACGGACAACTCACCTGCTGCACGGATAACTCACGTGCTATAATAATAAAGTATGCTGCAGGCGGGCAGCCCCGATCCACACTCTTCCTCACAAATCAGGCCCTCGGCCTCACTCAGTCATAAACCTCTCGAGCTACTCGGGCATTTCAGTAAAACAGGGCATTCGGCCCAAAATATTTATATGCATCAAAATAGAGTCATAAAACTGGGTTATGCGGTAAACAAGTATAAACATGACTGAGTATAGATTTTCAATCGAAAACAATGAGAGAATGGCAAGAAAAAGCCCCTAAGGGTCCAAACAACACTGGCGCAAGGCCCAAACATGGCATTAAGCCCAATTTACAGAAACTCTTTCTAAAACATATAAGTATCATATAGTTTCAACAAAATATGCAACTTTACAATTGTTACGGGACGGACCAAGTCACAATCCCCAACAGTGCACGCCCGCAAGCCCGTCACCTAGCATGTACGTCACTAAAAATAGTAAAATGATACAAAATCCGGGGTTTCGTACCCTCAGGACTAGATTTACAATCGTTACTTACCTCAAACCGGTCAAATCTCTACCCCGCAATGCTCTTGCCTCTGGACTCGGCCTCCAAATGCTCCAAATCTAACCACAATCAGCACAATTCCATCAATATACGCTAATGGAATGAATTCCACAAGAAAAGCTACAAAATTAGACCAAAACCCAAAATTGGCTCAAACCCGGCCCCCGGGCCCACGTCTCAAAATCTGACAAAATTTACAAAACTAGAAAGCTCATTCACTCACGAGTCTAACCATACCAAATTGATCAAAATCCAACATCGTTTGGTCCTTCAAATCCTTAATTTACTCTCCAAATATTCCAAGCCCTAACCCCTCATTTTCACTAATTACAATGACTAAACAACAAAATTACCATATATACGAGTATTAGGCTCAAGTAACTTACCTCAATGAAATCCCCCTTGATTCCCTCTTCAAAACTCTCCAAAAAGCTCCAAATCCGAATAGAAATCGTGAAGAATGCCCAAAAATTCGCGAAGTGTGCAATATGTACCCTCTACCCATTTTCTGGCACCCGTGCGACCGCACCTGCGGTCCAAGGAGCTTCACCTGCGCAACTCACTTACACGCCCATACTCCGCATCTGCGGCAAACCCGTTGCACCTGCGAAGGCGCATCTGCACGTTTCCTCCGCTTCTGCGAAGCCTGCCCGGCATTGCACTTTCCGCATCTGCGCCCCAGGTTTTGCACCTGCGGGCTCGCAGATGCGACCTCCAACTTGCACCTGCGCAACCTGTCTAGCCCAGCATCGCCCGCACCTGCGCACTCCCCACGCGCACCAGCGGCCTCGCACCTGCGAGTCTTTCTTCCACAGGTGCAAAAATAGCAGTAGCAGCAGCATTTTCCAACTTTGACAAATCCGTTAACCACCCGGAATCACCCCCAGGCCCTCGGGACCTCAACCAAAAATGCCAAGAAGTGATATTTCAACATACCAACTTAGTCGAACCTTCGAATCACTCAAAACAACATCAAATCATCAAATTACCCTCGGATTCAAGCCTAAGAACTTTTAAATTTCCAAATTCGGCAACCGATGCCGAAACCGACCAAACCACATCCGAATGACCTCAAATTTTTCACACACATCACAAATGACACTACAAACCTACTCCAACTTCTAGAAGTCCATTCCGACCCCGATATCAAAATTTTCACTGCCGACCGAAATCGCCAAATTTCCAATTTTGCGAATTCAAGTCTAATTCTACGACGGATCTCCAAATCACATTTCGGACGCACTCCTAAGTCCAAAATCACCTAACGGAGCTAAAGGAACCATCAAAATTTAAATCCGAGATCGTTTACACATAGGTCAACATCCGGTTGACGTTTTCCAACTTAAGTTTCTACTTAAGAGACTAAGTGTCTCAATTCACTATGAAACCACTACGGTCCCGAACCAACTAACCCGATATAACATAATATAGCTGAATAATACAAAACGAAGTAGAAATTGGGAAATAGGGCTATAACTCTCGAAATGACCGACCGGGTCGTTACATCCTCCCCTCTTAAATATTCGTTCATCCTCGAACGGGTCTAGAAACATACCTGGAGTCTCGAATATGCATGGATATCTGCTCCGCATCTCCCGCTCGGTCTCCCAGGTGGCCTCCTCCACAGGCTGACCTCTCCATTGCACCTTCACTGAAGCTATATCCTTTGACCTCAACCTTCGAACCTGCCGATCCAAAATAATCACCGGCTCCACATCATAAGTCATATCACCCTCCAACTGAATTGTGCTGAGATCCAAAACATGGGACGAATCTCCATTATACTTCCGGGGCATGGAAACATGAAACATTGGATGCACACTCGATAAGCTGGGTGGAAAGGCAAGCTTATAAGCCACCTCTCCTACCCTCTGAAGCACCTCAAAAGGCCCAATAAACCGGGGGCTCAACTTGCCCCTCTTCCCAAACCTCATAACACCCTTCATGGGTAATACCTTCAGCAAGACCTTCTCCCCAACCATAAAAGACACATCACAGACCTTCCTATCCGCGTAGCTCTTCTGCCTAGACTGCACCGTGCGAAGCCACTCCTGAATCAATTTCACCTTATCTAATGCGTCCTGGACCAAATCTGTATCTAAGAGCCTAGCCTCACCCGGCTCAAACCATCCAACCAGAGATCTACACCTCCTCCCATATAAATCCTCGTACGGAGCCATCTGAATACTCGACTGATAACTGTTATTATATGCAAACTCCGCGAGTGGCAGAAACTAGTCTCATGAACCCCCAAAGTCAATGACACAAGCATGCAACATGTCCTCCAATATCTGAATAGTGCGCTCGGACTGCCCATCCGTCTGAGGGTGAAAAGCTGTGCTCAACTCAACCTGAGTACCCAACTCTCGCTGCACGGCATTCCAAAACTGCGATGTGAACTGAGTACCCCTATCTGAAATGATGGAAACTGGGACACCATGCAGGCTAACGATCTCTCGGATGTAAATCTCAGCCAACTGCTCTGAAGAGTAAGTAGTACCAACTGGAATGAAGTGCGCGAACTTGGTCAGCCGATCCATAATAACCCAAATAGTGTCGAACTTCCTCGAAGTCCGTGGGAGCCCAACTACAAAGTCCATGGTGATCCGCTCCCACTTCCACTCTGGGATCTCAAATCTCTGAAGCAAGCCACCCGGTCTCTGATGCTCATACTTAACCTGCTGACAGTTGAGACACCAAGCCACAAACCCAACTATATCCTTCTTTATCCGCCTCCACCAATAGTGCTGCCTCAAATCCTGGTACATCTTTGTGGCACCCGGATGGATGGAATACCGCGAGCTGTGGGCCTCCTCAAGAATCAACTCTCGAAGCCCATCTATATTAGGCACACATATCTGGCTCTGCATTCTCAGTACGCCGTCATAACCAATAGTCACATCCCTAGCATCACCTCTCCGAACCCCTATCCTGAAGAACGAGCAAGTGGGGGTCATCATACTGACGCTCCCTGATATGGTCATAAAGAGAAGACCTGGAGACCACACAAGCCAATACCCGACTAGGCTTCGAAATATCCAATCTGACAAGCTGGCCCGCTAAGGCCTGAACATCCAATGCCAAAGGTCTCTCTGCTGCTGGAAGATATGCTAAACTCCCCAAACTCTCTGCCCAGCGACTCAAAGCATCGGCCACCACATTGGCCTTCCCCGGATGGTACAAAATAGTGATATCATAGTCCTTAAGAAGCTCCAACCATCTCCGCTGACGCAAATTAAGATCCTTCTGCTTTAACAGATACTACAGACTTCGGTGATCAGTATAGATCTCACAATGAACCCCATACAAATAATGACGCCAAATCTTCAAGGCATGAACAATGGCTGCTAACTCAAGATCATGGACAAGATAGTTCTTCTCATGGGTCTTCAACTGGCGCGAGGCATAGGCGATTACCCTACCCTCCTGCATCAAAACACAACCAATGCCTATCCTCGAGGCATCACAATACACGGTTTAAGAACCTGAAGCTGATGGAAGAACTAACAGTAGAGCTATGGTCAAAGTAGTCTTGAGCTTCTGAAAGCTCTCCTTACACTCATCCGACCACCTGAATGGAGCCCCTTTTTGGGTCAATTTGGTTAAGGGTGATGCAATAGATGAAAATCCCTCCACAAAGCGACGGTAGTAACCCGCCAAACCAAGAAAACTCCTAATCTTTATGGCTAAGGATGGTCTGGGCCAACTCTGCACCGCCTCTATCTTCTTCGGGTCCACCCTAAATACCCTCACTGGACACCACGTGCCCCAAGAATGCTACTGAACTGAGCCAAAACTCACATTTGGAGAACTTTGCATAAAGCTTCTCCTCCCTCAATCTCTGTAATACAATCTTCAAATGCTGAGCGTGCTCCTCCTGGCTACGAGAGTACACCAGGATGTCATCAATGAATACAACAACGAATGAGTCCAAATAGGGCTGGAATACACTGTTCATCAAATGCATGAACACTGCTGGGGCATTGGTCAGCCCAAAAGACATCACCAAGAACTCATAATGGCCATATCGGGTCCTGAAAGTTGTCTCAAGAATGTCTGAATCCCGAATCTTTAGCTGATGATAATCGGACCTCAAATCAATCTTGGAGAACACCCTCGCTCCCTGAAGCTGGTCGAATAAATCATCAATACGAGGCAAAGGATACTTGTTATTGACTGTGACCTTGTTCAACTGCCTGTAATCGATACACATTCTTATGGAACCATCCTTCTTTTTCACAAATAGAATCGGTGCACCCCAAGGTGACACACTAGGCCGAATAAACCCCTTATCAAGGAGTTTCTAAAGCTGTTCTTTCAATTCCTTCAACTCCGCTGGTGCCATACGATACGGTGGAATAGAAATGGGCTGAGTGCCCGGCACCAAATCAATACCAAAGTCAATATCCCTATCAGACGGCATGCCCGACAGGTCTGCAGGAAACACATCCGGAAAATCATGTACCACCGGAACAGAATCAATGACAGGAGTCTCTGCACTAACATCGCTCACAAAAGCCAAATAAGATAGGCAACCCTTCTCAACCATGCGCTGAGCCCTCAAATATGAAATCGCCCTACTTGGTACATAATCTACAGAACCGCTCCACTCAACCCTCGGAATTCCTGGCATAGCCAACGTCATCGTCTTAGCATGACAATATAGAACATCATGACATGGATATAACCAATCCATACCCAATAACACATTAAAGTCAACCATATTAAGCAATAATAGATTCGCTCGGGTCTCCAGACCCCCAATAGTCACCACACATGACCGATATATGCGGTCTATAATAATAGTATCACCCACAGGAGTAGATACATGCACAGATGAAACTAAAGACTCATGGGGCATATCCAGAAAATAGGCAAAATACGAGGAAACATATGAATACGTGAAACCAGGGTCAAATAATACAGAGGCATCTCTGTGATAAACTGAGACAATACCTGTAATCACAACATCTGAAGCAATAACATCTGGTCTGGCAGGGAGAGCATAGAAACGGTCTTGACCACCCCATGATCTGCCTCCCCTCTAGGGCGACCCCTAGTTGACTGACCTCCACCCCGAGCTGACTAGGCGGGTGGTGAGGTAACTGGTGTTGTAGTCGGAGGCTGACTCCTCTGCTGAGATAGACCTCCATGAAGACGAGGACACTGCCTCCACATATGCCAAAGCTCCCCACACTCAAAACAACTCCCTGGTGCGGGTGACGGGAACTGAAGGTAACCCCTAGCACCGGGATGACTAGTAGAAGAACCTGGCATGGAAGAGCCCTAAACAGGTAGAGCACGGGGCGAACTCTGAGCTGGAAGGGCACTAAGTGATGAGTGGCCCTGCTAAGAACTGTGAGAACCATGGCCAGATGATGCACCTCGATGAAATGGCCGAGCTGACTAAGCCTGTCTGAAATGATGACCTCTACCGTGCTGGAACTGACCCACAAAAGGAGCACCGCTGAATCCACCCTGACCACGAGGCCTCTTGGCCTCCCTCTCAGCCCTCTCCTGATCGCGAACCATCTCAATCTGCCGAGCAATGTTGACAACCTCATCAAAAGTAGCACCCGAAACCCTCTCTCTGGTCATGGGCAACTGTAGCTGATAAGTGAGACCATCAATAAACCTCATGATCCTTTCTCTGTCCGTGGGAACCAACCAGATCGCATGACGGGCCAACTCAGAGAACCACATCTCATACTGTGTCACAGACATATCACCCTGGCGAAGCCACTCAAACTGTCTGTGCAGCTCCTCTCTGTGGGATCGAGGCTCGAACATCTCCAAAAAGACCACAGAGAACTGCTGCCAAGTAAGGGGTGTTGTGCCAACAGGCCTACGCCTCTCGTAAGTCTCCCACCATTTGAATGCAGCCCTAGAAAACTGAAAGGTAGTGAATGAGACCCCACAAGTCTCCAGAATACCAGCAGTACGGAGTATCCTCTAACACTTGTCCAAAAGGTCCTGAGTATCCTCTCTCTCTGTGCCACTGAACGGTGGTGGCTGGAGTCTCCCAAACCTCTCCAACCTACGCTGATCATCCTCAGGCATAGCAGGAACCACATAATCCTGAGCAACTGCAACTGGCTGGGCTGGTGGTGCCTCTAGTGTCTGAAGTCCCTGAATAATCTGCTCGGGTGTGCGAGCGATGGGAGTCAGAGTGCCTCCCCTAGCCTGAGAAGTGGCTGTGGCCGTCAAAATAGAGACCGCCTGAGCAAGGCCAGTACACGTTGTCAGAATCTGAGCTAGGGCCTCCTGAAGGCCTGGAATCACAATAGGCACAGGTGGTGCCTGAGCTGGTGCATCAACAACTGGAACCTGGTCCTGATCTGGGACAACCGGTGGATCTGCAGGTACTGCCCCATCTACTGTACGGGTTGTACCTCTATCCCTACCATGGCCTCTACCACGACCTCGGCCTCTCACGGCCCTGGCTGGTGGTACTGGTGGCTGACCCTCCTGTCCGGTAGCACGAGTCCTCACCATCTATGAGAGAATGAAACAACAGATGTTTAGTTACTAGAATCAACAGATTCACACAACAAGAATTCAAGAATGTGGAGTTTCCTAAAGGTTCTGCAGCCTCTCGAAGATAAGTACAGACGTCTTCGTATCGATCCGCAAGACTCTACTAAACTCGCTCAAGACTCGTGAGACATATGTAACCTAGGCTCTAATACCAATATTTCATGACCCAAACTAACCCCTGTCGTGATGGCGCCTATCGTGGAACTAGGCAAGCCGACTCATTTCCAAAACAAACTGATATTTTCATTTCAAAGATAATTTCTTTAACATAAAAACCTTCGTAAAGGAGTTCAAATAAAAATAAAAGTGCAGAAGGAAAAGCCCGACATCGGGGTGTCACTAGTCATGAGCATCTACTACAATCTGTCTAACAATATCAAGGCTAACTCAACCTGGAAAATAGCTAAATACAACTAGAGGAAGACAAGAGGGAGAAGAGCAGGGGCTGCGATCGCCAAACAGCTACCTTGCTATCTCCAAGAAAATCTGCAACCATAACAATCAATAATCGCTACCGTGTCCAGCTACACCTGAATCTGCACATAAGGTGCAGGGAGTAACGTGAGTATGCCAACTCAGTAAGTAACAACAATAAATAAAGGCTGAGCAGTAGTGACGAGCAATAAAGCATATAACGTTCATATCATGAAATCTCAGTAAAGTATATCATGCTTTAAAAATCAGTGTTTGAATCAAATCATCTCGTTTAAACCCGGTTCCTGTAAAAATCATTTAAAGATATTTTCCAACAGTTTTTCAAACAAAGGCTCAATGCAAAGGTGAGCAAAATGATGAAATCATAAACAGCCCCTCAAGCAAACCTCACAATCACTCTTTGCCACTCGGGCATACCTCACAATCACTCTTTACCACTCGGGCATACCTCACAATCACTCATGTCTCCCAATCACTCAGCACTCGGCACTCGCACTTAGTAGGTACCTATGCTCACTGGGGGTGTGTACAGACTCCGGAGGGGCTCCTTCAGCCCAAGCGCTATAATCTGCACGGACAACTCACGTGCTATAATAATAAAGTAGGTTGTAGGCGGGCAGCCCCGATCCACACTCATCCTCACAAATCAAGCCCTCTGCCTCACTCAGTCATAAACCTCTCAAGCCACTCAGGCATTTTAGTAAAACAGGGCATTCGGCCCAAAACAATTATATGCATTAAAATAGAGTCATAAAACTGAGTTATGCAGTAAACAAGTATAAACATAACTGAGTATAGATTTTCAATCGAAAACAATGAGAGAATGGCAAGAAAAATCCCGTAAGGGTCCAAACAGCACTGGCGCAAGGCCCAAACATGGCATTCAGCCCCATTTACAGAAACTCTTTCTAAAACATATAAGTATCAGATAGTTTCAAAGAAATATGCAACTTTACAGTTGCTATGGGACGGACCAAGTTACAATCCCCAACAGTGCATGCCCACACGCCCGTCACCTAGCATGTACGTAACTAAAAATAGTAAAATGATACAAAATCCGGGGTTTCGTACCCTTAGGACTATTTTTACAATCGTTACTTACCTCAAACCGGTCAAACCTCTACCCCGCAATGCTCTTGCCTTTGGACTCAGCCTCCAAATGCTCCAAATCTAACCACAATCAGTACAATTCCATCAATATATGCTAATGGAATGAATTCCACAAGAAAAGCTACAAAATTAGACCAAAACCCAAAATTGGCTCAAACCCGGCCCCCGGGTCCACATCTCGAAATCTGAAAAAATTTATAAAATTAGAAAGCTCATTTACTCACGAGTCTAACCATACCAAATTGATCAAAATCTGACATCGTTTGGTCCTTCAAATCCTTAAATTACTCTCCAAATATTCCAAGCCCTAACCCCTCATTTTCATTAATTACAATGATTAAACAACGGAAAAATCACCATATATACGAGTATTAGGCTCAAGTAACTTATCTCAATGAAAACCCCCTTGATTCCCTCTTCAAAACTCTCCAAAAAGCTCCAAATCCGAATAGAAATCGTGAAGAATGCCCAAAAATTCGCGAAGTGTGCAATATGTACCCTCTGCCCAGGCTTCTCACACCTGCGGCCATTTTCTCGCACTCGCGCGACCGCACCTGCGGTCCAAGGAGCCATACCTGTGCAACTCACTTACGCGCCCAGACTCCGCATCTGCAGAAAACCCGTCGCACCTGCGAAGGCGTATCTGTGTGTTTCCTCTGCTTCTGCGAAGCCTGCCCAGCATTGCCCTTTCCGCATCTGCGCCCCAGGTTTCGCACATGCGGGCTCACAGATGCGACCTCCAACTCACACCTGCGCAACCTGTCTAGCCCAGCATCGCCCGCACCTGTGCACTCCCCACGCTCACCAGCGGCCTCGCACCTGCGCGACTTTCTTCTGCAGGTGCGAAAATAGCAGTAGCAGCAACTTCAGCTGCATTTTCCGATTTCGACAAATCCGTTAACCACCCGGAATCACCCCCAGGTCCTCGGGACCTCAACCAAAAATGCCAAAAAGTCATATTTCAACATACCAACTTATTGAAGAGGGCGTCGTTCATTCTTTCACTTGCATTTGAAGTTTAAGTAACATTCAAATGAAAGAAAATCCATGTCATTCGGACAAGAAATAAGATATAAAAATAAAAGCACTCTTACTTATTCCTTCTATTTTCAAAAGTACATTTACATAAACCAAAAGGATGTATACATTAGCTTAAGTAAATAAAACTGCATACATCCAGCCGCTAATTTGTACTTAGACATACAGTCCCTCGTCCTGACTCGAGGTCTTTCATAACAACTAAACTTTCATGTTCAAGAAATATTCTTGGTTCTAGCAGTCCCCGGTATCATTTTTACATTTTCTTTTTTAGGCTAGCATTGACACTTTAAGTGCTCTGATATACAGTATTTCATAGTCTTTCCCTTTCCGTGTTCGGATGCACAGTATGATAATTTGCAACACTAGAGTTCTTGTTACTATCAACAATCCTTCTTCAGAGTATACTTTACGTTGCTACCTCAATAAATACCTAGACAGAAAAACTCATTTGAAACAAAAACTGGATGAAGAAAAAAAGAGTGCAGCGCGTACTTTCAATATAATCAAGGATCTTCAACAGTAGTACCTTTTGAGGAGAGTCACGTTCTAATTGCTTGGTAATTTACTCTATCTTGATTTTCCAGTTGATATAAATCTTTATCGGTTATAGCTAAAATTCGGTAAGGTACTTCCTAGGTCGGTCCCAACTTCCCAGCATTGGCTTCCCAAATATTACAAGTTACCTTCCGTAAGACCAAGTCTCTGACTTTAAAATAATGGAGATTTGCTCTACGATTGTAGTATCTTTCCATCCTTTTTATTTTGTGCCACCATTCTTACATAAGCCAAGTTTCGATGCTCCTCAAGCAAATCTAACTTAATCATCATTCTCCCATTCGTTTATCCAGGAATACCTCATGGTCGGTTCACCTATCTCCATCTGAATCAAATATTTCGCACCGTACACAAGGGGAAAAGGCATTTCTCCTATGTATAACTTTATCGTTGTTCGATATACCTACAATACTACAAGTAACTCTTTAGGCCACCTACCTTTTGCATGCTTTAATTTCTTTTTGAGGTTTTGCATTATCACCTTGTTAGTCGGCTCTGCTTGACCGTTAGCACTTGGATAGTATGGGGAGGACGTGATCCTTTTAATCTTCAATTCCTCTAAGAATTTTATAAGCTTGGAGCCTATAAATTGTGACCCATTGTCACAAGCAATTTCTTTCGGCACTCCAAACCAGCAAATAATATGATATCAGATTAAACCAATCACTTCTCGTTCTCCAACCTTCTTGAAAGCACCTGCTTCAACCCATTTAGTAAAATAATCACTCAAAACAAAAATAAATTTTACCTGTCCGGGTCCTTGTGGAAAAGGACCAACTATATCGATCCCCTATTTCTTGAACGGCCACGGTGACACCACTGAATGCAATAGTTTTGCCGGTTGATGTACTAGTTGAGCATAACATTGGTATTTATCACATTTTTGCATAAACGCCTTTGCATCTTGCTCTATATGCGACCAATAATGATCGGCTCTAATTAATTTGAGCACCGATGAGTCTGCATTAGAGTGATTGCTACAAACTCTTTCATAAACTTCCCTAATCACATAATTAGCTTATGTTTGTCCTAAGCATTGAGCCAAACGGGAAACTTTTTTTCGCAATGCCCGAGAGGGTTTAGAGTCATCAAGCAGTTTACCATGCCGTAAATAATCTATAAACTTATTTCCCTAATCCCAGACTAAGTTTGTTGAGTAAACTTTGCAATAGCCATCCACGACTAGGACCGAATGCAACAACTGAACAACTACACCGTAATCTGCGCCTTTTATCTCTGCAAACAAACCTAAATTAGCCAACACATCTTCTTCCACGTTTTACTCTCTTGGAATGTGGATCACTGACCACTCCCTCCACTGGCAAAGCAAAATTTGAACTTTATTTAAGTACTGTTGTATGCGCTCTTCTTTGGCATCAAAGATCCCATATATCTAATTTACCACCAGTTGGGAATTGCACTTTACTTCAATTGCCTCAGAGCCAAGTCCCCGAGCTAATTAAAGTCCTGCAATCATAGCCTCATACTCGGCTTCATTGTTAGTCAATGGAACAGTTTGAATGGCCAATCTCAAATTTCTCCTGAATGAGTGATTAATACTATTCCAAGACCGAAACCTTTTATATTGGATGTGCCATCCGTAAATAAGGTCCACATACTGAAAACAGTCCCAAATATCAGAACTGCTTCTTTTGCACCTAAAGGCAACATCCCCGGTCTAAAATCAGCCACAAAATCGGCCAAAACTTGTGACTTAATCGCAGTCTGTGGTTTATACTCAATATCAAATTCACTAATTTCAACAACCCATTTAGCCAATCGACCCGATAACTCAGGTTTATGAAGGATGTTCCTCAAGGGAAAAGTTATCACAACGACTATTGGGTGACACTGAAAATATGGTCTAAGCTTTCGAGATGCGACTACAAGAGCTCGAGCCAACTTTTCCAGGTGCAGGTATCGTATTTCCGCACCTGACAGTATTTTACTAACATAATATATAGGGAATTGTGTACCTTTTTGCTACTGAACTAGAACTGCACTCACTGCAACTTTTGATACCGCCTGATAGATTAACAACTTCTCTCCATCCTTTGGTTTAGACATTAATAAAGGACTAGACAAATATCTCCTCAAGTCTTTTAATGCTTAATGACACTCCGGTGTTCACGAGAAGTGATTCTTCTTCTTTAATAGTGAAAAGAACCGGTGACATTTCTTCGATGGCCTTGATATGAATCTGCTAAGGGCCACCAACCTGCCAGTCAACCTTTCCACCTCTTTACACTTTTCAGTTGGTCGGGAATATCTTCTATGGCTATAATCTTGTCAGAATTTACTTTAATTCCTCTTTGGAAAACCAAGAAGCCAAGAAATTTCATGGATCCAACTCCAAAGGCGTATTTCTACTGGTTAAGCTTCATGTTGTACTTCCTTAAGCTATCGAATGTTTCTTGAAGATGGGTCAAATGAATCCCTGCACCGAGAGACTTAACCAACATGTCATCAATATAGACCTCCATGGTTTTACTAATTTGGCATTAAAACATCTTATTAATAAGTCTCTAATAAGTGAAGGCATTTATAAGCCCAAAAGGCATCACATCATAACAATATGTACTAAAACTTGTAATAAATGAAGTATTTTCTTAATCCTCTGGGTTCATCCTAATTTTATTATACCCGGAGAATGCATCAAGGAAACTCATCAACTCATGTTGAGTCATGGCATCGATCATTTGGTCGATGTTCGGCAATGAGAAAGAATCCTTAAGGCAAACCTTATTTAAATCCTTATAATATATACACAATCTAAATTTAATATTCTTTTTGGGTATGAATAGCACGTTATCTAATAAATCAGGATAATCTACTTCACGTATTAAACGTATATTTAGCAACCTGGTTACCTCCTCTTTGACAAACCTATTTCTGAACTCGAATATCGGCTGCTTCTTTCACTTTATCGAAGGGAAATTAGAGTCCAAACATAGCTTGTGGACAACCCCTTCTTGTAGAATACATGTCATATCTGAATGAGACCATGCAAAAGAGTCAGTGTTAGTTTTAATAAATTCAACAATTTTAAGCCTGAGTTCGGGCTCAACCACATTCCCAAGTAAACCTTTTTTTTCGGGAATTCCATGAACAAAGAAATTTGTTCAAGATCTTTTGCAGTCGACTTTGTTGCATCCGTTTCTTCCGGTACCTGGAATGATCTAGGCACCTGGTAAATATCCGATGTCTCCTCCTAATTATCATCTTCCACTGGGACTGAAACAGAAACAGACGTTGACACTGGTTCCTGTAATTGATATTTAATGATTCCTTCCGCCTTACTACTAGACAAAGTGGCATCATTCATTTCCCTTTTAGCAGGTTGATCACCTCTAATCTACTGAATTCTATCTGGTGTCAGGAATTTTAATAATTGATGATAAGTAAATGGCACATCCTTCATTTCGTGGATCCATGGTCTACCAAGAATCACATTGTAACCCATATCTCCATCCACAACTTCAAACAAAGTGGATTCTGTCACCCCTTCAGCATAGGTAGGAAACATGATCTCTCCTCGAGTCGTTACGCTTGTTAGGTTGAACCCAACCAAAAATCTTTGTCGCCGCAATTATGTTTTCGGTCAGTTATTCTTGTTACAAGACCATTAATTGGGTAATATTGGTTGAAGTACCTAGATCAACCAATAGACACTTAATTATAAAATCTAAAACATTTAAAAATATTACTAGAGTATCATTGTGCGGTAAAATAAGGCCATCTACATCTTCTTCCATGAAGGTGATTTCATCATCTTCTCACGCTTCCCAAATTCTCTTGCCATGAATAAATTATATCTTTGTCTTTTGTGCTGCCGAAAATATCACCCCATTTACTTCAACCCCACCAAAAATCATGTTTATTGTTAGGCGGGGAGACCCTGTGGTTGGTTTTTCTAGTTCCGTTGCATCCCGACTCCAACCGTAGTTGCTCTTAGCCCGGTCACTTAAAAGTTCTCTAAGATGACCATTTTTCAAAAGCATCGCTACCTCTTCATGAAGTTTCTGACAGTCCCCAGTCCTATGCCCATGAGTACCATGGAACTCACACCACAAATTAGGATCTTTTTTACTAGGGTCTGATCGAATTGGTTTTTGAAACCCCGCTACCTTAATTTTTCTCATAGATGAAACCAACTCCAACAAACTGATATTAAAATTATAATCCGATAACCGGAGATATCCTAATTCCGGGGACCCCGATGATTCTTTATCTTGCAAGGTTCTATTACTTCATCCGCAATTTCTCCTTCTGTCCGGTCCAAGTCTTTTAGACAACTGAAAACCTCTAACTCCATACCCTTAACTTGATCGAGCGTCCGGCCTATTGTTTGACACATAAGGTTGAAAACGACTCCTGGATAATCTCCTGTCCGTATCAAGATCACTCTTGAATTTTTCATGAAATCGATCACGATTTCGACTGTTGAAAGACACCGAAAAACCAACTGGATCATCTTCAATCCTAATCTTTGAATCATAGCAATTATGGACATCAGCCTAAGTAGTTGCTTGAAATTGCAATAGACATTCCTTTAACATCCTCGACGCATCGAAACTTAAGGGATTAAAACCTTTTGGTGAATGGTTCTTGTAACGACCCGGTCGGTCGCTTTGAGTATTACAACCTCGTTTCCCCTATTTACTGCTAAATTTATACTTTACAGTTGTTATGTGACTTTCCGGGGTGATTGGTTTGGGTCCGGTGAGGTTTTTGGAATGAATTAAAACACTTAGTTTCAAGGTTTAAAGCTAAAGTTAAAATAGTGACCGGATGTCGACTTATGTGCAAAGGACCCCAGAATAAAGTTTTGATAATTTCAATAGCTCTGTATGGTGATTTTGAACTTAGGAGCGTATCCGAAATTTTTTTTGGAAGCCCGTAGCTAAATTAGGTTTGAAATGGCTAAAATAGAAATTTAAGTTTGGAAGTTTGACCGAGGAGTTGGCTTTTTGATATCGGAGTCGGAATCCACTTCTGAAAATTTCATAACTCTGTTATGTCATTTATGACTTGTGTGCAAAATTTGAGGTCAATCGGAATTGATTTGATAGGTTTCGGTATCGAATGTAGAAGTTGGAAGTTCTTAAGTTCTTAAGCGTGAATTGGGGTATAATTCGTGGTTTTAGCTTTGTTTTATATGATTTGAGGGTTTGACTAAGTTCGTATGATATTTTAGGACTTGTTAGTGTATTTGGTTGAGGTCCCGAGGGCCTCGATTGAGTTTCAGATGGTTAACGGATCGAAATTTGGACTTAAACAGCTGCTGAGTTTTTCTGCTGGAAATCGGGGGCAGAAATCGAGGAAGCGATCGAGGAAGCGATGGAGGCAGCGATCGAGGGCAGCGATGGAGGCCGCGATCGGGGGCAGCGATCGAGGCATTGATCAGGGAAAGCGATCGAGGGCAGCGATCTGGGGAAGCAATCGAGGTCAGCGCCTGGACAGAAACTTTACGTTATAAAAAGGGGACTTCATCCCATTTTCCATTTCTAACAAATTGGATCTTGGGGAGAGGCGAATATTTAGAGATTTGCAAGGAAAAATATTAGGGTAAGTGATTCTAACTCGGATTTGGTCAATATACGTGAGTATATCATTGTTTTCATCATTTAATTAGTGTTTTGAGATGGAAATTTGGGGAAACTGTAGAAATCTCATAAAATGAATTATTCAGATTTTGATGTCGATTCGGAGTCGGATTTGAGTGAAACTAGTATGGTTGGACTGACAATTGAATGGGTTATCCGATTTTGTGAGTTTTGTCGGGTTCCGAGACGTGGGCCCCACAGGCAATTTTTGGGTGAAATTTTGGATTTTTATGGAAAATTTATATTTTCATATGTAATTAATTTCTATAATTTTTATTGACTGAACCGGATTATTTGTGGCTAGATTCGAGGCGTTTGGAGGCCGATTCGCGAGGCAAAGGCATTGCAGAATAAAGAATTACACGATTTGAGGTAAGTAACTGTTCTAAATTTGGTCCTGAGGGTCTGAAACCCTGAATTATGTGTTATGTGGTTGGTTTTGAGGTGACGCACATGCTAGGTGACGGGCATGTGGGCGTTCACCATAGGAATTGTGACTTGGTCAATTTCGTGGAACTGTGTAGTCGAATAATCTGTTGATATTCATACATTTTTCCATGTTTTAGAGAAAACGAACTATAAATCATGTTTAAACCATGTGTTTACATTGTTGGGACACACAGAGGTCGTGTACTTATGGAATTATTTGCTAAATTTCTCTTTTGCACTCAGTCATAATTTTATTTGCATATTTTATCTCAGTCTCTATTGTTCATTGTTGATGCATCATATCATTGATGTTTGGGCTGCTTATCATGATTTCTGAGAGCCGAAGAGACTGGAGAGTTTGATGACTGAGTGAGGCCGAGGGACTAATTGTGAGAATATTTATGGGATCGGGTTGCACGCAGCAGTATGTTTCATTGATTTACGCCATTATTGGCTTGTTATAGCGCATGGGTTGAAGGAGCCCCTACGGAGTCTGTACACACCCCAAGCAAGCGCAGGTACCTACGGAGTGTGAGTTCCGAGTGCCGAGTGATTGAGAGGAATGAGTGAATGTGAGGAAAGAGTGACTGTGAGGTTGGAGTGAATGGGAGGACTGAGTCTGTTACTCTGAGAGGATGCATTGATTCCATTATTGCTGCATTTCAGCTGTCATATATCACTGTTTTGGAAAACTCTGAAAGACATTTATTTTTGTTTCAGTCAAATTTGATATGAAATTATTGTGGAGTTTTAAATGTTGAACTTGAAAGCATGCCTACCTTTTCATGTTAGAAATTACTGTATTTGAACTTAGCTGTGAAGCTCGTCACTACTTTCAGTTCTTTATTTATTATTGTTACTTACTGAGTTGGTTGTACTCATACTATACCCTGTATTTCGTGTGCAGATCTAGGTGATCCCGGACACAACGGGTGTTGATTCTTTCGCACAGTTGATTTTTCGGAGATTTCAAGGTAGCTGCAGTGTTTCGCAGACCTTGTCTCTCCGTCCCTATCTCCTTGTTTACTGTATTTAGTCTCAGACTATTATAGACCGGGTTTTCCAGACTTGTAATGTGTATATGCTCGTGTACTCAGTGACATCGGGTTTTGGGAGTGTATTTATACCTATTATTTGTGGGGTTTTCTCTTAAACTTAAATTATTATGTTTTTCCGTACTTAAAGGAAATCGTGGGTTATTGATGTTGTCGGTTTGCCTAGTACTGAGATAGGCACCATCACGACGGTTAGGATTTTGGGTCATGACAAGTTGGTATCAGAGCCTAGGTTACATAGGTCTCACGAGTCATGAGCAGGTTTAGTAGAGTCTTGCGGATCGGTACAGAGACGTCTGTACTTACGGTCGAGAGGCTGCCGAACCCCTAGGAAAATTTCACTTTCTTGTATTTTATCGTGCGGATTTGTTGATTCCATAAACTAAAAATTCTGTTATTATATTCTCTCACAGATGGTGAAGACACGTACTACCAGATCGGACGGTCAGCCACCAGTGCCACCAGTTAGGGCCGTGAGAGCCCGGGGTCGTGGTAGAGGCTGGGGCCGAGGCTGAGGTCGAGGTGTAGCTCGTACAACATTTAGAGCAGCACCTGTAGCACCACCAGTTGCTCCATCTTAGGAGCAGATTCCAAATATAGTTGAGCCGGCGGGACCAGCTTAGGCACCAACTGTGCCTATTGTGACTCTAGGACTTCAGGAGGCTCTATCACAGATATTGACTGTTTGCACAGGACTTGCTCAGGTGGTTTCGGCTCAGGCTGCACCAGCCACTTCTCAGGTCGGGGGAGGTACTCATACCCCTGTTGCCCGTACTCCAGAGAAGGTAGTGCATGGACTTCAGATACCGGGGGCACTGCCAGTATAGCCAGTTGCAGCTGCTCAGGCCCCGGTAGTCCCTGTTATGGCAGATGATGAGCAGAGGAGACTTGAGAGATTTGGGAGGCTTCCACCTCCATCATTTAGTGGTGCTGAGTCAGAGGATGCTCAGGGTTTTCTAGACAAGTGCCAGTGGATACTTCGGACAGCGGGTATTCTGGAGACTAGTGCAGTCTCGTTCACTACTTTTTAATTTTCTGGGACTGCCTTCAGATGGTGGGAGGCTTATAAGAAACGCAAGTCGATCGGTGCGGCACGACTTACATGGCAGGAGTTCTCTTTTTTCTTTTCGGAGAAGTTTGTGTCGCTGTCTCGTAGAGAGGAGCTCCGCAGACAGTTTGAGCAGCTTTGGCAGGATGGCATGTCTGTGACCCAGTACGAGATAAGGTTTTCTGAGTTGGCTCGTCATGCAGTCTGGTTGGTTCCCACTGATAGGGAGAGGATTAGGAGGTTCATTGATGGCCTCACATATCAGCTTCAGTTACTTATGACTCGGGAGAGGGTATCTGGTGCTACTTTTGATGAGGTAGTTGACATTTCTCGGCAATAGAGATAGTCCAGAGTCAGGAGCGTGGTGAGAGGGAGGCCAAGAGGCCTCATGGACCAGGTGATTTCAGCGGTGTTCCTTCAGGGGGTCAGGTTTACAACAGCAGGGGTCGTCCTTACAGGCACGCTTAGACGGGTCATCCAGTTCACCGTGGTGCATCATCCAGCCATGGTTCATACAGTTATTATCTGGGTCAGTCATCTCTTAGTGCCCTTCTAGCCTAGAGTTCGTCCCGTGCTCCTTTAGTTCAGGGTTCATTTGCACCGGGTGCTTCTAGCAGTTATTCAGGTTTGCGGGGCTCGATTCATTCTGTACCACCATCAGTACCGGGGAGTTGGTTAGAGTGTGGGGAGTTTGGGCATATGTGGAGGCAGTGTCCTCGTCGCCCGGGAGGTCTAGTGCAGCAGAGGAATCAGACTACGACTTCAGCACCAGTTACTTCTCCACCCGCCCAGCCAGCTCGGGTGGGGGTCTGTCAGCTAGGGGTCACCCAAGAGGGGGAGGCTGATCAGGTAGCGGTCAAGCCCGATTCTATGCTTTTCCTTCCATGACAGATGTTGTTACTTCAGATGCAGTGATCACATGTACTGTTTTAGTCTGCCACAAGGAGGCTTCTATATTATTTGGCCATGGTTCCACTTATCTATATGTATCATCGTATTTTGCTCATTATCTGAATACGCCCCGTGAGTCCTTAGTTTCATATGTTCGTGTATCTACACCGGTGGGCGATACTATTACTGTGGACCGTGTGTATCGATCGTGTGTGGTAACTATTGGAGGACTGGAGACTAGAGTCGATCTTTTACTTCTCAGTATGGTTGATTTCGATGTAATTCTAGGTATGGATTGGTTGTCTCCATGTTATGCTATTCTGGACTGTCACGCAAAAATTGTGACATTAGCAATGCCAGGGTTGCCGAAGGTCGAATGGAGAGGTTAGCTAGATTATGTTCCCAGCAGGGTAATTTCCTATTTGAAGGCCCAACGTATGGTTGAGAAAGGGTGTTTGTCATATTTGGCCTTTGTGAGAGATGTTGGTGCAGATACTCCTACTATTGATTCAGTTCCTGTCATGCGAGACTTTTCAGATGTATTTTTTGCATACCTGCCAGGTATGCAACCCGACAAGGATATTGATTTTGGTATTGACTTGGTGCAGGGCACTCAGCCCATTTCTATTCCTCCGTATCGTATGGCACCAGCTGAATTAAAAGAATTAAAAGAGCAACTTCAGGAACTTCTCGATAAAGGGGTTTATTAGGCCTAGTGTGTTACCTTGGGGTGCATCGGTTCTGTTTGTGAAAAAGAAAGATGGTACTATGCGGATGTGCATCGATTACACGCAGTTGAACAAAGTTACAATCAAGAATAAGTATCCTTTGCCGCGTATTGATGATTTATTTGACCAATTTCAGAGAATGAGGGTATTCTCCAAAATTGATTTGGGATCGGGGTATCACTAGTTAAAAATTCGGGATTCGGATATTCTAAAGACTTAATTCAGGACTCATTATGGTCACTATGAATTTCTTGTGATGTCATTTGGGCTAACCAATGCCCCAGCAGCATTTATGCACTTGATGAATAGCGTATTCCAGCCGTATCTTGACATATTTGTCGTGGTATTTATTGATGATATACTGGTATACTCACGTAGCCAGGAGGAGCATGCACAATACTTGGGTATTGTATTGTAGAGGCTGGGAGAGGAGAAACTATTTGCCAAATTCTCTAAGTGTGAATTCTGGCTTAGTTCGGTGGCATTCTTGGGACACATAGTGTCTAGTGAAGGAATTGAGGTGGATCCGAAGAAGATAGAGGCATTCTAGAGTTGGCCCAAGCCATCCACAGCTATTGAATTTCGGAGTTTTCTCGGCTTGGCCAATTATTATCGATGCTTTGTGGAGGGTTTATCGTCTATTTCATCGTCTATGACTAAATTGACCCAGAAAGGTGCTCCATTCAGGTGGTCGGATGAGTGTGAAGAGAGCTTTCAGAAGTTCAAGACAGCTTTGACTACAGCCCCAGTATTTGGTATTGCCTATAGGTTTAGAGTCTTATACCGTGTATTGTGGCGCATCGCATATTGGTCCCGGCGTAGTGTTGATGCAAGAAGATAGGGTGATTGCCTATGCATCCAGACAGTTAAAGGTACATGAGAAGAATTATCCGGTCTACGACCTTGAGTCAGCAACTATTGTTCATGCCTTGAAGATTTGGCGGCATTATTTGTATGGTGTCCATTGTGAGGTTTATACCGATCACCGGAGCCTACAACATCTGTTTAAATAGAAGGATCTTAATTTGCGGCAGCGGAGGTAGTTGGAATTTCTTAAGGATTATGACATCGCCATTCTGTATCACCCCGGAAAGGCCAATGTGGTGGCCGATGTCTTGAGTCGTAAGGCGGAGAGTTTGGGCAGCTTAGTATACTTACCGGTAGCAGAGAGGCCTTTAGCCTTGGATGTTCAGGCCTTGGCCAACCAATTTGTTAGACTGGATGTTTTCGAGCCGAGTCGAGTTTTGGCTTGCGTGGTTTCTCAGTCTTCTCTTTATGATCATATCAGAGAACGTCAGTATGATGACCCCCATCTGCTTGTCCTTAAGGACACGGTTCAGCACGGTGATGCCAAGAAAGTCACTATTGGGGATGACGGTGTATTACGGATGCAGGGCAGGCTATGTGTGCCTAATATAGATGATTTGCATGATTTGATTCTTCAGGAGGCTCACAGTTCGCGGTACTCCATTCATCTAGGTGTTGCGAAGATGTATCAAGATTTAAGGCAACACGATTGGTGGAGGCAAATGAAGAAAGATATAGTTGGATTTGTAGCTCGATGTTTAAATTATCAACGGGAGAAATACGAGCATCTGAGACCGGGCGGATTGCTTCAGAAACTTGAACTTTCGGAGTGGAAGTGGGAGCGTATTACCATGGACTTCGTAGTTGGACTTCCACGGACTTTGAGAAAGTTTGATGTTGTTTGGGTGATTGTAGATTAGTTGACCAAGTCCGTTCATTTCATTCCAGTTGGTACTACTTATTTTTTGGAGCGGTTGGCTGAGATTTATATCCATGAGATTGTTCGCCTATACGGGGTGCCAGTGTCCATCATTTAGGACCGGGGCACGCAGTTTACATCACAGTTTTAGAGAGCAGTGCAGTGAGAATTGGCACACAGGTTCAGTTGAGTACATCATTTCACCCTCAGACGGACGGACAGTCCGAGCGCACTATTCAGACATTGGAGGATATGTTACGCGCTTGTGTCATTGATTTTGGGGGTTCTTGGGATCAATTTCTGCTACTGACAGAGTTTTCTTACAATAACAGCTACCAATCGAGCATTCAGATGGCTCTGTATGAGGCTTTATATGGAAGAAGGTGTCGATTTTCGGTGGGTTGGTTTGAGCCGGGTGAGACTAGGCTATTGGGTACTGATTTGGTTCAGGATACTTTGGAGAAGGTTAAATTGATTCAGGAGCTACTTCGCACGGCGCAGTCTAGACAGAAGAGTTATGCCGGTTGGAAGGTGCGTGCTGTTGCATACATGGTTGGGGAAAGGTTATGCTCAAGATTTCACCCATAAAGGTGTGTTGAGTTTCGGGAAGAAGGGAAAGTTGAGCCCTCGGTATATTGGGCCTTTTGAGATACTTAGGAAGATTGGAGAAGTGGCTTATGAACTTGCTTAGCCACCTAGTCTATCGAGTATTTCATGTATCTATGCTCCGTAAGTATATCGGGGATCCGTCGCATGTTTTGAATTTTAACACAGTGCAGTTAGATAGTAATTTGACTTATGATGTGGAGCCGGTGGCCATTTTAGACCGGCAGGTTCGAAAGTTGAGATCAAAGAACATAGCTTCAGTGAAAGTACAGTGGAGAGGCCAGCCAGTCGGAGAAGCTACTTCGGAGACTGAGCAGGAGACGCGGAGCAAATACCCACACCTATTTGAGACTCCAGGTATAATTCTAAATCCATTCGAGGATGAAGTTTGTTTAAGAGGGAGAGAATGTAACGACCCAGCCGGTTGCTTTGAGTATTATAACCCTGTTTCTCCCATTTACTGCTCAATTTATACTTTACAGTTGTTATGTGACTTGCCGAGGTGATTGGTTCGGGTCCGGTGAGGTTTTTGGAATGAATTGGAACACTTAGTTCCAAGGTTTAAAGCTTAAGTTAAAATAGTGACCGAATGTCAACTTATGTGTAAACAACCCTGGCATAAAGTTTTGATGATTCCAATAGCTCCGTATGATGATTTTGGACTTAGGATCGTGTCCGGAAAATTTTTTAGAAGCCCGTAGCTAAATTAGGCTTGAAATGGCTAAAATACAAATTTAAGTTAGGACCCTGACAATCAAGATGCACTTCCACTACAAAAAAAATTGTGTTTAGCGACGGCCGTATTCCGTCGCTAAACCACTATTTTTCGTCGCTACAGTTGTTTAGCGACGGATTTAAGTTTGTCTCTAAAATGCTCGTAGCTAGGCTCATAGCATCTAAAAATACCAAACCGTCGCAGAATTAGCGACGGATGAGCGACGGAATATATCTGTAGCAAAGTTTAGCGAGGGAAATAACCGTCGCTATATTGCTTGTTTCTGTCGCTATTTTGACAACTTTTGTCGCTACAATACATAACAAAATTCGCCGTTTGTTCTTATAGCGACGAAATCGTCCATCGCTAGTCGTGTTATAGCTAATTCTCCCTACGTTTTGCAACAAAAACCTTTTGTCGCCAATTCGTCGCAAGATTTAATTTTATACGATAATTTTAGCTACGGAAAGTATCTGTTGCTAATTTACTTTTAATATATTGCTGATTTTTTAAAATTCTTTTTATTTATTATTTTAAATGTATTCTGTTCAAGCATATTTCATAAAAGCTATTAAATACACTTAATAAAAAGTCGTTAATATTAATATAAATTAACAATATATTCAACAAGGTCCAAAATATATAGCATAATGCATATAACGGTATCATTAAGTACAAAAACACCACAAGGACCAAAAATAAAGTCCAAACAAAATAGACTAACTATGCAAGGCTAGAGAGTTACGATCATCATCAGAACCCAATGCATGAACCTCATCAATGTTAGCAGCAGTAGAAGATGTAGGAACTGTAGGTGCCACATCTAATGGGTGGTTGGTAAGATCAGTATTTGGCTGATGCGAGGGTATGGAAACTAATTCGCGTACCCCCTCAACGATTACAGGAACTATATGATCTGTCAGTGCAGGAATCAATCGCATCACTAACTCATCCAGATTTCCTGTCGGTGTTAATTGAGCATTTGGAGGTGTTGCTGACGATGTAGCATCAGATCCAAAAGAGTCATGAAGATTTGGCGCGTAGTAGCATTTTGCTTGAGATCCAAGACCATATACTCTTCTTTTCTTTTCTCCTCCCGTGGCTTGATAATATGCTTTACACAGATCAATATCAGATTGAGTCTGTGTTGTTTGTTGTAATATCTCCTGATATTTTTCCTGTAGAAGAGTTAATAATTAGTGAAATAAAAAGACTAAATAATATTGAGCATTCAATTTACAAAATGAAAAAATATATGAAAGTAAAGTCAATAAAATTATTTATAAAGTTATATTACATGTACGATTCGGAATTTCTCAGCAACAAAAGATTTTTCATCATTACCATGTGTATGGACGTGCAAATGCAACTCACTTGATGTTGGATCTCGACCCTTTTTAACAGCCTATACAAATGTTATTCAATTAAGAAGATAGACCTTAAGACTGTCAAGAATCAAGTTCTGTTTTGCACACACGTCCGAATGACCTCAAATTTTGCACACACGTCACAAATGACACTACAAACCTATTCCAACTTCCGAAAGTCCATTCAGACCCCGATATCGAATTTTCCACTGCCGACCAAAATCGCCAAATTTTCAATTTCGCCAATTCAAGCCTAATTCTACCACAGACCTCCAAATCATATTCCAGACGCACTTCTAAGTCCAAAATCACCTAACGGAGCTAACAGAACTATCAGAATTCAAATTAGAGATCATTTACACCTAGGTCAATATCCGGTTGACCTTTTCCAACTCAAGTTTCTACTTAAGAGACTAAGTATTTCAATTCACTATGAAACCACTCCGGTCCCGAACCAACTAACCCGATATAACATAATATAGCTGAATAATATAAAAAGAAGTAAAAATGGAGAAAATAGGGCTATAACTCTCGAAATGACCGGTTGGGTCGTTACAAGTTTCAACAATATTTGCTCCAATAATTATTGAGTTCCCACATGTCTTCTTTTCTGCAGCTTTATTGTCCTCTTCGATCCTCAATCGAATGATAAGATCTTCGAGTTTCATCTCCTTGAACTTGTGTTTCAAGTAGTTCTTAAAGTCCCTACATAAAGGAGGTAACTTCTCAATCATTGCTGCAACTTGAAATGCCTCATTGATGACCAAACCTTCAATGAACAATTCGTAATTAGTAATAAAATTAATACATTCAACAAAGGTATCAATTCAGATTATACCTTCAGCAATGAGATCGTAAATTATAACTTGCAGCTCTTGAACTTGGGTAATGACATGCTTGTTGTCTATCATCTTATAGTCCAAATATTTAGCTGCAACAAACTTCTTTAAACCGGCATCCTCGATTTTATATTTCTTTTCCAATGCATGCCATAGTGATTTAGAAGTTTCTGCATTACTATAGACGTTATAAAGATCATCATCCAGTCTGCTAAGAATGTAATTCTTGCACAAGAAATCTGAGTGCTTCTATGCCTCAGTCACAATAAAACATTCATTATCAGGAGTTGATATCGACAGAATCAGAACGTCCTCATTGATGAACTTATGTAGACTCAAAGTAGTCAAATAGAAGAACATCTTATGTTGCTAACGTTTGAAATCAATCCTGAAAAATATTTCGGGCTTTTTCACCGGAGCCGGTGGTGCCACAGAACGACGGAAAATAGCAACATTGCTCGTAGAGCCAACAACGGGAGTTGTTGCTTCTGTCATTTCTATTAACAACAAACATAAACAAAATTAATTAACGATGAAGTATTTAAAATCTTCAAACTGAATAACTTTAACAGAAACAGATTAAATGCACCAGTGAAGATTTTATTTCTTCAAACCGAACACAGAACGAGTAGAAAATTATAAAGATTTTAATCTCGTAATGTCAACCAAGGAGTAGAAAATTCGAAGATTTTAGTGTCCAAATTGAGAGTAGAAATCTCTAGGATTTAGTCTCCCACAAACAGAATATAAGATGAATACAGAAAAATAGTTAAGTTCCTTAAGCTTGTTAGTATCATGTATTCGAAAATATATTCAAAAATAAAAACGATATAAAACCAGAAATGTAGAAGAACAGAATTATTCCGAGCCCACTAAATTCACAGTGTTTTCTTAAGGAACTTAATCCCCTCCTAGTACCCGAGGTTTAGGATTATTTCCTCCCAGGATAGAACGGATTACCCTCACTGGTGTAGCAGTACTTCAAACCCCAGTGACAACGAACGCAAAGAACAGTAGTAAATCACACTTACTGCTTTCTTTTCTGTTAAAATATCGTAGAAAGAAGAAGGATAAATCAGAATTTTTGTAAGAAAAATCTGAGGGAGAGTTCATGTATTTATAGCAAAAAAATAATGTCGGGTTATACTGAAGAGTTACAACTCTTCATGTAAGGTTGCAACTCAAAATGGTTGTTTCATAAAACGACCATTTATGCAAACCGCCAAATTCAAATTATAATATTGCGTTAATATTAACAAATAAATTTGGATTACCGTTATAGAAACGGTCTAATTTGGATTAATTAATATTGCGTTAATATTAACAAATAAATTTGATCCAAAAAAATTAATCAATCAAGCCAAGCGACGACGGCGACGGCGTGAGGCTTGCCTTTTTCTTAACTGTTTAAGAGTTAGAAGAAGATCAATTGTATATATACCTATCAAAAGTATTTTTCTCCTCCAATATGGGACAATGTCCCTTTGTCAAGGAGGGAAAATCAAAATTTTATTTTTCCTCCATTTCCCATTCACCATCTTTTAAGCTCTAAGAAGCTTAAACCCAACAATTACAACTACTTGGTACAAATGCTTCTCCGATCCAGTTTTCAAGCTTGAGTTCCTTTCTGTTCGAGGACGTGAATTCAGTATTTAAATTTAATAGGTTCAAAAATTTGTGTTCTTTCAAAATGTGTGTTCAAAACTTAATATTTATAGTACAACTTTTCTGAAATTTTCACATATATATTTATATTTGATGACGAAGATGATGGGAGCTTACCCCTAACATTATGCATCCACCTCTGTTTCTGAGATAACATGGATCTCTTTTTTTTTTTTTTTTGTGGTGGATTTAGAGTTTCAGTCATTGCGTGGAAAGATCGAACTTAGTTAGCTGTATGTATGTTCAAAAATTGTTCAACTAATTATATATATGGTTCTAATCTTAGAATGTGGCCGTGGCTACAGTAAAAGCAATAGATTTTGATAGATTAAATCTGATTATGGATTTTGTTTATTGAACAAAATATATATTATCTTTATTCACATTGATGCATGCAATCTTTTTATGAATAATCAATTACATGTAGTTATCTTTAGGTAATGTGTCAATATATAAAGTTAAACTCTTCCTTTTGGCGTGTATATGCGTTGTTGTTAACCTTCTATTTCTTTCTTGTTTTTTAAAATTTTTAATGTATGCTGGCACATTACTAACAGCCATTCGAATTCGTTGAACTGCCTATCAGTGTTATAGAAATAATTTCACTATAGCAATTTGTAAGAGTATATTTACAATAGAGAAGTGGACCTAGTAAATTTAAATCTTTATGTTAAGAATGCAGCAAGTGCAGAGTACCACTACCTGCAGTATTCACTACTTCAATTGTATATATAAATATTTAAATTTTATCAATATGATTCAAGACAAAAATAGCGGAATCATTCGCAACAATTTTTGATGCACCCTCTTGTGTGCAGGATGTCAGCTTGAATAGCTATTGGCCTCACACCCCAATGAAATAATTGCTAAAATGAACAATTCTCTGCCGGCACAATAATGTTGGAGTTATCGAAAAGATTCCAGATTACGGCTCACTTTCATTAATTGGCCCAATATAATTTATGCATGGGCTGAAAGCAGTTTTCTTTGGTCTTGTATTTCACTTTATAGTTTTAGATACTTCTATTTTTGTAACAGATGAAACACTCATCCGAAAATATCAATAAAAGTTTCTCTCCTCTCTCTTAATCTCTTATCAAACCCAAGAACATTTTCTGTACAAATTTACTTAGATTTTCCGCAATCAACAAACAACTCTACCAAACCTTTTTAAAGAAAGATAGGAGCGATATAGTGAGTTAATTAACCCATGTAGATGAATCAAGATGGCATGAGTAATCAGTGTTTACAAAATTATTTATGAAGGATAATATGTTCGAATTCATTATTATATTCAACATGTAAAAAATATTTTACACCTTCAATAAAGAAATACTAATAAAAGCCTCGTAATAATTTATAAGCATTAGTTCATTATAGCCAAAGGATAAAAACAAAGGGCTCAACAAAAAAACAAAAAAGATACAACATACATTGTCAATGACAAGAGTGTGGAGTCCAGAACCTAAATGTGATTCTTTTTGCCAAATAGGGCAGAAATAAGTGTAAAAAAAAGAGTGACTTATCTATGTATAACGCTCTTTAAAAGAGCGCTATACATATAACGCCTTTAAGAACCGCGTTTTATATGGAAGTTGATAAGACATGTAAGTATAGCGCTCTATATAAAAGCGCTATATGTATAGCGCTTTTATATACCGCGCTATACTTACATAAGTATCGTCCCTTCCCTTTCCCCCCACGCAGAACCAGAATCCCTCCCTCCATTTTCAAAAATCTGATGCATATCTCTTTTTCTCCAAAAAAATTTCGAGTGAACCCCACCCGTCACCATAAAAAGACAAGATTGTTGGTCCCACATCCTAGCCATCCATTCCTATTGTTGTGGTTTGCTTGTTTCAGACTCAAATATTCAATTCTTCAACTTTCCGAAAAACATAAATCGAGGTATTCCGATTTAGTTTATGTCGAAACTCGTATAAATAATGCATATTAGGCGTTTTGAATGTGTTTCATATTGTTTTGTATTATTTTTGTATTTAAACTGGGATGTTATTTTTATCTGGGCTAAGATATTAGTATTCTAAAAAAATATGTAAAAATTGAGAAATCATTATTATTTGTTAATAAAAATATTAATAAATTACTTTTATTGTTTTATATGTATTTTCGTGAATGTTTTGTGATTAAAATATTTTTGTTGATTTTATCTAGTTTAGATTATTTATTTGTTTAAAGACTAGTAATGTAGTGCCCTTTTAGCTTAGTAAAATGTAGAGCCTTTTAGCGTAGTATTCCCGTTGTTTAAATATATCTTATACTGATAGATCAAACACAAACTCTGTCCAATATACAAAAATTAATTATTTAATTTACAAACAAACATATAAAATTATAAAACTAACATGTAAAATAATAAAATTAACACACATAAGAATTCAGGATAGCTTGGTGCTACTGGCCTCAAATATCGAGTCCAAAACCCATATGTGAATACTTTGTCCAATTAAATATTGTATAATTATAAAAAATAATTATTTAATTTACAAAACAAATATACAAAATTATGAAACTAACATGTAAAATAATAAAATTGACATATACAAGAATTCAGGATAGCTTGGTGCTACTGGGCCTCAAATATCGAGCCTGGAACCCATATGTTAATACTCTGTCCAATTAAATATTGTATAATTATAAACATTAATTATTTAATTTACAGAACAAACATACAAAATTATGAAATTAACATGTAAAATAATCAAATTGACACATACAAGAATTCAGGATAGCTTGGTGCTAGTGAGCCTCAAATATCGAGTCTCGAACCCATAGATATATACTCTGTCTAATTAAATATTGTATAACTATAAAAATTAATTATTTAATTTACAGAACAAACATACAATTAATGTTGTTTAATTTACAGTAGACGACATGGACGTGCCGCCCATGCATCCTGGACCTTTCTGCGATGAGTTATTAGTGTTACAGGGCGATCATAGGTCCGCCCACGTATGGGAGAGAGCGTTACTGGCCCAGACTCTCTGCGCCAGGAGAGTGGACGACATGTGGGATCTTATGAAGGACAGAGATCTCCATCCCAGTGTATTCTAGCGCCTGCGGGTTACGGGCTTCTACAGGATTTTGGAGATCGGGCGGCTGCAACTCGACTGGTCTTTGGTCACGGCCCTGATAGAGCGGTGGCGACTGGAGACGCACACATTCCACCTGCCCATTGGCGAGGCCACCATCACGCTGCAGGACGTGGAGGTTTTATATGGGTTGCCCATTGATGGACTGCCCGTTGCACTGCCTCAGGACATGAGAGAGATGATGCGTGGGCAGTATTTGGACATACTACAGCAGCTCACTAGTTTCAGGCTACAAGATGAGACTGCACACTCAGGGACCAGTCGCATGGGTTTGACAGCTATTCGACAGCATTTGGAGATATTGCACCCCGACATCACTGGCGAGACAGATGATCTGCAGATTCACCGGTATACGACGTTGCTGTTGCTCCTTATGTTTGGAGGGGTCTTGTTCCCGAACACTTCGGGGAACCTAGTCAGCTTGAGATTTCTTCATCATCTTCAGCGGCTAGATGATTTACCCCAGTACAGCTGGGGTGCTGCTGTTCTCGCCTACTTGTACAGGCAGATGTGCCGGGCGAGCATGGGCACCCAACATGACGTATGTGGATTTTTGCCGCTGCTACAGGTGACAACATATTCGAATACTCTATTCATTATAGCATATCTAGTAAACATTTATCTTAAATTTTACGTCAACTTTGTATGTTAGGTTTGGGCCTGGGAGCGATTCCTGCAGCTGCAGCCACCTCTACCACCATTACCTCCGGATGTACCACCTCCGTTTCTCCCTCTAGCTAGGAGGTGGGTTCTCTGACGGGGATACGTATAAATCTACGAGACTCGGCATAATCTCCCCCTTTGCAGGGATTTGTTGGATATGTTGGAGGGCGCACAGGTAAATGTATACCTAAGTTTACTTGGTATAGCTTCACATGTGTTGCGCATACTCACGTTTTATGTTGTTATTTAATAGTTCATCTGGACGCCATACAGCGACGACTTGATAGGTGGCCTGCCCGATTATTGCTCGACCGGCCGACTGATTTGGAGCACTTCCGTCCCGCTGATGTGCCTCAATATTGTGGAGAATCATGCCACAAAGCGGGTACTTCACCAGTTTGGCCGTCTGCAGCTTGTACCGAAAGGGCCCACATGGGAGCCCACACATTATCAGCGGGATGATCATTCTAGGGTAGACGACGCATATGTGGCATGGCTAGAGGTGCACGTCGATACTTGGGACCGGCGAGCTGACCTGATTCAGCCCCCCTTCACAAAGCCGGACGGATACTATTCATGAGTATATGCCTTGGTACCGCCGCGTTACCCGACTTTTCGTCGGGAATCCCATTCATCGAGCTGGCGGTTAGTACATTCCATACGCCGGGCGGCACGAGGCCCTGGTATGTTTTCTGGTATTATTACTTATATAACTGTAACATAGTGTTCTGTAATTTATATTTTATACGTTGTACGGGCTATTGGCCTACATATAGTCTACCATATAGGATTGCAGATGCAGCATGCCGGTGAGGGAGCGGCCGCTTTGCATGATTATGGCCGGCAAGTTGCAGAGGTGGATGCCCGAACACTGCGGCGAGCCCGAAAGGATCAACGCTTAGAACACGACCCTGGTTATATGGCTCCAGAGCAGTACCAACGAGGTAAGGGTGTCCCACGAGGTAGGGGTGCCCCACGAGGTAGGGATGCCCCACGAGGTAGGGCTGTCCCATGTGGTCGTGGTGGGCGGCGAGGAGGTGATCCCCAGCAAGGGGGCATTGAGGCCCCTGTTGATAATGTTGATGCTGATCTGCCGGGTGACCTTCATGAGCCGGACGAGTATCCCAGCAGCATGCCGTCATATAGCCTTGGGCTGCAGCTCACTCTAGAGACTTCGCAGGTGACCCCATCAGGTCCATTATTGATCACGGGCATGGACATTATCGGAGAGCCTCACCCGTCATGGAGGCTGCTTTGTGCGATGCTCACCTTGCTGCGACAGATGATTATATTCAGGAGCCCGACGAGATCGTCGTAAGACAATTTAAATTATTGTGACTTAATATATATTTTCCTATACTGAGCTGGCTTATTCTTCTGTAGGTTACTACTGGACCGATGACCCCTTCTACCGATCCTGCCAGCACTACTGATGATGATGCTGCAGCGCATCCCACTATAAAGAGGCGAAGTGATGAGGATGATCCTGATATCGTAGCTGAGCGGGATGGGATGCGCCTCAGGCCAGCGGCTGCATTGAAGCACACAGACTGTGGAACACTTTGATTTTCTTTCTTTTTTTTGTATTTGATGTAAATATTATTTTATGTAAATAATAGCAATAATTTTTATTGTTTTCGTTATATGCGCATTATGTATATATTTCCCGAGTTCTTCATTATTCTTCGTTATTTTAATACTGCAACACAAACACAAACACAACAACTTAACATAATTTAAATTCGGCACACATAATGAAAATACATGACATGGAAAGCATAAAGATAAAATACAACACTCAACACATACATTGGTTTGTTTAGTCAACTATTCTCTTCTTCAACCACTCAAATTGACCCAACAACTTATTTTTTTCTTCTTCCACCTCTTTTAGTTTCTCCTTCAACACCGCAATTTCTCATTTATACATAACCTCATCACGTTCGTATCTTTTGTTCAAATCATGAATATACTGCAAAGTTTGTTTGTAGCATTCCTGCTTACAGGGTTCATCAATCCATACCTCAAAATTGTAAAAAGGTCCGTCGGGAATCCTATAAAACTTGTTCACACACATCCGGTATCGACGCCCAACTTCACTATCATCCCAACAGTCCGCCATCATACATTTTTCACTGGCACTTTGGTACATAAAGGCGTTCAGACATTTGTTAAAGCGAAAAAAACCCTGCTTTGATGGAGAGTTTTACTATTGGTTATTGTTAAGCGCAGAAAATAACTAGAATGCACCCGTTAGTTATAGGTAAGACAACAAACATAGCGTAGTATTTAACCGCGATATGCTAACACATAATGTAGTATTTAACCGCGCTATGTTTCGCGTGTTAAAGATTCTTTCGGATACAAAATAACTTTTTTGCAGGCGGGCAACTTTTCAGTTCGACAAGACAACATACATAACATAGTATTTAACAGCACTATGCTTCGCGTGTTAAAGATTCTTTCGGATACAAAATAGCTTTTTCGCAGGCGGGCAACTTTTCAGTTCGACAAGACAACACACATAACGTAGTATTTAACCACGCTATACTTCGCGTGTTAAAGATTCTTTCGGATACATATATTCACATATTTATCAAAAATATTCCTCCTCTGACAATGTAGTTTTCTAATAATAATTTTAGCGGAAAATTCGAAGGTCTACTAAAAAATTTTCCGTTTTTAATCCAATACTATTTTTGATTACATGAACGGGAGGGAGAAATTCATTAATTTACTCATCTGAAAAATGGACCATTATCAATAAGATTTAACAACAATGGAAACATAATTTTATTTGATACATCTTGCAACATAAATAAGTACATACACTTATTACAACTACATTACGAAACCCAGTTACTACGTGTATCCTTGATAGTTGGGAACATTAGAAGAACTCCCACCAGGAGCTGGATTACCACCGCCACCCAAACCAGCCGAAGAACATTTTCGACTGTCATGTCCTGTTTGCGAGCATATACCACATTTGCGCGCATAAACGGTATCGCTAACATCCATTTGGTTCCGTATACGCGTTCTCTTCTGCACCTGTATTCGACGCAAAAACTTCTTGTTACACACCATTTTAAATAGTTCTGGCGGCCAATAATGCTCAGCACTTACTGGCTGCAACTTCCCACTATAGGTGTTTAAGTATGTAGCAACACTATATTGTTTATCAATGTAGTTGGTTGGCCCTAAACCAATATGTTGAAAGCACCTGATGGCATGTGAGCACGACATGTGGTAGATGGACCATTTCCCACAAGAGCATAACCTTGTAGATTCATTTATGGTATGTACATTATTCTCCCAGTTTTGATGGATAGCGGTGCGAACTTCAAAAACATTTCTGTCCTGATCATACTATAAAAATGAATGCCAATGTGCTCGCCGCCTGTATTTCTCAAATCTCTTCATCGGCAGTGGCATAAATTCAACACCCCTTTTCATCAATGACGTTGCAGCTGCAACCCTTTCAACAAACCTCTCCGCCATCTGCTTGAATGACATGCGCACTATGGAAGTGACAGGCAATCCTCTTGCCGACTTCAATAACCCGTTGAAAGACTCTGACACATTTGTAGTCAGAAATTCCCCATCTTCTTCCACCATCCACATGCAAAGTCCACTTGTCAAGCTCATGTCACATTAACCAATGATAGGCTCTCTCGTCTTCCTGCCTGATAGATTCCATGTGCCTCCGAAATTTATGCTCTTGGTGGTTTGTTGCTGCCATCCATATCAAATCATGCAGATCCTTATTAGGATGTGCCTTCTAGAAATTAGCCTTCAGGTGCCTCACACAGTAACGGTGGTAGGCATAAGGTTCTTGCCATGCAGGCAAATTCTCTACAGAACTTAAGATACCACCATGACGATCAGATATTAGACAAATACCAGAACGTTGTTTGACAACGTGCTCTTTCAAATGGTTCAAAAATAGCGTCCACGTCTCTTGGTATTTATTGGCACAAATAGAAAAAGCTGGAGGAAATATTTGTCCATTAGCATCTACTGCAACGGCGATCAATAACTTGATAATATACTTTCCATAGACATGATTGCTGTCTATGGATATTTCCGGCCGACAATGCAGAAAACCATCAATTGCTGGTTTAAATGCCCAGAACATGTAATTGAACATATATTCTGGTCTTCCCGGACTTCGCTTAAGCTTCCATTCAACAACCGTCCCGGGGTTAATGTAGAGCTGCAAATGACTTATCCCAATTACCATAAATAATTTCAAACGCACGTTTGTGCCCGAGAAATGCCTTTCTTTTGGTAATGGTATGGCCATATTCCTGGTGGACTGATGTAATGCACTATTTGATTTTATACCTTATGGACTCTTCAAGGTATGGAATAAGGACAAGAAAAATCAAGTTAATATCCAAGTTGTAGTGATTCCCATTGAATGTGTCCATTTCACATCTGTGGGTGGGAATATATTTATCCACTTTCCACAGACTTGTGTTCTTCTTGCTCGCACGCAGCATCCAATGACAACCCGTAAACCATCTGCGGCAAACAACCTTGTATACATCCGGACTTGACTCCCATACCGTCATCTCACGACACTCTTTTACGTTGTATATTTTTGCCGCCCTGCTTAGGCGCACTTTATCAGGAAAAAATATGCCCTTTGCCAGCACTGTTGGTCTAGAATCATCCCACATTACTGTTCGAATTTCATCAAAATCCCTTGTGAGATCATCCACATCCGGCATACTTGGCAAATGATCAAGGTAGGGAATCTTTCTTGAATGAAACGACACTTGGGACTTGTACACTCTTGTCTAACGGGGGGTGGAGCATACTCCCTCGTCAAATCAGGTCCTTTATTCTCTTCCTCCTCATCACCATCCTCACGAGGGAAGGGTGTGTCGTCTCCGGAATCATCGGCATTGTTGTCATAATCACTGTTCTCTTCCTCACTCTGTGCATCTGCCAGATCCCGATTTAATATGTCGTCTTCGGGCAATTGAGTCAGGACATGTGGTTCAACTTGCTCATTTTCACTGTACAAACAACAAATAATAAGCTACTCAAATTAATAAATACTTTCCATATAGCGGTATCACTTCACTTATAAGACGTAATGTGTTGAGATTCCTTGATGGACATTATCTTATTGGTGATGACTCCCGGATAGACCACCATGATCCAACACACCAGAACTATACATATTCCAACTGGGCGTGGGTTCATAACTTGTAAAAGTTATATCTGGCCGGTACCTCCCTGTGGAATATATGAGTGTTAATACAAATTCAATACAACAAAAATATACATCGTAACACTAAGGAATATTGAAGTTTACCACTTTTCTTATTGATTATGTAAAGCAGGAGAGAAATTATTTCCTCGCTTCTCATTCGCCCATTGTGATAAGTTTAAATCAGGCCAAACTTTTTCAGCCGGAACCTGTCCGGCAAAAACTGCCCCAGAATAACCACCCAACGACTGAGGGTTATCCCTACTATGCTCAACCTCATTATTGCGAACGTCTTCGACCTTGACGTACATTTTCAATATTTTTATCACAAAAAATTCCCGGTATTCATCCGGAGTCCTCAAAAAATCCCTCAAAGTTTCATCATCGTCGATGTTAAACTCATCGTAACAAGCAACCCCTTGCGGAGTGACGGAATACGGATATCTTCCGGTTACGTTAAGGTTCACCGTTCGTTTCCTCACACTCATTTTTTTTACATAACAACGATACCAATGTATCGTACTCCATTGTAAGTGGCAACTTAACATGACACTGTTGAGATAAACTATAGCTCACAGTGTTATTCGCTACCACAACCTCACCCCCCCTCAATATAATGAAACCCTTACTTTTCGCTCTTCAAACATTATGAAAAAATGCTTGAGAATTTAACAAGAAGAAAATTTTTAACAGGAGTTACGAATATTTTTGAATGAATTTTTGTAAAATCCTAACGCCTTTAAATAAGGCAATGCCTAGCTCCGTGGGCTGATTTTTTTTAGGTATAGCGCTCTTTTAAAGAGTGCTATACCCATTTGAATTATTGTTCTATACCTATTTGAATTATTGTTATGTTAGTAAAATGCAAAGACTTATTGGTGGACCCACAAAACATGTATAGCGCTCTTTAAAAAAACATTATACATATAACGCCTTTAATAACAGCGTTATAGATGTATAACGCTTTTTTAAAGAGCGTTATACCTTAACGTCCAAAACGTCCGTTAATGTTTAGCGCTCTTTAAAAGAGCATTATACATAGATAAGTCATTTTTTTTTACATTTATTTCCGTCCTGCTTGACAAAAAGAATCACATTTAAGTTTCGGACTCAAGTCAGATTCAAATCAACCTAGAAAACACAAATTACAACACATTGCAGCTGTCACACCAATTGATGTTTCTCATAAATTATGGCGTCTTTGTTTTTTTTTTTTTTTTTAATCTCTGTGTGTATGACCGCCGATGGATTTTACGATGAACATTCACTAACCATGCGATAGAATATAAAATAGGAGTAGCTATTAAGCTTCAATGCGAAACTAGTTGAATTCGGTTATAGAAATCATCATAACATACATATTTCGCATTATTTACACTCATCTCATTAATATTCAACCAGTTAGGTTATTTAGAGGTTTTCTAACCGAAATTTAGAAGGAAAAAAAAAAATAAAGATTCATCAACCAGTACGATGCAAAAAGTTCTTTTCATAAAACCCAAAAAAAAATAAAATTGCATATTTAGTATAGTGAACGTGTATAAGAAATATATATGACATATTTTGGTTTTGCGCTTATATTATGCTAAATGTATGTCATTTACCAGTTAAAAAATAATATATTTTAAGTATACTATACACGTATAAACAATATATGTGATATGTTACTCCAAATGTAAATTTCGCATTTAACACTTAATATGAGTAAGATAGCTAACAAGCCATACATGTACGAATTTAATATTCACCTACGCCACAGTGCACTCGTATTCCTGCCTGCAATATGTACGCTTCCTTTCTTTAAGATTTTCTTCTTAAAAAAGTAGTAAAAACTCCAAGAAAAGATCTTTATCTCAATTTAGAGTTGGTTTGATCAAGCTACCAAAAAATTCTTTACTTGAAAAGATACTTTTTTAGAAATATTTTTTGAAAAGTACTTTGGTGAATAATAACAAGTTGTGTTTGATCAATTCATTTGAGAACTGATTTTTGCAAAATTGGATAAGTAAATTGTGTTTGACCAATCTTTTCAAGAAATACTTTTGAGTGTCAATTTACGAAAAAGAATAGTATCAAGGTGAGTTTATAATTATTTTAAAGAGAAAAATAAATTTAAATATTTATTATAAAAGAATTTAATGTAATTTTTATTTTTATTTAACTAAAATATTAAACATAAAATAAAAATATTTATATCAAATATTTTAATCAATATAACATTCAGTTATACCAAAGCAAGAATATTGAGAATCTGGTATAATTACTTATTATTTACATAAGAATTTAAATAATTAAAATACGTCATTAAGTATAAATTAAAAATCTATTTCATAAATCACTATATAAAAAAAATTACGATGAAATAATAAGCAAAGCCACTCATACATGCTAATATATCTTAATAAATATTGTAGTATAGATCTATTTATATTTTATAGTAGAGATAAGAGAAGGGGAATAAAAAAATTATTCGTGTGTGTCTATATATTATATATGTATATATATGCGTGCGCGTGCGTATAAGTACTGTATTTGTAACTTTTCGAAGACAACTCTTTTTCATCCTTCTCTTTCTTCACTTCTCCTGATTCTGATTACTTTAATTTTAGTATTCAAATAATATATCAAATACAAAGAATGAGTTTATTTTAAAATAAAATTTATGAATTACAAGCAAATTATATCAAATAATACAGTAAAAATAAAGCGGACAAAAGGATAGTAGAAACAAAAAGAAAAAGGAGAAGTTTAAATTAATGAGGAATAATTTGAAATATATAATTTATGGTATGGTAAGAATATTTTTATTAAAAAAATTAATTTTTTGCCTCTATTTCTACTTTTTGATTCTTCTCAAAAGTTGAAAAACTGATTCTTTTGCCCAAAAGCACTTTTTGTCTTGGTCAACACCTTAAATTTTAAAAGAAAATACTTTTTTATCCCAAAAAAGTACTTTTGACTTTCAAAAAATGCTTTTGTTGTTATCATTTACTACGGTGGCTCCGGAACCATGACAACAGTAACAACCCACATATTTGTTGTGACATCTTTCAGCATTTAGAAGTAGTAGGGTGATCAGTATTTAGTAATGCATAGTGGCAATCTCTGGAAGACAAGAAACCATAGTGACTAAAGTTTTATTTTTTTGGAAGCACGACAGGTTCAACTCTAGGTAATGCACACTCTTCCACCACACGGTGATTTAAGTGCTACTGACTAGCAGAGTACTTTGTATTCCCTCTAGTGTTTTGGGCTTGGACCTAAAAATTAAGAGAGGTTTTGGCTAAATTATCCTTGATCATAATGATTCCTAAAAGCTATTTTTGAGATATTCGAAGTCCTCTCTTCATCGGATGATAATCTGATCTCAAGTCAATCTTAGAAAACATGTCTTAGCACCTAAAGTTGATCAAACAAACCATCAATATGAGGCAATAAATATTTGCTCTCGATGGTAACTTTATTTAACTACGTATAATTAATGCATATCCTCATAGAATCATACTTGTTCTTTACAAATAATATTGATGCATCCCAAGGAAAAATACTCGATCTAATGAATGCCTTATCAAACAAATCTTGCAATTGCTCCTTCAATATGGGACGAGTGCTCGATCATAAATTTATACCAAAATCAATATCGTTATCTGGTGGCATACCCGTTACGTTGGTAGGAAATACATTTGAAAACTCCCTCATAACTGGTACTGAGAATATAGTAGGAGTCTTTACACTAGTATCTCGAATGAAAGACAAGTATGTTAGATATCCCTTCACAACCATATGTTAAGCCTTCAAGAAAGAAACCGCTTTACTCGTGGAGTGACTAAGTGACTCTCTTCACTCCAATCTCAGTAACCCCGGCATAGCTAAAGTCATTATCTTGGCATGACAATTCAATATAGCATGATATAGTGACAATCAATCTACGCCAAGAAGTACCTCAAAACTTGCATTAACTTTCCGTGGCTAGTAGGGGGAACTTTAATCATATCCAACAGTAAAATATCAAACCACCATGTCGTACCCATTAATAGTAACCTCACAAGATCGATAAACTTAATCAACCACAATAGAATCTCCAACAAGAGTAGACATATAAACAGGAATATCAAGAGAATCACAAGCCCTAAATGTGATGCAAAATAGGATGACCCATCGGATTAAATAACACCGAGGCATCTTCATGAGAGACTAAGACAATACCTGTGATGACTGCATGAGATATAACTTTCTCTGACCTACCTGAAAAAGCACAGTAACGGGTTTGACCTCCAACTCTAGGGCGACCTCTACTTGGCTTCCCTCCACATTTGGGTTAATGCTATGAATTGGCAGAAAGGTATTCCCTTCAAGATGAACTTCATTGTATGGAGGGCTTTGAGGGACAAGATACCAACTGATGCGAGAGTTTCTAAGTTGGGTTATTCTATATCCTCTAGATGTTGTTGTTGCGGTTCCCCAGGAGTAGAAATCATTGATCATTTATTCTGCACTGGCTCGTATGAAAAGAACATATGGAAAGTGTTATGTGGTCCTATGAGAATTGCATACAATGATATATCTTTCAAACAACTTATGGTGAATTGGTGGAGGTGTAAGGTAAATAATCTAGTTCAAGCATTCTTTATTAAATGTGTACCTTCCATTGCTTCTTGAAAAATCTGGAGAGCTAGATGCAATGCCAAATATGATAATGTTAGAGCTAATGTGAGAAGATCTCTTTCTTTGATTGCTTTCTCTGTTGCACAACTGGTGAACAGTCAATTCCAGCAGGTTTAGTTGTATTCACATTGGGATGATATCAGTCAACTAATGAGGAGCTCACTTAACTTTGAAAAATTCATGGTGGTTAAATGGATCAGGCCTACCATTCCCTTTCTCAAATTGAACTCTGATGGTAGTTGCAAAGAAGGAAATTGTGGTGGTGGAGGTATGATTAGGGACAATTGGGCAGAAGCTAGGCACGGGTACTAGCAATTGGGCAGAAGCTTCTGCTCTTCATTATGGCATAAAATGGTGCATGTTAAATTGAGTGCAGAATATCAACGTTGAGAGTGATTCCAAATTGCTTGTTGATTGTGTGAATGGACAATGTACAGTTCCCTGGAGGATATCTAAAGAAGTTGAGGAGCTTAAAGAATTCAAGATTCAGTCAAGCTATAGTCTTAGCATTGTTACAGAGAGAGTAATCAAGTTGCTGATAAACTTGCCAATTATAACCATACTCTCGATCATTCTAAAATTTTTCATGAATTTGCTGAACTCCCTCCTCAAGTTAGAGTCCTGATGAACATAGATAGATGGTCTTTCCCTTCCTTTCGAAGGATCAGGTTGAAGAAAGGCAACATTTCATTTCAACCACCATGATCATCAAAATTTTTATATAGTAGTAAGGTAGTTAGTACTAGAGGTAACTCTTGTATAGAATGGAGTATTTATAAATACTTCACAATGTTATTGCCCTCCCAACTCAAATGCATTTACCTCATCTCAAAATGTAAAAAGGTAGGTGTGTCTATCTTTCAAGATAAACTAGGGAGGAGATGTTGCTACTCCCTCAACTCAATGTACTCTTTTGGAGATGAATAACATGTGATGTTTGTTTTGAAAAAAAGAAGAAGGTGGTGTTGCAACTGGGCTTGAAATCAAAGCCTGAGTACCTGATTGAATTGTGACTCTCTGACACCTGGGACAGTCCTTCATAATATGAACCAAATCTCCACACTCAAAACAACCCTAGGAGGATGAGGCTGTTGAGTCTTATTCTAACCCTGATGACCCGAATATCTACTAAAAGAACTCTTCCTTGGAGATGCACTATAGGAATCATAAGCTGGAGGTGCACTATATGATGACTGCCTTAAATAAAAACCATAGGAACCATCGCTGACTGGAGTATCATAAGAAGTCTGAAGTGCTGACTGAACTAGCCTATAGGATGGCCTCTACCAAAATAACCCTTGCCTCCAGACGAGGCACCACTGAATCCTCCAGAGGCTACTTGGTCTCACGCTCATACCTCTCCTACTTGTGAATGCACTCCATCCTTTTAGATATCTGCATCGCGTGAGCAAAGGTAGTCTCGATCTCAGTCTTCCGTGCCATCCCAAATTGGATGCCAAAGTTGAGTCCATCGACAAACCTTTGCACTTTTTCTTTCTTCTTGGGGATTAAGAAGGAAGCATAATGAGATAAAACTGTAAACCTTATTTTAACTACGTAATTATCATACCCTCCTAGTGCAAATGCTCAAACTAGCTATGCAACTCTTCTCTTATGGTGGGTGGAATGAACTTCTCCAAGAAAAGCTGTGAAACTCCAAGTGAGAGGAGGTGACCATGTTGGTGTACCCCTCTCATAAGTCTATCACCACCTCTTTGTTGATCATTTCAACTAAAAAGTAGTGAAATCAACTCTATTAGACTTGAAAAGACCCAAATTACGTCATCTCAAGGTATGTGTCTAAGAAATCCTGAGAATCGGCTACTGGATCACCATCAAAATAGGGAGAAAATAACTTCTAAAACCTAATCATCCTCTTCTACTCCTCAACAGATATAGCAGCCTTAGCCAATGGTCGTGCTGCAACAATAGGTTATACTACCCTAATAGGATAAACTCACGATTCTGAAACATAAGAGCATGCTGCTTTAGAGTGAGTGTAGTTGGGGTTTGCTCTATCCCTCTGGCATGATATGAAGCTAGAGCCATATGAATCGCCCCTACTTGATCCATACTCTCAAAGAATCCCATGATGTAAACCAAAGTCTTCTGAAGTATTGGGTAGCAATGAAAAACTCAGGAACATGTGCTAAACTCGGATGAACAACCTGATCTAGAACAAGCTCCAACTCTAGAGCTATAAATGGCTCAATTGAAGCAGCTCTAGAAAGCCCATGGAAACTGGGGGTGCTATACCTTAAGGTGCTTTTGTGCGCGTCCTAGATTGAGCATTAGCCTTACGTCTGCCTCGGCTTCTACCTCGAATAGCAGTTAAAACCCCAAATCCTGCTCACTAGCTGCTAATGTACATTTCATCACCATCTATGAAAGAATAAAGTAGTAAAATTCAAAATTTAGGACGAAATAGAGTCATATGATAAGCAATAAAAGAAAGAGAAGTTTTCTAAATGTCTTGTAGCCTCTCAAAGATAACTATGGGTGTATCTATATTAACACGCAAGACTCTACTATACATGCTCATGACATGTGAGATATATAAAACCTAGGTTCTAATATAAACTTGTCATGAGTCAAAATCCCGCCAGAATTGTGATGACATCTAATTCAGCCTGGTAGAAAACCCAACAGAAATAAAATCCAGATATAACAAAATAAGATCTAACATGAGTCATAAACATGGCTAATAACACAATATAAGTCTAAAGCCAATATGAATGTATGGAAATAACATAATCATCCCAAGAAATTGTTGTTACACCATCATGAGCTTTAAAAATATCATAATATATAAGTCTAATAAATACACAACTATCTAGAATAAAGAAATAATAGAAAATAAGAACTGTGACTCCAAGGTATTGCAAATAGACAATCAGCTCTACCTTGAGTCTCCAAAGATGACTAGCTACTGAGCTCTCTCCTGGTGTCACGACCCCAATTTTCCTTCGTAGGATGTCACGATAACACCTAGTCTCTAAGACTAGGTAAGCCTAACATACATGCAAAATTTAATTGAGAATTTATAAAAACCTTCAAATATCTCGACAACTATCATATAAAGAAACTTCGTAGCTCAACAGAATACACTTCCCAAAATTCGATGAATACAAGTCACAAGCTCTATAAGATGTTACTGAACATCCCTATACATCAGTGTCTATAAAAAGATAAAAAAATGAAATAGATTAGATAGAGGGTGATTCCGAGGCCTGCGGACGCCGAAAGGTATACCTTGAAGTCTCCGAATCTGAACTCGTCTCACTGGTGCCTGAACTGGTAGAAGGTACCTGAATCTACACAAACAAATTGTGCAAAAGCATAATATGAGTACACCACAACGGTACCCAATAAGTGCCAAGCCTAACCTCGGTAGAGTAGTGACGAGGTCAGGTCAAGGCCCTACTGGAATAAAAAAAGAAACCAAACATGTATATGACAGTATAGTAATGATAACAAAGGAAATGAAAAAATAAAGAGATATACTGAGAATTGCTACATTGAACTAAGGCAAATAATTCATCACGGAAGAAAACACGGAATTATATGACACGGAAACAAAGCAACAAAACACAAGTGAAGTAATAGAAAAGTATCAACAATAATTACTACCGAGGTACCTCCTCGTAGTCTCAAATCACAAAACAATTCACAATCTTTCCTTATATCACTGCGGGAGCCTTCCATTTAGTTTGAAAATTATTTTTTCCGAAATAGCTTCCCTCGTTTTACCCCACCTTATCACATTGCGTGGTTTCAATTAGTTCCCTTACTAGAAACACGCTTATCAAGCCCACCTTATGTCACCGCATGCGTTTCAACCCCAAAACGTTATGCCACTGCATGTGTATCTGTAACGACCCAACCAGTCGTTTTGAGCATTTGCACCTTGCTAGGTAGTTTATGGGCACGAGTAGCTCTGTATGATGAATTATGACTTATGTGAATCGTTCATTTTGATTTTCAGGTTATTCGGAATCGAATTGGAAGAATGGATTTCATTGTCGAAGCTTTAAATTGGTAGAGTTGACTAAGTTTGACTTTTTATGAACTTGAACCCGGAATGGAGTTTTGATGGTTCCATTATCTCCGTTGGATGATTTTGGATGTAGGAGCGCGTCCGGATTGTGATTCGGAGGTCCGTAGTGGAATTTGGCTTGAAATGGCAAAAGTTAAATTTTTGGGAATTTTGATCGGGGGGGGGGGGGGGGTGACTTTTTGATATCGGGGTCAGAATATGATTTTGGAAATTAGAATAGGTCCGTAATGTGAAATGTGACGTGTGTGAAAAATTTGAGGTCAATCAGACGTAATTCGATAGGTGTCAGCATCGGTTGTGGAAGTTGAAGTTTCAAAGTTCATAGATTTTGATTTAAGGTGCGATTCATCATTTGGATGTGGTTATGCATGATTTGAGGCCTCGAGTAGGTCCGTGTTATATTATTGGACTTGTTAGGATATTCGGACGGGGTCCTGAGTGGCCCGGATGAGTTTTGGACAAGGTTCAGATCATTTTCACTTCATGTGCAAAGCTAAAGGCTGTTGGTTCTGGTATGATCGCACATGCGGTTGGTTTGCACAGGTGCAATAGCCGCAGAAGAGACAAAGGCATCGCAGATGCGAGATGAGATCTGGATGAGGAAGACTGCAGAAGCAGAGATTTGGACGCATATGCGATGCTGTAGGTACGACAGCTCGAGCGCAGGTGCGGAGTTGGAGGGTGTCAGCAGAGGTCGCAGGTGCGATGGGATTTCCGCACCTGCGATTGCGCAGATGAGGGCAGGGAGTTGCAGAAGCGTAAAAAGTGAGGAAGACGGGAAGCGCAGGTGCGAAGTGTTTCCGCAAAAGCACTGGTTACATGTGCGACGAATTGTCCGCAAATGCAGAAGTGCTGGGCAGAATGTTATATACAAGGGTTCGCGATTTTGGCTTTATTTTTACATTTTCAAGCTCGTATGGAGGCGATATTTGGAGCAAATTTCACCATATGAATTGGGGTAAGTGTTCTGTACTCAGTTTTGGTTATATTTCATGAATCTATCTTCATTTTTAGCAACTGGTTGATGAATTTAAAGAGAAATTTGGGGGGTTTTGGCCTAAAGTTTCATAATATGAATTTTTGAGTTTTGAACATTGAATTGGAGTCGGATTTTAGCGAAATTAGTATGGTTGGACTCGTAATTGAATGGGTTGTTGAATTTTGTAAATTTTGTCGGGTTATGAGGTGCGGGCATGGGTTGGGCTTTTGGCCGATTTTGGGCTTTTGATTCAAGATTTGATCCTTTTCGATCGGGATTGGTTCCTTTAGCATTGTTTGATGTACTTGAGTTGTTTTTGGTTAGTTTCAAGCTGTTCGGAGGTCGGAACACGCGGGATGGCATCTTTGGAGCACCGTTGGCTTGCTCGGCATTGGTATTGGCTCGTTCGAGGTAAGTAACTCTTCTAATCTTAGTGCTGAGGGTATGAAACCCCGAAATACATGTTATGTGATTGGTATTGAGGTGACGCACATGCTAGGTGACGGGCGTGTGGGCGTGCACCATGTGAATTGGGACTCTGTTGTATCCATGGCATTGTATATTGGTCCTACTTTGTTGATATCCGTGTTTTCACCATGTGATAAAGTAGTTAAGCTGTCAATCATGCTAGATATCATGTTTAGGTATTATGCCGATATTGTTTGGTCCTATATTTGTCGTTTCTTACTGTCATATCACTGATTTCATTGACATTTCGTACTCAGTCATATTCATGCATTCATATCATATCTCAGTCTCAGTGATTTATTGATACATCATATTATTGTTGTCGAGCTAGTTTCATGACATTGTGAGCCCGTGAGTGAGACTGGAGAGATTGATGACTGAGTGAGGCCGGGGGCCTATTTGTGAGGATGTTGTCACTATAGCACGTGAGTTGTCCGTGCAGCACGTGAATTGTCCGTGCGATTCTCGATGTTGATATTATAGCACGTGAGTTGTCCGTGCGGCATGTGAGTTGTCAGTGCGATTCCAGGTATTGATATTATGGTACGTGAGTTGTCCGTTCAACACGTGAGCTGTCCGTGCGGATTATAGCGCTTGGGGTGAAAGGAGCCCCTTCGGAGTCTGTACACCCCCAGTGAGCGCAGTCGACTATAAACAGGGATCGGGCTGTACACCATAGCGGGTATTGTACATCGCTGAGTGATTGAGTGTACTGAGCATAGTGAGAGAGAATACGAGACAGTGAGTTTGAGTACTCCGAGAGCGTGAGTGCATGAGCTCATCATCGAGGTGCATTGCATTTGATATGCGTACTTGAGATACATGCATAGAGGTGCATTTCCTTCTGCTACCCAGTTTTGGGGACATTTATGATTTTACCTGCATTTTGACATATAGGCATAGAGAAGTACTTTCTTCATGCTATCTGAAAATGAACATCCTACTATTTGTTGAAAGGTGTTTTGGGAAAAATCAAAGTTTTCAAACTTACTCGTATATTGGCTTATCGATAAAAGTTTAGTGTTTTCACTGAGATACTTGAAAAGAAATGCCTATTTTTTTTCTGGAACTGTGAACAAACTGAGCCTTTTATTTCTGAGATTCTTCTTTTGTTTTTGTATTATGCTGTTATGAACTGTTGTGGAATATTGGTGTTGGACCCGACCCTTCTTTTAGCTCGTCGCTACTTTCAACCTAATATTAGGTTTGTTACTTATTAAGTACATGGGGTCGATTCTACTCATACTACGCTTCTGCACCTTGCGTGCAGATGTTGGCTGCTAATATTGCTGTGTTCGATAAGAGCTGGATTGAAGATGTACCTGCATCCCAGTTGTAGCTGCCTCTTGTTCGTGGTAGCTTTAGTTCTGTAAAACTTTGTTTATGTACTTTTCAAACAGATGATGTATTTATTTCATTTCAGCTTTGTAAATTCTATTCTTAGAAGCTCATGATTTGTACTACCAGTTCTTGGGGAATGTATAAGATTATGATTTTTCTTTACTTAAATTGCTTTAATAATTGTTAATGGAATTGGATAGTTGATAATTGGATTACCTAGCGGGTTGGGTTAGGTTCCATCACGACTAGTTGGATTTTGGGTCATGACAAGGTGGTATCAGAGCTCTAGGTTCATAGGTTCTACAAGTCATGATCAAGTGTCTAGTAGAGTCTCGTGGATCGGTATGATGACGTCCATACCTATCTTCGAGAGGCTACAGGACATTTAGGATATACTTCCCATCTTTTATTCCTTATCATGCGACATTGATTCAGCTTGAAGCGTAACTCTTTGAATTCCTTCCACGTATTCGTATGCACATGTGAGCGCTCGATATCGGCTGTGCGCCGGTGGCGTGTGATTCCATGGTTGAGGTACGAGATGTGATTTTGGCGTGCTGATGATGGGCTAGTCTGGAGGACTTGAGGCCGGGTTTTCACGGTATCTTGAGCACGGAGATTTTAATTTTGTGAGCACTTGCTTTTGGGGCTCATATGTCCGATAATGATTTAATATCCCTGCAAGTGGAATATTTGGCTCAAAGAGAGGTGAAATGGCTATGTGGTGAGTATGATGTGACTGCAAGGTGTGTTTGGATTGTTCGAATATGACAAGAAGAGTTTACTTGAGAGGTAGCAAGGACTATTGGGTGTTTGATTTCCGTCTTGATATGGCGTATGGTCTCGAGTTATAGGTGTGTTGAGGGATCTCTCATGTTATTTAGTTGTGGAGTGAAGTAGATTCCCATGTCTTGTTAATGAGTTCAGAATCAAGAAGATTAAGTGATTGGGTTGTAGTCGTGACTGTGGAAGGGTATGGGGAGATGTCAGTTTGAAGCAAAACAGATGGGTTATCTCCTACGAGGTGTCTAGAGGTTGTATGATCCCTCTATGATGTTTTGTAGAGAGTTCTCTTGTACCAGTGAATGATATATATTGCAATTTAAGTTTAGATCGCCTGTGGAAGTTGGCTTAACTATCATAAGGATGAATGCGAGATTTGCAGACGATTTCAGGTATTATATGGTTTGTATTACATGAGCTTACGAAGGATTTAGTTGAATTTTGGTACGGGAGTTTGGCAGCAATAGAGTATGGGTATCGTGATATTATCGATTGTTTGGTTCTATGGCTTTGAGCCAAGTGAGGGAGTCTGCTATCGATAAGTGGGTTGCACGGTTATGTGTTATATTAGTTTAGGTTTGGGATATACTGGTGAATCAGTTATAACTTGCAAAGGTCGAGATCGAGGATCACTCAGGTAAAGGAATTTCTGCATACAGGTTGTATTACACTCTATGGTTATATGGGAATCATAAAATAATTGAGTGGTTATTCGTGAAGGATGTTGTGTACATGGAGTAGGAATTTTCTCGGTTGCTTAGGAGTGTGGGTTACTCCCTTGGGTGTTGGTGTGCTAACATGGCACACGCCATTTAGTCAGTTTGGTCGGTTTAATTAAGATTTGAGTAGAGTGGATGACTCTCGAGAATGGTTCTAATGGATTCAAGATTTATATGTAGCGATTTGGAATTTTCAAGATTTGTATATGGCTAGAAACTGAAAGTTATATTGGATGATGTCGAGACTTGTAGCATTTTATACCGTTATAGATTATTTATTTCAGCATCAAGAAGGTGGAGGACACAGTTTTAGGTTCACATAAGGTCTCCTTAGAGTGGGTGTCGCAGTTGTGGTGCTTTGGGTTGCTTAAGAGTGAAGTTAGCGGCTTATGGGCCTTAGGGCGTTGTGGTTTTATACTAGGGTCTCTTGTGTGATGAGTTTTGGTTAAGGATCGTGGTGTTCAGCAAGGAGAAGTATCAATTTGAAGGTAACTTGGAAGGGACTTGGAGAAATAGAACAACTTGGTAGTAGGTTGGATCAGCACAGTAATGGATATAATCGGTTCATTAGGTACCTATGATGTGGCTGGTCTCCACAGGTGTTTCGTGGCAATGCTCTTGAGTTTTGGCGACCTGCGTGGCTGGGTTTAGTTAGAGAGATTCGGTTCTGATAGCTTGTTTATGTGCAAATGGGTTTCAAAGAGTTGTCAATGGTTTATACCACGGTTCGAGGAGTATATTTCCTACCGGCGTGTGGGATATGTTGCGTATTGAGATTTTCTCCAGGATTAGATCAAATGGAAAGTTTCTGAATGATCGGGTATGTATTCTGCTTGGGACTCAGAGTTGATTATGAGATTCTTGTACTCTTCACAGGATGGCATGTTAGATGCGGTGTTATATGGGATGATCGTGTATGGGAGATATGTTAGACATTCGGGCGGTGGAGTTGGGATCAAATATGGTGATTCGTGTGCTCTATGGATTTGGAGATTGGGAGTTCTCAGGAGCAGATTGTTTCATGGTTGTGGACTATGAAGTTGTAGCCAAAGCTATCCAGATGACAGTATGAGTTATGATTCAGTCATTGTGGACTTTTAGAGGTTATTTATCTATTTATGGGTGACTAGAGTTGATTTGGGGATCCATTGGTAGTCCCAATTAGGAAGAGTATTCTACATCGAGCCGGATTGGTTGGCTCCATACTGCTATTGTTGAGGGATGTGCCATTCGGTTGTTGTTGTTGAGCTTATTCGTGTTCTGAGATGATCTGTGAATTACTCTTCTATGCTACAAGGAGTTGTGATTCGTTGGTTATATGTACATATGGTGCGGTTCTATTGGGGCCTTATAGCAGAATTTGAGCGAGAAGAGTATTGGGTATTGCTTGGTTGATGGATTATTGGTTATGTTCTTTCGGATTTTGTGTAACATTGTGTCATTTGCTTCTCCGTGGTTATGGTAATGCACTTTGAGTATTTGATGTCGAATTACGCATGCTTATTGATTTTTAGCAGGATGGATTGAGATATTTCATATGGACTAGTATTTGGATGGGGTCACGCATTACAAGCGGAGTTATGTTTAAATTTGATCCCTTGTGTTAGATTCGTGTGTTATGGTTCTACAGTGTGTGATGGGCTCTTAGCATTGCGTTGGGGTGGTAATCATTGAGCTTGCATGACTGTTCTCTTGTTTGAGTCATTTTTCCATGATTGAGTACATTAGGAATGTTGCTTATTGGTGCACGGCTTGCATAGGTTGTGGCTTTAGATAGTATTGGTGTGGCATGTCAGTATAGTAGCTGGTATTTGATAAGATGAAGTCGTCAAACCTAGAATGGATACTATCGGAATTGATTACAGCATGGTTGGAAGGATAATGTCAAAAGTCGGCTTAGAAATTTGCTATAGTTCTTGTCGAAGGAGACAAAGTACCTTGACTTGTTGATCTGATGAATGGATATAAGTTCTGCATGTTTCTTTCATCATTGGCAGTGTACGAAGGTTTTTGAATGGAGTCTTGTTTGATATGAGGCTTATTATCGTCATTGGGTTGTTTCGAGCAGCTACGGTGATTAGACATCATTGCTTCGAGCATTTGAGCTATGTGGTATTTGAGTTTTGAGTATTTGAGTTATGGTTATGGCTTTTGGTACAGCTTGTTCAAACTTATACAATATGTAGATGCGAAATTTTGATCTTATAAGAAATTTCGAATGTTGGAAATTTGATTCGAACGCTTGTGGGCTAGGTTGAATTGAGAAATTTCAGTTATGTTATGTTATTGGACCTGTATGGGATAGGGTGACGTGAGATAACCCCCGTGTACGTACGTGGTAAGATGGAATAGTGATGTGGTGGCTTGGAAACAACTCCTAGCACGTTCGAGGATGAACGTATGTTTAAGTGGGGGAGGATGTAACGACCCAACCGGTTATTTTGAGCATTTGCACTTCGCTCTATAGTTTACGGGCATGAGTAGATCCGTATGATGCATTATGACTTATGTGAATTGTCGGTTTTGATTTTCAGGTTATTCGAAATCGAATTGGAAGAATGGATTTCATTGTCGAAGCTTTAAATTGGGAGAGTTGACCAAGTTTAACTTTTTGTGAATTTGTACCCGGAACGGGGTTTTGATATTTTCGTTAGCTCTGTTGGATGATTTTGGACTTAGGAGTGCGCCCGGATTGTGATTCAGAGGTCCGTAGTGGAATTTGGCTTGAAATGGCAAAAGTTGAATTTTTGGGAATTTTGACTGGGGGGATGACTTTTTGATATCGGGGTCAGAATCCGATTTTGGAAATTGGAATAGGTCCGTAATGTGAAATGTGATGTGTGTGCAAAATTTGAGGTCAATCGGACGTAATTCGATAGGTTTCTGCATCGGTTGTGGAAGTTGAAGTTTCAAAGTTCATAGATTTTGATTTGAGGTGCGATTCGTCATTTGGATGTGGTTATGCATGATTTGAGGCCTCGAGTAGGTCCATCTTATGTTATTGGACTTGTTAGTATATTCGGACGGGGTCCCGAGTGGCCCAAATGAGTTTTGGACGAGGTTCGGATCATTTTCACTTCATGTGCAAAGCTGAAGGCTGCTGGTTCTGGTATGATCGCACCTGCGATTGGTTTGCGCAAGTGCGATGGCCGCAGAAGAGACAAAGGCATCGCAGTTGCGAGATGAGAGCTGGATGAGAAAGACTGCTGGTGCGGAAGCTCGACCGCAAGTGCAGAGTTTGAGGGTGTCAACAGAGGTTGTAGGTGCGATGAGATTTCCGCACCTGCGATTGCCCAGATGCGGGCAGGGAGTCACAGAAGCGGAAATGGTGAGGAAGCCGGGCAGCGCAGGTGCAAAGTGTTTCTGCTAAAGTGGTGGTCGCAGGTGCGATGAATTTTCCGCAAATGCCGAAGTGCTGGGCAGAATGTTATATACTAGGGTTCGCGATTTTGGCTTCATTTTTACATTTTCAAGCTCGGATGAAGGCGATTGTTGGAGCAAATCTTACCATATGAATTGGGGTAGGTGTACTCTACTCGATTTTGGTTATATTTCATGAATCTATCTTTATTTTTAGCAACCGGTTGATGAATTTAAAGAGAAATTTGGGGGTTTTGGCCTAAAGTTTCGTAATATGAATTTTCGAGTTTTGAACATGGAATTGGAGTCGGATTTGAGTGAAACTAGTATGGTTGGACTCGTAATTGAATGGGTTGTTGAATTTTGTAAATTTTGCCGGGTTCGGAGGTGCAGGCCCGGGTTGGGCTTTTGGCCGATTTCGGGCTTTTGATTCAAGATTTGATCTTTTTCTATCGGGATTGGTTCCTTTAGCATTGTTTGATGTACTTGAGTTGTTTTTGGTTAGTTTCGAGCTGTTTGGAGGTCAGAACACACGGGATGGCATCTTAAGAGCACTGCTTGGCTTGCTCGGCATTGGTATTGGCTTGTTCGAGGTAAGTAACTCTTCTAATCTTAGTGCTGAGGGTACGTGTTATGTGATTTGTATTGAGGTGACGCACATGCTAGGTGACGGGCGTGTGGGCGTGTACCATGTGATTTGGGAGTTTGTTGTTTCCATGGCACTGTATAGTAGTCCTACTTTGTTGATATCCATGTTTTAACCATGTGATAAAGTATTTAAGTTGTCAATCATGCTAGATATCATGTTTAGGCATTATGCCGATATTATTTGGACCCATGGTGGTCGTTTCTTACTGTCATCTCACTGATTTCATTGATATTTCGTACTCAGTCATATTCATGCATTAATATCATATCTCAGTATAAGTTATTTATTGATATATCATATCATTGTTGTCGGGCTAGTTTCATGACATTGTGAGCCCGTGAGTGAGACTGGAGAGATTGATGACTGAGTGAGGCCGTGGGCCTGAGTGAGAGTGACATTTTGGGATCGGGCTGCACGGCGCAGCATATTATATTGATTATATTTTATATAGATCAGGTTGCACGCCACATGAGTTGTCCGTGCGATTCCAGGTATTGATATTATGGCACGTGAGTTGTCCGTGCAACACATGAGTTGTCCGTGCGGATTATAGCGCTTGTGCTGAAAGGAGCCCCTCCGGAGTCTGCACACCCCAATAAGCTCAATCAACTATAAATAGGGACCGGGCAGCACGCCGCAGCGAGTATTGTACAACACTGAGTGAGTGAGTGTGCTGAGCATAGTGAGAGAGAATGCGAGACAGTGAGATTGATTACTCTGACAGCATGAGTAAATGAGCTCATCATTGAGGTGCATTGCATTTGATATGCGTACTTGAGATACATGCATAGAGGTGCATTTTCTTTTGCTACCCAATTTTGGGGACATTTATGATTTTACCTGCATCTTGACATGTAGGCATAGAACAATACTTTCCTCATGATATCTGAAAATGAAACATCTTACTATTTGTTGAAAGGGGTTTTGGGAAAAATCACAGTTTTCAAACTTACTCGTATATTGGCTTATTGGTAAAAGTTTTGGTTTTTCACTGAGATACTTGAAAAGAAATGCCTATTTTTTCCTGGAACTGTGAACGAACTGAGCCTTTTATTTCTAAGATTCTTCTTTTGTTTTTGTACTATGCTGTTATGAACTGTTGTGGAATATTGGTGTTGGACCCGACCCTTCTGTTAGTTTGTCACTACTTTCAACCTAAGGTTAGGATTGTTACTTAATGAGTACATGGGGTCGGTTGTATTCATACTATACTTTTGTACCTTGCATGCAAATGTTGGCTGTTGATGTTGCTGTGTTCGATGGGAGCTGGATTGAAGATGTACCTGTGTCTCGGTTGTAGCTGCCTCTTGTTCGTGGTAGCTTTAGATCTGTAAAACTCTGTTTATGTACTTTTCAAACAGACGATGCATTTATTTCATTTCAGCATTGTAAATTTTATTCTTAGAAGCTCATAATTTGTACTACCAGTTCTTGAGGAATGTATACGATTAAGATTTTTCTTTACTTAAATTGCTTTAATAATTGTTAATGGAATTGGATAGTTGATAGTTGGCTTACCTAGCGGGTTGGGTTAGGTGCCATCACGACTAGTTGGATTTTGGGTCGTTACAGTATCAATATCACAACGTATCACAAATCGCACCTCAAATGCCCAATATCACAACTTGCCAAAGAAGTCAACAATAATGGTGTTTTCACAACAAATAGCCCATGGCTCAACCACAATATGCATAAGAGTCTCAACAATAACAACCGAAAATAAATAACTCAACAAGAATAGTATTTCACAACTTAACAACTTTGCCTCAACGTGAATCACAACCTTTATAGCTCAATACCAATTTCAACAACAAGATATTCAAAAAATTAACAACTTCAAGTAAGGAGCTCAACGATTAAATTACGAATAAGGAATAGAGGAAACAATAATTTCAACTAGGCATGTAAAGACAATTAACAAGTAAGCAGTAAGACAAGCAAATCATGTGAAGATAGACTAAAGATGATAAATATAACATATTATGGTAACTCAATTAAAGGCATGAAGAGAATCTACATAGCTAGAACCGGCAAATTACCACATTTAGCTCGTGTACACACTCGTCATCTCGCATACACAACTTTCACATATCACAATTAACACAAAAGAACACCAATCCTAAGGGGTAATTCCCCCACATAAGGTTAGGTAAGACACTTACCTCAAAACACGCTACTCAATCCACTATCCAACTCCGAACGGCTCAAATCTAGCCAAAAAACTTCATACTATAAATATAAACTATAGGAAACTATTCCGAACAATAAAGTTACAATCTTTAAAGAGAAATAAAAAGTTAACTCAAAAAGTCGACCCTGGGCCCGCATCTCGGAACCCAACCAAAATTATAAAATCCGAACACTCATTTGATAACGAGTCCAACCATACAAGAATTACTCAATCGCCTTTTAAATCCCCAAAATTTAGCCTAAGAAGGTTTCACAATTTCCCCCCAAATTGTCAACTCAAATCACTAATTAAATGATCAAAATAATAATAATGTATTAAAAAAACTATAGCCAAAACCAAGTTAGAATCTGTTAACCCGATGATTTCCTTGAAAAACTCTCAAAATATTGCCACAAACCTAGCTGTCTAGGCCCAAAAATTAAAATGAAATCAAGCCCTCGAACTTAGCCCTTTTCTGCCCAGTGAATTCGCATCTGTGAACCCACAGCTGCATTTGCGGCTCAGCACCTGTGGAATTTCCATCGTAGGTACGGTTCTCACTAAGGTCCTGAGATTCCGCTTCTGCGGACCACTTGTTCGCACCTGCGAGCCCCCTTTTACAGAGAAAGCGACTGCACCTGCGATCCTGCCCAAGGCCCTTTCCCAAATTTCGCTTCTGCGGAAGAAAAGTCCGTGCCTGCAGAGGTGCACCTGTGCCCAGGTGTCCGCATGTGCAAGCCGAGGCCTGGGCTGTCCCTTTCCGCATCTGCGCTTTACCACTCACACCAATGAGTCCGCACCTGCGACCATTCCCATCGTAGGTGCAATGACACCGGAATGGCTGATGCTTCAGTAAAATGATCAAGTCCAAAATTATTCCGGATTCAATCTGAATCACACCTGGGGCCCCCGGGACATCGTCCGAATACACCAGCAAGTTCCAAAACACATAACGGACCTACTCGATGCCAAAAATCATATAAAACAACATCGATTCAACGATTCACAACCCAATTCAAGCCTATTGAAACTTTGAACTTCTGACTTCCAAAGCTGACGCTGAATCATACCAAATTAACTCCGATTGAACTCACATTTTTGCACACAAATCATAAATGACTTGACAGACCTATTCCAACTTCCAAAATCGGAATCTGGCCCCGATATCAATAAAGTCAGATCCCGGTCAAACTTCTCAACCTTCCAAACCTTCAAGTTTCTAACTTACGCCAATTCAAGCCGAAATGACCCACGGGCATCCAAATCAACATCCGGACACATTCCTAAGACCAAAATCACCATACGGAACTATTGGAATAGTAAAAACTCCATTCTGGAGTCATCTACACAAAAGTCAAACTACGATAAACTCTTTCAACTTAAACCTCTGACTTAGGGACTATGTGTCCCATTTCACTCCGAATTCACCCGAACCAAAACCAAATACCCTCGGCAAGTTACATAACTATAATACAACATAGTGGAGGCAATAAATAAGGGATCGAGACTAAAATACTCAAAACGATCGACCGGATCGTTACATCTGGGTCCCGCTCTTAAAACAAATGTTTGTCCTAGAACGAGTATAGAGACATACATGAAGTGGTGAAAAGATGAGGATAACTGCTACGCATATTATGCTCGGTCTCCCAAGTCGCCTCCTCGACCAGATGACCCCTCTACTGAACCTTCACTGATGCAATGCTCTTTGACCTCATCTTTCAGACATGCCTGTCCAAAATAGCCACCGACTCTTCAACATAAGATAAATCCTTTTCCAATTGGACATAGCTGAAATCTAACACATGGGATGGATCATTGTGGTACTTTCGGAGCATAGAAACATGGAATTCTGGATGAACTGCATCTAGACTAGGTGGCAATGCAAGCTTGTAGGCCACCTCACCAATTCTCTCAAGAATCTAAAAAGGTTTGTTATACCTAGGGCTCAACTTTCCCTTCTTCCCGAACCCGATAAGACCCTTCATGGGTGAAACTCGCAACAAGATTCACTCTCCAATCATGAACACAACATCGCGAACCTTTCGGTCTGCATAACTCTTCTTCCTATACTGGGCTGTATGAAGTCGATCCTGAATCAACTTAACTTTTTCCAAAGCATCCTGAACCAAGTCAGTGCCCAGTAGCCTAGCATCGCCCGGCTCAAACTAACCCACCAGAGATTGACACCGCCTCCCATACAAGGCCTCATACGGAGCCATCTAAATGCTCGATTGGTAGCTATTGTTGTAGGTAAACTCCGCAAGTGGCAAGAACAGATCCCAACAACCCCAAACTCCATAAACACAGGGACAAAGCATATCTTCCAATATCTGAATAGTGCGCTCCGACTGTCTGTCCGCCTGAGGGTGGAATGTTGTACTCAACTCAATTCGTGTGCTTAACTCACGCTATACAGCCTTCCAAAATTGCGATGTAAACTGCGTCCCCCTATCAGAGATGATAGATACCGGCACTCCATGACGTATGACAATATCACGAATATAGACCTGGGCCAACTGCTCTGAGGAATAAGTAGTCACCAGTGGAATGAAATTTTTCGACTTGGTCAACTTATCCACAATCACCCATACTGCATCAAACCTCTTCTGAGTCCGTGGGAGCCCAACAACGAAATCTATGGTAACTCGCTCCTATTTCCACTCCGGAATCTCAAGCCTCTGAAGCAACCCACCTGGCCGCTAATGCTTATACTTCACTTGCTAACAATTTAGACACCAAGCTACATACTCAATTATGTCTTTATTCATCCTCCTCTACCAATAGTGCTACCTCAAGTCGTGATACATCTTAGCGGCACTCGGATGAATGGAGTACCGCGAACTGTGAGCCTTTTGAAGAATCAGCTTACGCAAACCATCTACATTAGGCACACATAGCTGGCCCTGAAGTCACAACACACCGTCATCCCAAATAGTAACCTCCTTGGCATCACCGTACTGAACCGTGTCCTTGAGGACAAGCAAATGGGGGTCATCATTATGACGCTCTCTGATGCGATCATATAGATAAGATCGAGAAACCACGCAAGCCAAAACTCTACTCGGCTCTGAAATATCTAATCTAACAAACTGGTTGGCCAAGGCCTGAACATCCAATGCTAATGGCCTCTCCACTGCCGGTAGATATGCTAAACTGCCCAAGCTCTCCGCCTTTCAACTCAAGGCATCGGCCATCACATTGGCCTTCCCTCGATGATATAGAATGGTGATATCATAGTCCTTAAGCAACTCTAGCCATCTCCATTATCGCAATTTAAGATCCTTCTATTTGAATAGATGTTATAGACTCCGGTGGTCGGTAGAGACCTCACAAGCTACACCGTACAAATAGTGCCGCCAAATCTTCAAGGCATGAATAATAGCTACTAACTCAAGGTCGCGGACATGATAATTCTTCTCATGTACCTTCAGTTGTCTAGACACGTAGGCAATCACCATACCATCTTGTATTAACACCGCGTCGAGGCCAAAACATGACGCATCATAGTACTTAGTGTAAGACCCCGAACCCGTAGGTAACACCAATATTGGGGTTGTTCTTGAGCTTTTGAAAGTTCTCCTCATACTCCTCGGTCCACCTAAAAGGAGCACCTTTCTGGTTCAATCTGGTCATAGGTGCAGTAATAGATGAGAAACCCTCTACGAAACGACAGTAATACCCCGCCAAACCCAGAAAACTACGGATCTGAGTTGATGAAGACGGTCTGGAACAACTATAGCTCAATACCAATTTCAACAACAAGATATTCCAAGAATTAACAACTTCAAGTAAGGAAATTAACGGTTAAATAACAAATAAGGAATAGAGGAAACAATAATTTCAACTAGGCATGTAAAGGCAATTAACAAGTAAGAGGTAAGACAATCAAAGCATGCGAAGATAGACTAAAGATGATAAATATAACATATTATGGTAACTCAATTAAAGGCATAAAGAGAATCTACATAGCTATAATCGGTAAATTACCACATTTAGCCCGTGTACACACTCGCCACCCTGCGTACACAGCTTCCACATATCACAATTAACACAGAACAATACCAATCCAAAGTGGTAATTCCCCCACACAAGGTTAGGCATGACACTTACCTCAAAACACGCCGCTCAATATACTAGTAAACCCTTCCCTCGATTATCCAACTTCGAACGGCTCGAATCTAGCCAAAACAAACTTCATACCATAAATAAAAACTATAGGAAATTATTCTGAACAATAAAGTTACAATCTTATAAGAGAAATATAAAGTCAACCCTGGTCTCGCTTCTTGGAACCTGCCCAAAATTACAAAATCCGAAAATCCATTCAATAACGAGTCCAACCATATAAGAATTACTCAAATTCAACTTCAAATCGCCTTTCAAATCCCCAAAATTTAGCCTAAGAGGTTTTTACAATTTTTTCCGAATTTTCAACTCAAATCACTAATTAAATGATGAAAATAACAATGGATGCAAGAAATATAGCCAAATCAAGTTAGAATCACTTACCTCGATGATTTCCTTGAAAAACTCTTAAAAAATCACCACAAACTGAGCTCTTTAGGTCCAAAAATGAAAATTAGATCAAATCCTCGAACTTAGCCCTTTTCTGCCCAGTGATTTCGCATCTGCGAATCCACAGCCGCATCTGCAGCTCTGCACCTGTGGAATTTCTATTGCAGGTGAGGTTCTCACTAAGGTCCTGAGATTCTGCTTCTGCGGACCACTTGCTTGCACCTGCGAGCCCGCTTCTTGGGAGAAATCGACCGTACCTGTAGTCTTGCCCAAGGCCCTTTCCCAAATTTCGCTTCCGTGGAAGAAAAGTCCTAGCCTGTGGAGGCACATCTGCGCCCAGGTATCCGCACTTACGAGCCCAGACCTGGACTGTCCCTTTCTGCTTCTGCGCTTTACCACTCGCACCAGCGAGTCCGCACCTGTAACATGATGGACCTATTCCAACTTTCGGAATCAAAATCCGACCCCGATATCAATAAATTCAATTTCTGGTCAAACTTCTCAACCTTCCAAACATTCAAACTTCCTAACTTGCACCAATTCAAGCCGAAATGACCCAAGCGCATCCAAATCAACATCTGGACACCCTCCTAAGACCAAGATTACCATACAGAGATATTGGAACAGTCAAACTCTATTTTGTAGTCATCTACATAAAAGTCAAACTACGGTCAACTCTTTCAACTTAAGCCTCTGACTTAGGGACAATGTGTCCCATTTCACTCCGAAACTCACCCGAACCAAAACAAAATACCCCCGATAAGTCACATAACCATAATACAACTTACTGGAGGCAATAAACAAGGGATCAGAGCTAAAATACTCAAAACGAATGTTCGAGTCGTTACACCTGGGTCTCGCTCTTACCCCAATCCATACTTGCATAAAAATATGCAGAAGTATAGTATACACATAAAAAACTAATATGTACTTAGTAAGTATCAAGTCTAGCCCAAGCGAAGTAGTGGCGGAATTTTGACCAAAAATGCTCACTTTACATGACCTGTGTAATTCATGTATAAAACTATGCCAAAGAAAGAAAGGTATAGAAAGTAGCACGTAAAGATACGCACAGATAGAGCATGATGTAAGAGTTACCCCTAACTTGACTAATCAAGTCTAAGCATGGAACAATGACATAGAATTAGCATATATAGAAATTATACGCAACAAATCATTCAACATGCATGAATAGGCATTGAGGTTTTACTTAAAATCGATAAAGATTCTACGTTTACTCAAGCTCATCAACAAGTATCATAACAAACCTTAAATTCATCAGATACCCGAAATTCATTAGCATCTTACAAACTCGCGTGTATTCCACCAAGAAAGAAATATGAGAGGACGACTTAGAGGGATGGTGGTTCTATTGATTATAATATCTTATGATTCAAGCACGACACACTTTCTATATCTCTTCTATCTACTGATCACGTCCAAAGCACACCTCAAAAGAGATATGAAACAGTCGTATGCAATAATAGAAACCCAACTAAGAGTCGGGGTCGAATCCACATGGAGCTAAGATGAGAGTTAGGGGTATATATTTTAATTTGAGCAATTGGATTATCTAGATTGCACTTCCACAATAAGGATTTGTTTTCTATTTCTAGTGTTACTCTAATGATTGCAAAATAAAGAAAAAAGTCTAGAGATACTTGTTTTTAAGTTTTTTCAAAATGGATAAAAAGCTTAGGGCTGTGACCTTGACCTAGGTGTCTGCCTAATGGGATAAATACTTTAATTCGTATTTTGTCGATTGGGGTGTATTATAGCTCTCAACTTTAAATTACCCACTCAATACCTCTCGGTTAGAGAGTAATTTTGCCCAATTTGGCTTTCTCAAGACCAAATGGGTATCACCCAAAACAGTTGATAAGAGCTCAAGTCGGGTTATTGCTATCTCTAGGTTGAACCCTTTAATTAGGTTAATCAATCTCTCAATTGATCCAATTCCTTGTTAGCCTAGTTATCCTAGACTAGATCCCTCTTTCTCAAGAAAAGACTAAGTGAAATAGGCATGAATCAATGTTTGCAACCATTAATTCTAAAATTGAAGTATGAACTAAGCTAAATAATCAACACCCAATCATAAACAAGCATAAAATTAATCATTCATAAGGTTTACACACTAGGGTTGAGTCACAACCCTAGTAAAAATCTAGCTACTCATTATGGGTTTTGAAGAAAATAAAGATGAAAATCTAATTAAACTCATAATGGAAGATTAAAATGATGAAATCTAATGTTAAAAATACTCAAATAAGCTAAAACTTCCTAAAATAGCAAAGAAAAACGGCTACAACAACTTTCTATGTTCAAAACTTAACCTAATTTTATGAAACTCGTCCATTTATACAAGGCTAAAAATTTCAGAAAAAAATGCCCCTCGGGAGGTTATGCGGCCGCCCAATTTTATGTGTGGCCAGCAGATTTCTTCATCTAGCAGGACTTGGAGTTCTGCGACCGCACATTTCTGAACTGTGGCCGCGAGGAATTCTTCTGCGGCCGCACATTTCTTGTCTGCGGCTGCAAGGCAACACTTCTGCGGCCCGCAATTAACAGAAGCTCCTGGAGTTGGTCTTTTTGCATACTCTCTGATCTTTGACTCTTAGCCCAGCTTTGCTACCGCACAAATCATGTGCGGTCCGCACTTTGCGCAAATGTCTGCTATATTTTTCCTCTTTCTTCTACGGCCGCAGATGGAATTATGCGGTCCGCAATTTCTTATGCGAACCATACGTTTGTGCTTCTGCGCCCTTAATTGCCTTGTACTTAGGATTACTCTTTTTTGAGTCGGATTTCATCTCGGGAGACCAACTTCTAGCGTTCTTGCAATTTTGCACAATTTCATTAGTTTTGGGAATATAATTCAATGACTTTAGACTAAAACAAATGCTAAAAGGAGCTAATAAGCCGTCAAAAACCCCACATTTCAACTCCCCCAAACTTAAGTCTTTGCTTGTACTCAAGCAAATAAATTAGTTCCCATCTCCAAAAGTTAAGGATCATTCTAGCGACTCAAAGGTAATCCATCCACACATCATTTTGGACCCTACAATTACCCCCAATAACTCATGTATTATCAACAAGGCGACAAGTTAAATATTCATGCACATAAAGTTCTAATGTGACATTTGAGCTTCAAGAATTGACTTTACTCATCAAGGAATCTTGCTCTATCATGTAGGTCATGGTGGACTCCAAACTCTTCCTCCTATACTTTTTATTTTCCTGGCTCACTTAAGAAATTTATCACTCAATCCAAAGATTTATGAAAGGTTCACTCATCTATCTCAAGAGAATGTCACAATTAAGACTTCAAGTACTATAGGATTGCCCCTTATGTAAATCACCACTAATGTAAGCGCACTCGGCTTGAAATCAAGTAGGACTTCTTTTGGGATGTAATGAAGGCTTTTGGGTTAAGGTTGGATACAGTGTGGGTGAGTGGTTACCCTATTCCTTAAGCACTCCATTTTTCATTTCTCGGCTCACACTTTGCCAATTCTTTGAGGCATTTTATTTTCCTTGGGGGACTAGAGAGACTTGACATTACTCTTTCTTGATCATTACATTCATTTTCTCCCTCTTTGATTTCTCCATGTTTGGGATCATTACCTCTCTTTGAATCCCTTTAACTCTTCCATTTATTCACTTTTTTGCATTTTTATTTTTGTTCTTTTCTTTTCTTGTCTTTCCTTCTCATCATTTCTTTTCTCTTTTGTGCCTTGATACCTTTTTCAAGTTCCTAGTCTCTGCCCCAAACTTACCTTTTTAGCCATTTGTTTCTCAAGAGTTTTAAGGAAAGCTCGGGTGCCAAGAAAAGGTCATGACAAAACGGGTAAAGGCTTATAACATGGTCATCGAATGAGAAAGCTTCGAGGCTTAAAGGGGTTGACTAGGGATAATGACATTGGTTGGCAATAGAAAACTCAAACGGGCCAAGGAGGGCCTACAATCACTTTTCAAACCAAGCAAAACTTAGAATTTCGCCTTGAAACACATTCGGGGCAAGTTCTAGACCCTTCGCATGGATACTTGGACTAGCAAAAATTCATCTCACCTCTCACGCAACCGGATTGTTAAAGAGGATATAGTCGAGGGCCCATAACGACCACATTCAAGATTGAAAATCACTATGGTTCCATTAAACCACTCGATGGTTACAAAAGTCAATACAAGAGTCACAAAGTCATTAACTGGAGCTATTTCATTCAAAAACCTTGCTTCTAACCATAAGCACGTAGTTAAGTGTGTTGGTACCAATTGAAGCATGTTTGACTCTTCAAGCATGACTTAATTAGGTTTTTTTATTCATTACTACTACTATTATTACCTAAACACAAAAATGAACTCATTCCCTTAAGAGGGTTGTCACGCCATCCATCGTTGGGATGAGTCACCAGTTTATACAACAACTATCTTTGGAAAGAACCGTGGCATTAAGAAAACCAAAGGCTTATTATCTACTGAAACATAAAAAGAAGCTACTAAAGAAAAAAAAAGAAGCTATTAACTCAAACTAAGAACTAACAAAGGAACAAAAATAAAGAAGCTAATAAACAAAAACTACTGAATACACATAATGAGAGAAAAATAGAGAATATATATATATATATATAGAATAAGAATGAAAAAGAAAATAATATCAAGTTTTATATGCCAAATGTTTCAGAATGTACTAAATATGATCAACAAACTCCACAACCTGAATAAAGATAAGCATTGTCCTCAATGCTTAACAAAATAAGAGTAAAAGAGGGAAAAGAGTGAAGCAAACTCCCTATGGCGCCTTGGACATCTCTGTGTCCCCTGCAATGTCACCACCCTCAGTCTCATCCAACTGAATCTCATCATCCTCAACTCTGGGTGTGACTAGGTTGGTGAACATCTGACGCACTGCCTCGGCAGTGTCGACAGCACAGTCTAAGTCCTTAGATTGGCCAGCTGGTGCCACCGATGCTGATGGTGCTACAGGGTCTGGGCCTGAAGGGTGTGGGTCAATCAACATGTTAAAGGGGATATCTCCGGCTGCAGCAAGATTGGTCACCTATCTCCAGAGCTTGTCCACTCACTTCTTGTTGGCCTGGGACTTTCTCATCTTCTTTACTTCTTTTCCCAACTCTTCTATTACTGACTTGTGTTGTACTAAAGTAGCCATGATGGTGTTCTGATTCTCTAGGATCTTCTTCAATGTCTCCTCAACTGTCAGGGGAAATTGAGGTGCCTGAACAATAGACTATGCTACAACAGTACTGGATAAGTTAGACAACTTTTCAGTTGCTGTCTACATCCACTTGTTGAGGCTCGCCAATATCTGGGAGACTCGTAGCGCAGAAAGTGGAGTAGTATGCATGGGCAGGCTTCAATGTCGAAGTGGATGTTATGGCATGAGCTACAAAAGGGGTTGTAGATGACGGCGGAGGTATGGTTGCGGCACTGGATGAAGGATCAGCCGAAGTGGATGAAATTACAACTGCCTCCACAACTACCACAACTTACTCATCAGACTGGCCTCTGGTTGTAGACGACTGACCTTTTCTCTTTGGGTTGTTCGCATCCATAAGTGAGTACCATGAGAAAGGATTCTTCGGCCTCATATTTGTATCAAAATTTCTTGGTTCCACCTCGCATCTGTAAGATACTCTGTAATGGTGTTAGGGTACGGGTAGGAAGAGTCATCTTGACGGGCGATCACTGAGATGTTGGCCGACATCACGTCACCCACATTGATAGGGAACCCAGACATAATAGAGGAAACTAAGACTGCTCGAGGAATCGACAAGTGAGTCTCATTTTGACTCGGGTCCAGTCTGCTGCAGACAAATGAATTCCACCCTTTTGCTTCAAAGCTCAGTATGCTCCTTTGGATAGGAACGCTAGCGGTGATCCATGGTGGTGGTGGTCCTGGTACCACTAGAATCTCCTCTAACCAAGGACGAAGGACATCCCCAAGTGCACACTTTTCAAGGTATTCTTTTGGCTCGACATCATTAAAATCCAAGTATGTGTTCAGTGTGTGTTGATCAAATCGCACTTTGAGGTTTCGCACTTTTGTCACCTTTGTCCCCTTTTTGATATGCTCCACATTGGCGTAGAATTCCCGGACAAGGTATTCCTTAGCATCCACCACATTCTGGGTAAACCACATCCACCCTTTGTGTTCTCTAAACGGCCTCAGCACGGCCGGGTTGTACCTCTCTAAATCTTTCAGTATGAACTGTTGCTCAAGTGTTAGCGACCTCATCGGCCACCATGTGCAGAAACTAGTGAAAGCTGCTAAGCTGATGAATCGGTCCTCCCAAAGCTCTTTCTTCTTTGTTCTTTCAATCCCAGCAGTTGTGGCATCTCCCCCTCTACCATCATCGGGTATGTTCTGAATGGGCATATCCTGTGTCATAGGGACTGTGCTGTTGAAGTCTCAGAAGCCTGACTAGCACTTTTTGACCCTCGAAAGTGCTGTGTGATGAGGATGGCTCGTCCCTAAGTTGAAATCTCCCTGGCAGCTCGGACTTACTACTGGTTGTTCCTGAACAGAGGTTGAGTTGCTCTCTAACACTTCCCTAGATGTGGCGTATGAACTCGTCTCTGAGAGATATGCACCTCTCTCTCTCCTAGTTGTTGTCTTTTTTCTAATTTCCTTATGTTAGGCAAGAGGTAAAGCTCTCTTGCCTCGTCCCCAAGAAGGTTCACCCCTACCTTTGGAAGTTTCACCTCTGCCTCTAGATCAAACCATTGTCTTTATCAAGCAAAGACGGTTGTTAGTTGCAATCCAATGTTTAGGCATACACAGGAGATATGCAAGAATACACCAGAAAATATAGTGAGGATCACAGACACTGTATGCTTGCATGGTAAGGATCTGCGGTCCGCATAATTTTCTTGCGGCCGTAGATGAGGCTTAGCGGATCACACAATTAAGCTTTGCGGCCACAAAATTGAAGTGCGGTCCACACAATTTCACTTGCGGCCGCATCTCAGAAACCTAAAATATGCTAACTCTCTGATGACAGAGAAATTCGCTGATGTGCGGGCGCAACATGATTTTTGCGGTTCGCACAATTAGACTTGCGATTGCACATTGAATTCACAAAGTGTAGACTCTCTGATGACAGTGAAAGGGCTATTCTACGGCCGCAATGGAACTTCTGTGGTCCGCACATTTGGCTTGCGGCCGCAAATCCCTTTTTCATAAATGAAACCCTAGATCACTTTCTACAGTCTGCACAATTAAACATGCAGCTGCAAAATTCGAAAAGACACGAACAGTCTAATATTTCTATCTAGGTTTTGCAATTCTTGTGCAAATTTCGACATGGTAACATCATAAAGGCATGAAAATACATTGACTCAGTCCCCATAGAACATGTACTAGTTAATCCACTACAGATTTACGCCCACCTGAATGCACAATTGTATTCTATTGACAAATGGCCTAAAAATAATTAAAAATCTACAAATTAAACTAAAAAATGAAATATTCTAACAAGGAATTTAAACATACTAGATGTGAATGAGTGCAAGGGATGAGTGATCACAATTATTTGGCGTGTGGGCAGATGATTCACCAAGAAATTTCAATATAGTGCAAGTTTTTGTGCTTAGAGAGGGAAAAGTGTAACAGTTTCCCTGGCCCTCTATTTATACTAGTGATTTTCTAAGGAAAGGAGGAGCGGGTGCGGCCGCACAATTTCAGTTGCAGTCCGCACTCTATTACCTGGTGAGCTTAAGTTGGTGTCTTGTCTAGAATCCGCAGAATTTTGCGTGCGGCCGCAGATTTCTTGTTGCGACTGCAGATTGACCACCATTTTTCTAACAGACCAACTTCAGAGAGTTGGCATTTTCCACCTTCCATTTGCGCGGTCCGCAAGATAATTGTGCGGCCATAGAGCACTTTTGCTGCAGCAACTATAAATGTGCGGTGTGCACAATTCAACTGCGGTTCGCAAGTGTTGCAACACTTGGGCTGATTTCTGTCCACAATTCCTGTAAGGCACGATCATCCCTGTAGCATACTTCAAATCAAGTTAGCATAAAATTAACACCAAACTACAAAAGAAAAAAAAGGAAAAGAAACATGGGTTGCCTCCCAAGAAGCGCCTGATTTAACGTCACGGCACGAAGCAAAATACCATGAATTGACATAAATGACTGCCACGACGTGGCTATCTCCAACATTTCCCAAATAGTGCTTCACCCGATGACTATTGACTCGGAATACTTCATCATTTTTGTTATTCAAGTACAATGCACCAAACGGTGTCACACCCAAAATTTCAAAGGGACCACTCCAATTAGACTTTAACTTTCTAGGAAACATCCTCAACCTTGAGTTGAACAACAATACGAGATCGCCCACCTTGAACTCTTTGTTCCAAATGTATTTGTCATGAAGATATTTCATCTTTTTTTCATAAAAGGACAAACTTGTGTAGGCATGGTAATAGAATTCACCCAATTCATTCAAATGTGCAACCCTTAAGTTAGCGGCTACATCCCCATCAAGATTCAACTTCTTTAGAGCCCACATAGACTTGTGCTCAAGCTCCACCGGAAGATAACAACCTTTTCTGAACAAACTGGTACAACAACATTCCGATAGGTGTTTTGTAAGCCGTCCGATAAGCCTATAATGCATCATCAAGCTTCTTGGACCAATTCGTCCAATTAGCATTCACTGTTTTAGATAAAATACTCTTTATCTCACGGTTGGAGACTTCCACTTGACCGCTAGCTTGTGGATGATAGGGAGTTATGGCTTTATGAGTAACACCATACTTGATAAGTAAAGTGTTGAAAGCCTTGTTGAAAACATGTGACCCCCATCGCTTATAATAGCCCGCGGAGTACCAAACCTTGTGAAAATATTCTTCTTCAAGAACGCCACCACACTTGTCACTTTATTGTTGGGTAGAGCAACGGCCTCCACCCATTTTGACATATAATCCACCGCGACCAAGATGTAGGTATTTTCACAAGAACTCACAGAAGGACCCATGAAGTCAATACCCCACACATCGAAAATATCAATCTCCAAAATGGTGGTGAAGGTAATTTCATTTTTCTTTTAGATTCCCCCGACCCTTTGCCATTCATCACATATTTTCACTAAATCACTTGTATCCTTGTAAAGAGTGGGCCAATAGAAACCATAACTAAACACTTTGGTTGCCGTTCTCGCTCCACCATGATGACCACCATATGGTGAAGAATGCCAAGCTCCAAGAATTTCACCTTGCTCTTCTTCCGGTACTCATCTTCTAATCACCCTATCCGTACAAATCCGAAAAAGGTATGGTTCATCCCAATAATAATCTTGACAATCCCGTTTGAGCTTCTTCCTGTGGTTTGATGATACCACACTCAAGGAAATTTACTAGATCCGCGAACCATGGCACCTCTTTCATTGAAATAGCCAAGAATTGCTCATCGGGGAAGGAGTCATTGATTTCAAGGCCATCATATGGCCTCCCCTCCTCCTCCAAACGAGACAAGTGGCCTGCCACTTGATTTTCACTCCCTTTTATATCTTGGATGTCAATAACAAACTCTTGCAACAAAAGCACCCATCTCATCAACCGAGCTTTGGAATATTTCTTGATCACAAGATAACGAAGCGCTGCATGATCCGTGTGGACAATAACTTTTGCACCCATCAAGTACGGGCGGAACTTCTCAATTGCAAACACAATGGCAAGGAGCTCTTTCTCTATAACGGTATAGTTGACTTCGGCACAATGACAAATCTTGTTGATGCGTTGCCCCAAAATATCCCCAACCGTTACGTCACTTGAATCACATATGAGTTTAAAAGGGACACTACAATTTGGAGCGATGATGATGGGAGTAGTTGTCAACTTGAACTTTAATAATTCAAAGTCTCTCATGCAATCATCATTGAAGTTAAACTTAGAATCTTTCTCAAGAAGCTTGCACAACGGGTTCACCACCTTGGAGAAATCTTTGATGAAATGTCGGTAAAATCCCATATGGCCTAAGAAACACCGCACACCCTTCACCGAAGTTGGAGGTGGAAGTTTAGAAATCACCTCAATCTTTGCCTTAGCAACATCAATTCCATTCTTTGATATTTTGTGGTCAAGTACAATGCCTTCCTCGACCATGAAATGACACTTCTCCCAATTGAGCACCAAATTTGTTTTTTCACATCTTGCCAGCACTTTATCTAAATTTGCAAGACAATCATCAGAAGATTCTCCAACCACCGAGAGGTCATCCATGAAAACTTCAAGGTAGTCTTCCACCATGTCAGTGAAGATAACCATCATACACCTTTGAAAAGTCGCTGGTGCATTGCACAAACCAAATGGCATCCGCTTGAAGGCGAAAGTACCATAGGGTCATGTAAATCTTGTTTTCTCTTGATCCTACGGAGTAATAAGGATTTGGTTGTAGTCCGAGTACCAATCAAGAAAGCAATATAAAGCACGTCCGTCCAATCCATCAAGAATTTGATCTAAGAATGAAAGTGGGAAATGATACTTCCTTGTGACTTTGTTGAGCTTGCGATAGTCCATACACACTCTCCAACCAATCACCGTTCTTATAGGAATTAACTCATTCTTGTCATTAGTGACCACCGTCATGCCCCCTTCTTCGGGACACATTGAACCGGAGAAGTTCATGATCTATCGGAAAAGCGGTAAACAACCACGGCATCCAACCACTTGATAATATCCTTTTTGACAACTTCTTGCATAGCCTCATTGAGTCTCCTTTGATGTTCAATAGATGGTTTGGCGCCTTCGTCCAAGTTGATCTTATGCATGCAAAATGCGGAGCTTATCCCTCGAATATCCGCCAATGTGCACCCAATAGCCTTCTTCCTCTTTTGGAGTAGCGCCAATATAGAATCTACCTATACGTTAGTCAAACAAGAGGAAATTATAACCGGTAAAGTAGAACGAGGGCCAAGAAATTCATACCGAAGATGTGGAGGCAATGGCTTCAACTCCAAGGTAGGAGGCTCTTCAATGGAAGGATTTCTAGGAGGATTTGTCCTATTTTCAAGATCCAAAGATAGTTTCCGGGGTGCATAATTATACGAACCCATTGCTTGAAAAGAGTTCACACATTCCATGAAGCCATCTATGTCGTCATCATCAAAATTGAGCAAGACAGCCTCCAACATATCACCAACATTGATTGTGGCACTTGTATCATCAACAATAACATCGGTCACCAAGTCCACAAAAGAACACACCTCGTTACTATTTGGTTGCCTCATGGACTTACACACATAGAATACTACTTTTTCATCACCCACCCGGAAGGTGAGTTATCCGGCTTCAATATCACAAAGAGCCTTTCCCATAGCAAGGAAAGGTCTTCCAAGGATAATCACACCTCATAATCAACTTCACAATCTAGAATGACAAAATCCGTCAGAAGAATGAATTTATCAACACGAACCAAGACATCCTCAATCACTCCCAAATGTCTTTTCATAGTATGATCGACTATTTGCAATATCAAAGAGGTGGGTCTTGGTTGCCCAATTCTAAAAGCCTTAAAAATCGAATAGAGCATCAAATTGATACTTGCCCCAAGATTACAAAGAGCTTTAGCAAACTCAGCACTTCCAATTGTACAAGAAATCGGGAAAGCACCGGGATCCTCCAACATTGGAGTTATTGAGTGCACAATTGAACTCACTTCATAAGTGACTTTGATAGTTCCAAAATATATTGACCGCTTCTTCGTCACGAGATCCTTCATAATCTCTGCATAACCGGGCATTTGTTCCAAAAACTTCAACTAATGGAACATTGATTGAGAGTCTCTTCAATATTTGAATGAACTTTTTGAATTGATTCTCACCATTTTGTTTGGCAAGTCTTTGAGGGTATGGAGGTGGAGGCTTAGGCAATGGTGCCTTAGCCTTTTGCACTACCATCTCCGGTATGTCAATAATGTGATCCTTAGATGGGTTAACATTCTCTTGAGTATCTTCCACACTATCATCAATATCAATCTAAACTTCATCATTTAATTGCACCATATTGTTCGGGACCTCTTCTTCTTGTATCACTTGTTCATCATCCACAAGTTGCTTTTGACTTGAGGTGGGTGCATTCCCACCTCTTCCACTTCATGTAGTAACGAATATGGCATGACCCGTGTTGTTTCCACCCTTTGGGTTTACCACTGTGTCACTTTGTAGTGCCCCATTAGGACGATAATTTAGAACTTGGGAGATTTGTCCCATTTGAACTTCTAATTTGCAGATCGATGTGTTGTGTGAGGCAAGTTGGGCATCCGAATCGGCATTCTTTTCCATCATTTGCTTGAACATGTCCTCAATACACCCCATCTCATTGTTTGAAAAACTTGGCCCATAGGAAGGATAAGGAGGCGGGTTGCTCGATTGTCGATACATCAGGGGCCTTTGAAAACTCGACCCTCGATTGCCTTGATTATTGTTCCATCCGCCTTGATTGTTACCCCCTCCCCCCCCCCCAATTTCCTTGATTATTGCCACTCCAATTTCCTAGATTTTTGTTGTTATGCCAATTTTCTTTATTGTTTTCACTACTACAATTTCCTTGGTTGTTAGAATTCCAATTGCCTTGATTATTTTGAGATCGCCATTACTTTTGGTTTGGGCCTTGGAAGTTGTTTCATTGCCCTTGAAAGTTGTTCACATATTGCATCTCCTCTTCTTATTCATTGTAAGAATCGTCTTGATCAAAACCACTATCCTCTTGCACATAATTCTCCACTCGATGTTGCACTTGTGGACCCTTGGTCCTTCTTTTGTTCACCATCATGTTCACTCCCTCCATGGCATTAACTTGCTTAGAATTTTGCACTTATTGAAGATGAGACTTTTCTAATTGATTCATGGTGGTAGTCAATTTGGCAATGGCTTGCCCATGGTAATACAAATCTTTGTGAAGGTGGATCACATTGGGATCACCTTGTGGAACATTAGCCCTGGATTGCAATGCCGATGATATTTCTGCCATTTCATCTAACATCTCATATGCCTCCGCATAAGGCGTAGTCATGAAGTTCCCACCAACAAGTTGATTCACTACATATTGGTTGGTTGTGTTTATCCCACGATAGAAAGTTTGTTGAATCATATTCTTCATCATATCATTGTTGGGACATTCCTTAACCATTGTTATATAATGTTCCTATATCTCGTGTAGTGGTTCATTTGGCTCTTGCTTGAATGCCAAAATCTCATCCCGAAGTGTAGCCATGTGCCCTGGAGAGAAGAACTTAGAAATAAACTTTTCCGCCAACTCATTCCAAGTTTGAATGGAAGGGTTCGGTGAATGTTCCAACCAATCTAATGCAAAGCCTTAGCATCAATGCATCCTCGGAGACATTTGTTTGTTTGCTCCCACAACAAGTGTCCACAAACCTCTTCAAATGTTTCTATGCATTTTGACTTGGATCACCGGTGAAGAAACCTCGTTGCTCTAGCAAAGCGAGCATAATATTGGTGATTTGAATGTTTCCTGCCCTAATACGGAGAGGGACTATTGCACTAGCATATCCTTCATTGGGTAACACCCGTTGTGGATCCACTCGTGGTGGAGGTGGGGGTGGAGCGGGGACATTGTCATGAGGCACTCGGCCTGTTCTATTGGCTTGAGGTTCAAGAGGAACATCATCAACTTGCTCATCCTTGATGTCCACATCCCCTAAAGCAATATTTTAGAGCTCAGTGTTTGCCATGGTTGTACCTACGATTTATCAAACAAGTTAGTAACACGGAAGGAAAAGGAGATATTCCAAAAACACACCCAACTATATAGCTAACACCATTTTTAACTCCCCGGCAATGACACCAACAATTGATCACGTCCAAAGCAAACCTCAAAAGAGATATACAACAGTCGTATGCAATAATAGAAACCCAACTAAGAGTTGGGGTCGAATCCACAAGAAGCTAAGATGGGAGTTAGGGGTATATATTTCAATTTGAGCAATTGGATTATCTAGATTGCACTTCCACAACAAGAATTTATTTTTTATTTCTAATGTTACTCTAATGATTTCAAAATAAATAAAGAAGACTAGAGATACTTGCTTTTAAGGTTTTTCCTAATGGATAAAAAGCCTAGGGGTGTGACCTTGACCTAGGTGTCTTCCTAATGGGATAAAGACTTTAATGTTTTTTTGTCGATTAGGGTGCATTATAGTTCTCAACTCTAAATTACCGACTCAATACCTCTCGGTCAGAGAGTGGTTTTGCCGAAATTGGATTTCTCAAGACCAAATGGGTATCACCCAAAACAGTTGATAAGAGCTCAAGTCGAATTATTGCTATATCTAGGTTGGACCCTTTAAATGGGTTACTCAATCTCTCAATTGACCCAATTCCTTGTTAGCCTAGTTATCCTAGACTAGGTCCCTCTTTCTCAAGAAGAGACTAACTTAAATAGGCACGAATCAATATTTGCAACTATTAATTCTAAAATTTATGTATGAACTAAGCTAAATAATCAACACCCAATCATAAACAAGCATAAAATTAATCATCCATAAGGTTTACACACTAGGGTTGGATCACAACCCTAGTAAACATCTAGCTACTCATTATGGGATTTGAAGAAAATAAAGATGAAAAGCTAATTAAACTCATAATGGAAGACTAAAATGATGAAATCTAATGTTAAAATACTCAAATAAGCTACAACTTCCTAAAATAGCAAAGAGAAACGGCTACAACAACTTTTTATGTTTAAAACTTAACCTAATTTTATGAAACTCGTCTATTTGTACAAGGCTAAAAATCTCGGACAATAAGGCTCCTCAGGAGGTTCTGCAGCCGCACAATTCCATGTGCGGTCTGCAGATTTCATCATCTGGCAGGACTTGGAGTTCTGCGGCCACACATTTCTGGACTGTGGCCGCAAGGCAACACTTCTGCGGTCTGCAATTCACAGAATCTCCTGGACTTGGTCTTTTTGCATACTCTCTGATCTTCGACTCTTAGTGCAGTTTTACGGCCGCATAATTCATGTGCGGTCCATATTTTGTGCAAATATCTGCTAGATTTTTCCTCTTTTTTTGCGGCCGCGGATGGAATTCTGGGGTCTGCAATTTCTTCAACGGACCGCACATTTGTGTTTCTGCGCCCTTGATTGCCTTATGCTTCGGATTACTCCTTTTTGAGTCAGATTTCATCTCGGGAACCAACTTCCCGCGTTCCTGCAATTTTGCTCAATATCATTAGTTTTGGGAACACAATTCAATGCTTTTAGACTAAAACAAAAGCTAAACGGCGCTAATAAGCCGTCAAAAACCCCACTTATCATCTACAAAGTAAACAACATAGCGTAAAGGATATTTATGCTCACTCAAAATAGGAACATAAATCTATACGTCCTAACTGATACCTCAACAGAAACGCAATTCCACATGCCTTGACCGATATCTCTAAATAGGAATATGAATTCACAGGCACTAACAATCACAACAGCCTCGGTAGGTAACTAGAGCAATCTCTATATATATGCTAACAAGGTGCATCTAAGAAGCAGTGTAATGACTATGCAGGTTTTACCATGTAAGATAAGTACAAGAAACTCATAATGTTGAACTATCATGTGAAGGACTTCTTGTCACGATCCAATTCCATCTTAGGCCGTGATGGCGCCCAACACCATTGTTAAGCAAGCCAACACTGATCAAAGTAATGGTTTCCCATTTAAATAAAATACTAAGTGGATAACATTTCCTCATTTGTTAAAGAGATTTAGAAAATTATGAATGTGACATAGTTAAACGGAAGCAAACAAGTACAAATCGTAATCATGTAAGCAAATCCAAATTCATGAGTCTACTAGTGTGTGTGCCAAGACCTGGTGTCACAAGTAGAATATACAAAAGGACACTAGCCTATTGTCTGAAATGAAATAGACAGAAAAAAAATATATAAAACATAAGGGACACTCCAGCTGCTGCGGAACAGCTCAAAAGACATCTCACCGTGAAGTCTCGAGATGGGGACCAAATCTGCGCACCAGACTGGTAGCCAGATGCACCTGCCTCAGATCCTGTACAATTAAGTACAGAAGCGTAGCGTAAGTACATAAATAATATGTACCCAGTAAGTATCTAGTCTAACCTCAAAGAAGTAGTGACGACGGGTTGACTCCGACACTTACTAGGGCCAATAACATGATAATATGAAATTATTATTAAGCATGATATACAACAATAAGACTCGAAACAAGAAATAACTGAACAATGTCTTCAGAAATATTTAAGAGATTGAATCACTTCCTTCGTTTAAAACATGTGATCACACAAACAATGAATCTATACCGATTATGAAAGGAACTTTCAGTTCTGTTATCACACACGAATACCACAGAGGACGTTCGACCCGATCCAACATAAATGTAAACTGTGCACTGCCGAGGGTCGAACGGCGCGAACCATAGATGTATCTATTACCCCGCTCGTGAATCATACATGCGACACGGTCAAATATAAATTTATCAATAAATCATAACCCTTGATTCTTTTGAAAATAAAGACAATTCCACTTGAAGCTTTTAAATCCTTAAAATCCTCAATTCAGTTCCATTTGATACAGTTAACAAATATAATCAAATAACAGTGTTCACAAGTATGGTGTAAACCTAAAACTTCTCGGACATAAACATGAATAGTAGCTACGTACGGACTCTCGTCACTTTGTGCGTACGTAGCCCCCACAATTAACAACAAATATTAATTAAGTTCACCTATGGGGTAAGTTCCCTCTTACAAGGTTAGAAAAATGACTTACCTCATCTCAAAGCTTACTTCCCAATTCAAGAATGCACTCAAACCTCCAAATTTGATGCCAAACGACTCGGAACTAGCCAAACATTATATAAATCGATCAATCTATTGCTCAAAAGTTCACATCTCCACTATTAAAGTGATTACCCAACCAAAATTGCAAGATTCCTAAAATTCACCCCCGGGCCCACACGCCTGGATTCCGGAAATATTTGAAGAAAGTTGTTACGCATAACCTTAGAAACATAATATATGATTTTCTCTAAGTTTCATAATCTTTTTCGTGGAAAAATCTCATTTGTTTAATAAACCCTAGGTTTTTCATCTCAACCCATGATTTCTATCAATTGTCATGTGGAAATCTACCCATAATATATGTACTAAACTCATATTTAGAAGAAATTACTTATTTCACAAAGCTAAGTGGAAATTCCCTCCTTAGAAGCTCTCAAATCGCCTAAGAGTGGAAGAAAAATATGATAAAAGTGGTCCTAGCCCATAATAAATGAGTCTCACTGCCTCCAGCAATTTCTGCACCAGAGGTCATAGGGCCGAACCTGCGCCCTCGCTTCTGCAGACAAGGGTCTGCTTTTGCGGAATTCACTGGGCCGGCTGGGACCGCTTCTGCGGATGAGTACCCGATTCTGCGGAGCATGGGCCGCATCTGCGGAACCTGGGCTGCCCTCCTTTGGCCGCTTCTGTGAGGCTTGGCCCGCACCTGTGAGCTCGTACCTGCGGCTGACCAAGCGTAAGTGTTTTGACAGATCTGGTGCATCAGCTGCTGCTCCAAATTCTCATCTTGCTTTGAGCCTCATCCGATTGACACTCGGGCCCCCGCCCGAACATACAAACAAGTTTGGAATCATAAAACAGACTCCCTCAAACTCTCGAAATGCCCGAAACAACATTAAAACTATGAAGTGCACCCCAAAACCAATTGAATCAAACTTAAGAACTTTAAGTTCTTCAATTTACTTCCAATGCGCCGAAACGTACTTAAACTACTCGAAATGACACCAAATTTTACGTACAAACCTTAAATGACATTACAGAACTCTTCCCTATTTTGGAATTCCATTTGGACCTCGATATCACCAAACCCGCTCCAAACCAAATTTGAAGAACTTTTAAAACCTTCAAGAACCAACTTTCACTATTAGGCGCTGAAACGCTCCCGGGTCATCCAAAACCCGATCCAAACATATGCCCAAGTCCGAAATCATCATACGAACCTAATGGAACCGTCAAATCCTGATTCCGAGGTCGTTTACTCAAAATGTTGACCAAAGTCAATCTTGGCCTTTTAAGTCAACCTTAAGGAACCAAGTGTTCCGATTCGAATCCGAACCCTTCCGAATCCCGAACTAACCATTCCCGCAAGTCATAAAATAGTAAAAACATTTATGAGAAGTCTTATTTAGGGGAACGGGGTTCTAGAAAGCAAAACGACCGGTCGGGTCGTTACATTCTCCACCCCTTAAACAAACGTTCGTCCTAGAACGGGTTTAGAATCACACCTGAAGTGCTGAATAAGTGTGGATATCTGCTTCGTATGTCCTTTTCGGACTCCCAGGTCACCTCCTCGACTGGTTGGCCCTTCCACTGGACCTTTACCGCGAAAATCCTCTTGGATCTCAACTGGCGATCTTGTCTAGCAACAATGGCAACTGGCTCCTCCTCATTACCTAAGATCTCATCTAGATAAATAGTGCTAAAGTCCAACACATGTGACAAGTCAGCGTGATACCTCCGGAGCATAGACACATGAAAAACCAAATGAACCCTTGATAGGCTGGGAGGTAAAGCAAGCTCATAAGCAACCTCCCCAACCCGCCTCAACACCTCAAATAGGCCTATAAACCTTGGGCTCAACTTGACCTTCTTGCTGAATCTCATAATGCCCTTTATCGGCGAGACTTTCAAGAGAACCTTTTCGCCTACCATAAATGATACATTACGCGCCTTCTGATTCGCGTAACTCTTCTGGCTGGACTGGGATGTGCGAAGTCGCTCCTGCATCAACCTTACTTTTTCCAAGGCATCCTTTACCAAATCAGTATCATATAACTTAGCTTTGCCGGGCTCAAACCACCCGATAGGGCCGACCATATAAAGCCTCAAATAGAGCCATCTCAATGTTGGATTGATAACTGTTGTTGTAAGCAAACTCGGCCAAAGGCAAGAACTGATCTCACTGTCCCCTAAAAGTCAATCACACATACTCTGAGCATGTCCTCCAAGATTTGGACTGTCCGCTGTGACTGCCCGTCGGTCCGTGGATGTAACGCAGTGCTGAGATCTACACGGGTCCCCAACTCACTCTGTACGGCTCTGTAGAAATGCAAAGTGAACTGAGGACCTCTTTCTAATATGATGGAAATAGGCACACCATGCAACCGAACTATCTCCTGAATATAAATCTGGGAAATATATCTAAAGTATAAGTAGTTGTAACTGGAATGAAGTGTGCGGACTTGGTCAACCTGTCAATAATGACCCAAACTGCATCGAACTTCCGCAAGGTCCATGACGACCCAACTACGAAGTCCATAGTAATGAATTCCCATTTTCACTCTTGTATAGTCATCTGCAGGAGTAAGCCACCTAACCTCTGGTGCTCATACTTAACTTACTGGCAATTTAGGCAATTCAGGTCCCGATACATCTTCGTAGCACCTGGATGAATGGAATATCGAGAACTATGTACCTCCTCTAGGATCCTCTCCCTCAAGCCATCGACATTAGGAACACATATATGATCCTGGAGTCGCAGGACACCATACTCGCCAATAGAATCCTCCTTGGCAATACCCTGTAGTACCGTCTCCCTGCGAACTGCCAAGTGGGATCATCAAACTGTCGAGCCTTAATCTGCTCCAATAGTGAAGACTGAGCAACAACACATGCAAGAACTCGGCTGGGATCTGAAATGTCCAACCTCACAAGTCTGTTGGCCAAGGAATGAATGTCCAAAGCTAGTGGCCTCGCCTCTGTTGAAATGAATGCCAAGCTACCCATGCTCTCTGCCTTCCTTCTCAAGGCATCCGCGACTACATTCGCCTTGCCCGAATGATAAAGAATAGTGATGTCAGTCCTTCAGTAACTCAAGCCATCTGCGTTGCCTCAAATTAAGATCCCTTTGCTTGAACAAGTGTTGCAAACTGGGGTGATCAGTGTAAACCTCACAAGGCACACCATATAGATAATGCCTCCAGATCTTAAGAGCATGGACAATCGTGACCAACTCCAAATCGTGCACAGGATAATTCTTCCCATGGGACTTTAGCTGACGTGAAGCATATGTAATAACTCGCCCCTCCTGCATCAATACACAACCCAAGCCAACATATGAAACATCGCAATACATCGTATACATCGCCGAACCGAAAGGAAACACTAGAACTGGTGTTATAGTCAAAGCTGTCTTGAGTTTCTGAAAGCTCGCCTCACAATCATCGGTCCAACGGAACAGAGCACCCTTCTGGGTCAATCTAGTCAAAGGTGCTGCAATGGATGAGAATTCCTCCACAAATCGGCGATAATAACCAGCTAGCCCCAAGAAACTCCTAATCTCAGTCGCTGAAGTAGGACGGGGCCAACTCTGAAATGCCTCAATCTTATTGGGATCTACCTTAATACCCTTGCTTGATACCACATGCCCCAAGATTGCCACAAAATCTATCCAAAACTCACATTTAGAGAACTTAGCATATAGCTTCTGTTCCCTCAATGTATGAAGCACCACTCTCAAATGTTGCTTATGCTCATCCATGCTACGTGAGTAAATCAAGATGTCATCAATGAAGACAATAACAAAGAAATCAATGCAAGGGATGAACACCCTGTTCATCAAATCCATAAATGCCACTGGGGCATTAGTCAGACCGAAGGACATCACTAGAAACTCATAATGGCAATATCTACTATGGAAGGCAGTCTTCGGAACATCCGAGTCCCGAATCTTCAACTGATGGTATCCCGATCTCAAGTAGATCTTAGAAAACACCCTAGCACCCTGCAACTAGTAAAATAAATCATCAATATGCTGCAACAAGTACTTGTTTTTAATGGTGACTTTGTTCAACTGGCGGTAATCAATGCACATCCGCATAGTCCCATCCTTCTTCTTCACAAATAATACTGGTGCACCCCAAAGTGATACACTCGCCCTGACGAATCACTTCGCTAGCAACTCCTTAAGTTGTTCCTTCAACTCCTTCAATTCTTTCAGAGCCAGACGATACGGTGGGATGGATATAGGCCAAGTGCCTGGAGCCAAGTCAATACAGAAGTCAATATCACGATCTGGTGGCATGCCTGGAAGGTCAGAAGGAAACATATCGGTGAACTCCTGGACTACTGGCACTGAATCAATCGTCAGAGACTCTGCGGTAATATCCCGAACATAGGCAATATAAGCTATACAACCCTTTTCGACCATCTGTCGAGCCTTCAGAAAAGAGATAACCCGACTAGATGTACTGACAGACGAACCCTTCCACTCCAATCCAGGCAACTCTGGCATTGCTAAGGTAACAGTCTTGGCATGGCAATCAAGGATGGCGTGATTTGGGGATAACCAGTCCATGCCTAGGATGACCTCAAATTCGGTCATATCAAGTAACAGAAGGTCATCTGTTCGCCTACTTCCTCTTCGCTTCAGATCTATTTTTTTCGCTTCAGAAAGTCCAACATCGCCACCAAATGTCATGACCCAAAATCCCAACATGTCGTGATGGCGCCTATCTCGATACTAGGCAAGCCGACAACCTCGATAAATCACAATTTCTCAATTAAGTTTGAAAATATAATATTTATATACAATACAAAATCCCACAAATATTGATACGAACACTCCCCAAAACCTGGTGTCACTAAGTACATGAGCATCTATTATGAATACAAGTTTGGAAAATACGGTCTATAATAGTCTGAGACCAAATACAGTAAACAGGGAGATAGGGAAGCAGAGGTAAGGTCTGCGAAATACGACAGCTACCTCAGAATCTCCGTAAAATCAGCTGTGCGAAAGAATCAACACCCGCTATGTCCGGAAATACCTGGATCTGCACACGAAGTGCAGGGTGTAGTATGAGTACAACAAACTCAGCAAGTAACAATAATAAATAGAGAACTGAAGATAGTGACGAGCTACACAGTTATAGTTCACTTTCAGTAATTCCAGCTAAAAATAGACATGCTTTCAAATTCGGCAGTTTAAGTCAAATCAATTTTATACAGTTCAAGTTCATGTAATCCGGATATAAAATCCTTCAGATATTTCACAACAATGACAGATAGCAACCAAGTGCAACAACAAATGCAAAGCAAGTACAGCCTCTCAGGCAATGGTCACTCAACTCATCACAACAGCTCAACCAATCGGCTCTCATCCCTCAATACTTACACTCAATGGGTACCCGTGCTCACTGGGGGTGTACAGACTCTGGAGGGGTTCCTACAGCCCAAATGCTATAATCTGCATGGACAACTCACGTGCTGCACAGACAACTCACGTGCCATAGTATAAATATCTGGATCTGCACGGATAACTCACGTGTTGCACGGACAACTCACGTGCTATAGTATAATATAAGGATTCACACGGACAACTCACGTGTTGCACGAACAACTCACATGCTATAGTATAATATCTCACAATTAGGCCCTTGGTCTCGCTCAGTCATAAATCTCTCCAGTCTCTCGGGCTCTCAGAAACCATGAAATCAGCCCAAACAACAATGATATGATGCATCAATACAATAGAGACTGAGATAAAATAAACAAATAAACTGTGACTGAGTACAAACAACAATTAAGCAGATAGTTCAACATGTACACAACCTCTGTGGGCCCCAACAGTGTCAACATATAGCCTAAACATGGTTTCTAACATGACTTATAGTCAAATTTCCACAACTCATAGAGAGCACATAGCTATCAACAAGTTATTCAACTTTACAGTTTTCACTGGACAGACCAAGTCACAATCCCCTCGGTGCACGCCCACACGCCCGTCACCCAACATGTGCATCACCTCCAAAATAATCATATGACACAAAATCCGGTGGTTCATACCCTCAGGACCAGATTTAAAGTTATTACTTACCTCAAAACGTGAAATTATTTACTCTGCTATGCCTTTGCCTCGCAAATCGGCCTCTGAATGCCTCGAATCTAGTCATAATTAATTCGTTCCAGTCAATAAAATTTATTGAAATTAATTCCATATGAAAATATAATTTTTTCATAAAAATCCGAAATTTAACTCAAACATCGCCCGTGAGAACCACGTCTCGGAACCCGGCAAAAGTAACAAAATTCAAAAGCCCATTCCACCATGAGTCTATCCTTACTAATTTTACCAAAATCCGACCTCAACTCGACCTCTAAATCTTCAAATCTTATTTTTAAATCCCTAAGTTCAAACCCCCGATTTGCACCTCAAAAACATGTAATCTAGTCGGGTTATTCGATGATAATTCAATAATATGGAGTAGAAATGATCACAAGTGACTTACCTCAAGATTTTCCGTGATTTCTCGCTCAACAATCGCCCAACCCGAGCTTGAAATGCCCAAAAATGACAAAAGCTCGGAACTCCTCCTATTTTATTCTGTCCAGGGCATGTCGAACCTGCGACAAGATTAGCCGCATCTGCGGTCTCGCAGATGCGATGAAATGTCCGCATCTGTGATCGCCCAAATTTTTCCCTCCGCTTCTGCGCATTCCTTTTCGCACCTGCGACCTCGCAGGTGCAGAATTTTCTTTGCACCTGCCCCTCTTCATGTCTGGTCGCTTTTGCGATGGTTGGTGCTCGCGTGCGGCTTCGCACCTGCGATCAGACCTCCACAAGTGCAAAAATACCATAAGCAAAATTTTTGCAACAGTGGTCTTAAGTTCGAATTTAATCCGTTAACCATCCGAAACTCACCCGAGGCCCTCGGGACCTCAACCAAGTATACCAACAAATCCTAAAACATTATACGAACCTAGTCGGACCTTCAAATCACCTCAAACGATGCCAAAACCATGAATTACACCCAAATTCAAGCCTAATGAACTTTGAAATTTCTAATTTCTACAAACGACTCTGGAACCTATCAAATCACGTCCGATTGACCTCAAATTTTGAGCACCATTCATAAATGACATAACAGAGGTATTAAATTTTCATAATTGGATTTCAACCCCGATATCAGAAAGTCAACCCCCCGGTCATACTTTCCAAAAATTCAACTTCCAGCATTTCAAGCCTAATTCCACTAGGGGCCTCCAATTAAATTTTTGGACACGCTCCTAAGTCCAAAATCACCATACGGAGCTGTTGGAATTATTAGAATTCAAATCCGAGGTCTTTTACACATAGGTCCACCTCCAGTCAACTTTTCTAATTTAAATTTTCAATTATGAGACTAAGTATCTCATTTCACTCCGAATTCCTTCTGGACACGAACCAACTAACCCGGTAAGTCATAAAATAACGGTAAAGCATAAATTGACCAGTAAATGGGGGAACGGGGTTATAATACTCAAAATGACCGGTTGGGTCGTTACATAAGGAACATAAAGGACAAACAATTTATCAAACTGTCTAACACAAGTTTCACAAGAAATCACTCTGTGATATCTCATATCATAGTCACAAGTTCTGGGTCTCAACCCGCCATTATATACTTACGGCACCTCGTGCCCACTTCTGAAAATCACAACCGCACAGACAACTCACGTGCAAAATCATAATCCGCCCGGCAATTGTCACAGGCTCACTGTCATAATCCGTCCGGCATGATCACGGGCTCACAATCACAAACCGCCCGGCATAATCACATGCTCACAATTACAATCTGCCCGGTATAATCACAGGCTTACTACCACAATCCACCCACCATAATCACAGGCTCACCATCACAATCTGCCCGGCATAATCACATGCCCAATAGCAACATGAAAATGGATAATATCAAAATACAAGGGCATGACCAATAAATGTCAAGTTTCGTACTCGTCAGCTAGTATAAGTGGCATGCTACAGTGTATGCTGGTGCAAGTGTATTGTTGCAGCCCAAATCGATAAGTAATAACAAGGACATTGAATAGCTCATCGAAACAACAAGACAAGTCACACAAAGGGTATAACAAACACAATGAAAGTTACACCATCACACGAAATTCACCAACACAATGTCTCCGACCCATCACACATCATCCCTGACATTTGCCACCCTTATCTTTCTGATAGCCACCCGTATCACTCCGTATAATAGCCACTCGTATCACTCCACCCTAACAATATCATTAGCCACCCTTATCTCTCCTATAGCCACCCGTATCACTCTGTATAATAGCCATACGTATCACTCCGTGTAATAGCCACCCTTATCACTCCGTGCAATAGCCACCCTTATCACTTCGCCCGGACAATAACACAATAGGCACCCGAATCGCTCTGTATATTCAACAACAGTGAGATGCCACCTTTATTCCCCGTATGATAATAACAGTGAAATGTCACCCTTATAATCTGCATACAACAACCCAAACACACAATAATTCACGTGTACTATTATCACAACTACACAACATAATCAACGTATATCACAAGTGCATATAGGCCACAACCTTTACAAAGATTCCACAATATCAATAACTTCACAACAAATAGCTTATGGCTCAACACAACGGGTATAGAATTTCAATAACAACAACATGAATGGAAAAGTAACTCAGCAAAGAACAACACCTCCTTTAAACACAACTTTGGGTAAAATAGATTAATGTCTTTCGATAACTTCAATTCCAATTAACTGTTTAAGGATAAACTCAATAGTGAAAGTATCTCCGTGAAATAGCAACTCGGCTTTAAAGGAAATCACGTAATGGTAAAAGTGGTAACAACTCCAAATAAAGCATATAAGAGCAACTCGACAAGTAAAGAATGTGACATGTAACAACAACTTCAAGTAAGGCATGTGATCGTAGACATGACGAATAAAGGATATAACATGTGCTAGCAATTCCAAAAACGTATATAAGAGATGCCTAAGAGTCTAGACCGGTAGAATTTTCACCTATAAACCATGTATGTACTCGTCACTTCGCGTACACGGCTTTCACATCACATAAATAGCACAAACGACTCAAATTCTAAGGGGTGTTTCCCCCACACAAAGTTAGGCAAGACACTTACCTCAAAGAAACTAGACCGATACTCTAAACTGACCTTCTCGCGTGAAACAACCTCCGGACAGCTCAAATCTAGCCAAATAATTTCATAACATAATTAAAACTCATAGGAGCCAATTCCGGATAATAAAACTTTGGTCTTAATTAAAACTAAAAGTCAACCCAAAAGTCATTCCTGGGCCCGCACCTCGGAACCCAATAAAATTTATAAAATCCGAACACCCATTTCGATACGAGTCCAACCATACCAAAATTATCAAATTCTGATATAGAATAGCCCTTCAAATCCTCATTTTACATTTTGAAAGATTTTACAAAATTTCCCATTTTCTTCCATTCAATTCACTAATTAATGATATAAATAGTTATGTAATCATGAAATATAATCAATTTCGGATAAAGAACACTTAAACAAATCAAACTCGTCAAGAACCCCTCCAAAATTGCCCAAAACTGAGCCTTCCAACTCAAAAGAAATGGTGAAAAAGATCAACACTCGTCTCTTAACATTCTGCCCAGGGATTGCACCTACGACACAATTAGCTGCTTCTGCGGCGTCGCTTCTGCGACTCGAACTCCGCTTCTGCGGACACCACAAGCTAGCTGACCTCTCGCACCTGCGGACACTATTTCGGTTCTACACAATCGCAGGTGCGAGGCTAAAATCCACATCTGCACAAATCCTCGCTTCTGCGCTGCAAGTCACCGTACCTGCTTTGTCACAGGTGCGCACAAATACCCGCTTCTTCGACCTCACACCCAGCCTACCAATTCCTCTTTTGCGGCGTCATCCTCGTACTTGCGACCATCGCACCTACACCCAGTGGTCCGCAGGTGTGACCACACCAGAACTTTGCCAACCATCCTTAACCAAAAATGATCCAAACGATCTGAACCTAGTCTGAAACTCATCCGAGCCACTCGGGACTCTGTCCGAATATACCAACAAGTCCTATAACATAACGCGGACCTATTCGATGGCTCAAATTACATCAAATAACGTCAAAACTATGAATCTCACCTCGAATCTAACTTATGTATTTTCAAATCTTCCAACTTCCAAAATTCGTGCCGAAACATATCAAATCAACCCAGAATGAATCCAAATTTTGCACACAAGTCCCAAACTACATAAGGAAGCTATTCCAATTCCCGGAACCAAAATGCGAATCCGATATTAACATAGTCAACTCTGGGTCAAACTTAGAACATTTCAAATCTTCAAATTTCTAACTTTCGTCAATTAATGTTGAAACCTTCTAGGAATATCCAAATACAAGTCCGGGCATATGCCTAAGTCCAAAATTGTCATACGAAACTACTGGAATCATAAAAATACCATTCTGGAGACATCTATACAAAAGTCAAACTCCGGTTAATTATTTTCACTTAAGCTTCTAAAACAAGAACTATTTTTCCAAATCAATCCTGAATTGTAACGACCCGACCGGTCGTTTTGAGAATTTATACTTTGTTTGGTAGTTTGAGGGCAAGATTAGCTCCATATTATGTATTATGACTTGTGTAAATTATCGGGTTTGGTTTTCAGGTTAATCAGAATCGATTTGGAAGAATGGATTTCATGATTTAAGCTTCATGTTGGAAGAGTTGACCAAGTTTGACTTTTAGTGTTTGAACTCGGATTGGAGTTTTGATGGTTCCGTTAGGTACGGGTGGTGATTTTGGTCTCGAGTGTATGCGCGGATTTACATTTAGATATTTCTAGAAGGATTCGACACTAATTGGCGAAAGTTAAAAATTTGAAGGTTTGGAAAGTTTATGAGTTTGATAGAGAGTTGACTTTGAGGATATCAGAGTCGGATTGAGGTTCCGGGAATTAGAATAGCTTCGTTATGTTATTTGGGACTTGTGTACAAATTTTGGGTTCATTCCGGGTTGATTTGATATGTTTCGGCGCGAGTTTTGGAAGTTGAAAATTAAAAGTTCATTTGAGTTCGAATTGAGGTGCGATTCTTCATTTCGTTGTTAATATGTGTGATTTGAGGCCTCGAGTAGGTCCGTGTTACGTTATAGGACTTGTTGGTATATTCGTACGGGATCCCGGGTGGCCCGGATGAGTTTCGGATGAGGTTCGGATCATTTCATTTCATGTTGCATTGCTAAAGAGGAACTGGATCTGGTGTGATCGCACATGCGGCTGGTTCGTGCAGGTGCGATGGCCGCAGAAGCTATAAGGGGGTCGCATAAGCGAGGTGAGACCTAGGCGAGGAAGATCGCATAAGCGGAATTAAGGGCGCATCTGCACGTCCGCAGAAGCGTAAGTCTACCCGCAGAAGTGGCGTGTGGCGCAGAAGCGTGAGTTGGTTGGCACACCTGTGTGTGAGAGGAAGCGGGAAAACTCAGCAGGTGCGGAAGGGCTGGTCTTCATAGGGCTTCACAGAAGTGAGATTTTTCCGCAGATGCGACAATTTGACCGCATATTCGGAAATGCTGGGCAGAGGCTATAAATCGAGGTTTTTGGTTCTTTTATCATATTTTGAGATTTGGGGCTAGGAGTGAAGCGATTTTGGAAGAATATTTCATCACAAGGATTGGGGTAAATGTTTTATACTCGATTTTGATTATATTTCATGATTCTATCTTCGTTTTTGATAATTGGATTATGAATTTTAAAGAGAAATTGAGGGTTTTAGCCTAAAGTTTTATATAGTGACCTTTTGAGTTTTGAACATCGATTCGGAGTCGGATTTGGGTGGAACTAGTATGGTTGGACTCGTAATTGAATGGGTTATCGGATTTTATAAGTTTAGTTGAGTTCCGAGGTGCGGGCCAGGGTTTGGTTTTTGGTTGATTTTGGGCATTTGAGTAAAGATTCGACCTTTATGAATTGGAATTATTTCCTTAGACTGTATTTCATGTATTTGAGTTGCTTTTGGCTAGTTTCGAGCCGTTCGGAGGTCGGTACATGCGGGATAGTATTTTTGAAGTATCGTTTGGCTTGCTCGATAATTGATTTGGCTTGTTCGAGGTAAGTAACACTTCTAAACATGGTGCTAAGGGTATGAACCCAGAATATACATGATATGTGTTTGGTGTTGAGGTGACACACATGCTAGGTGACGGGCGTGTGAGCGTGCACCGTGTGAATTGTGATTCGGTTATTTCTGTGGTACTGTGTATTCACCTAATCTTATTTGTATCCATAAAATCTCCACGTGCTAGAGTGCTTGAGTGTGATCCATGTTAGAGTGGTTGAGTGTGATCCATGTTAGAAACCATGTCTAGGCTATATGATTATCTTGTTGGGACCCGCTGGGGTAATTTCTGTTGTTGAGTTATCTGTTTATATTGAAATTACATACTAAGTCATACGCATTCATCTACATATCATTTCCCAGTCTCTGTCACCATTTATCGATACATTACATCGTTACATCACTTTATGTATGATCATAGAAGAGATTAAGACACACACCAAAAATTATTGAGTTAGGGATAAAGAAAAGTAAGGTACCGTTTAGTTAATAGCTAGAAAAAGAATAGCTAAGGTTATTCTTATGATAGAAAAACTTTTTTATCAAACAGAAAAGGAAAAAAGCAGAAACATATTACCATACCTTGTGGCCGAACTCATATCATGTTGATTCAGCAAAAGCCGAGATCGGGGAGTACGTTGCGCCTTTCAGGAGGTACTTCTTCTTTCATCGGGTTACCAGTATTTCCAGCTACTTCTTCTTGTACTGGAGGAGGATATGCTCCTTCCCACCCGCGACCTGGATGAGAATTCATGTGCCCGAACAACGCTTTAAATGACTGAAACTCTCTTCCACACACCGCGACCCAGCGTATGTTGGGTGCAACCACCAGAGGAGGCACAATCGGCCTCACGCTATGGGGTTGGTTGGCCGCACCCACATGTTTGGATTGCTGAAATTAATTAGGAATATAATGTAATCACTAAATTAAGGTCCACATTTCAGTTTAATTGCTACTGATTTTTTAACAGAGTTGTTCCAAAAAAAAAAACACATTATTCAAATTTTTAGAAAAACTATTTTATATTATATGGAACGTTTTGGTGGTTATTCCCTTTTTGCCCCAAACATTTTATACAAATTTGGAACTATAGAATTAATGGATTAAGAAATAAAATATAATCCATGTAACAATATATCTAACAAAAGAAGAAGTGAGATAATATGTCTGAACTGCTTCTATATGCGATAAAGAAATACTTAGCAACCTTAAGTAGAGCAAGTTCACGTAACAATAATTCCAAAATGGACCTATCAAAAGAAAAGGAATATTAGAACGAAGGTATCAATCAAGATCATCTAATAAATAAAAATAAAAATAAAAACAAAATCGGGAAATATAAAATAAAAAAGTTACTTTTAATCTTTGGAAATATTTTTCCAAAAGATTTTCTAATTCAAAATGAGGAGCCACCTGATATGTGGAATCTTTGGATAATCTCTCCTCCGTTGTTTATATTCTTGCTCAACAACTTAATTCTCTCTGCATTCATTCCATAAACATAGAAAATTAGAAATATGTTTTCTTTAAGAAATAAATTACACGTTATAAACCATTACATATACAAATTTACTGATAACTCAAAATTCAAATAAAAATGGTTAAATTACTGAAAATATATTAAGAATGAGATATACTTGAACGAGAAGATGATTAGCGCAACTGTCTTGCCATTTTCCGGTGTGCATAGTTAGCCTGCCTTTATATTAAATAAGAAAATTAGTTATTCCATATAAAAGGAAGTTCATAATTATGTTAACAACTCAAGGATCCAAAATTATGGTGTCATAAAGGTCTATTTCCGCAATTTTTTCATGTATGTGCAAATAAAAAGTGACTCTGATTTCTAATAGAGATATTTGTTGAGAAAAAAAATTTACAAATAAACCACGCATTTCTTTAACAAGTTAAACTTTTGAATCCGGCAAAATACCATATGATACATGGTTCGTTTCTTTGCTAAACCAAAGATTTGAAACCTTCATCTATTAAATACATAATTTTCTACAAATAATTTTTTATGAAAAGAAATGTTTGATTGTGTTAAAAAATCCATTTTAAAAAAATATATAACTACTACATGCAGTTGACGGAGGCTTCCTGAAACATAACGTTATAGATCCGATATGTAGAATAGCCAGGAACTTGTGAAGTATTCTCATACTAACTTCCAGAATTATCAATCCTTCGGAACCTAATTCAGGCATATAAAAACACATTAGACTCTGTTAGATAAGCGAGTGCAAAATCTATTTTTTAAAATTAAAATATATATATTTGATTATTAAGGTATTATCTTATGTTTAATACTGTAACGACCCGACCGGTCATTTTGAGTGTTTTAGCCCCGATCCCTTATTATTTGCCTCCTCTATGTTATTACGTAACTTGTCGGGGGCATTTGGTTTTGGTTTCGGGTGAGTTTTGGAGAGAAATGGGACGTATAGTCCTTAAGTTGGAGTCTTAAGTTGATAGTGTTAATTGTAGTTTGACTTTCATGTGGACGACTCGAGAATGAGTTTTGACAGTTCCAACAGCCCCGTATAGTGATTTTGGACTTAGGAGCGTGTCCGGATATTGATTTGGAGGTCCGTAGGTCATTTCGGCGTGAATTGGCGAAAGTTGGAAAGTTGAAGGTTTGGAAGGTTGGAAAGTTTGACAAGAAGTTGACTTTATTGATATCGGCGTCAGATTTTTATCCGAAAGTTAAAATAGGTCTGTCATGTCATTTATGACTTGTGTGTAAATTTTGAAGTCAAACGTATTTATTTTGGTATGAATCGGCATTAGTTTTGGAATTCAGAAGTTCATAAGTTCATTAGGCTTGAATCGATGTGCGATTCGTGGTTCTAGTATTGTTTGATGCGATTTGATGCTTCGAGCGTGTTCGTATGATGTTTTAGGACTAGTTGGTATGTTTGGTTGAGGTCTCGAGGGCCTCGGGTGTAATTCGGACTATGTTCGACACATTTCGTAACCTAGAAGATTGTTGAATCTTCTGCTAGCGGTTTCCTTATATACGATTGCGAGTGGGTTATCGCGATCGCGAAGAGTTGTTTGGAACTGGTGTATTTTTGTTCTATGCGATCACATGGTTAAGGTTGCAATCCCGAATTGTGCTGAGGTTGTTCATCGCGAACGCGTAGGGTAGATCGTGTTCGCGTAGAAGGAATGGCGAGCCTGGTGGCTAAGACAGTTTGTGCTATGCGTTCGCGTGGCCTAGGATGCGATCGCAAAGAAGGGGGGGGGGGCAGCTTATTCATCGTGTTCGCAGTTGGTTTCACACGATCGCGAAGTGTAATTTTTAGCTGGGCAGAATTTGTGTTATGCGATCGCGAAGGAAATTTCGCGATCGCGATGAGTAAATAACTGGGCATCAAAATAAAGTTTTAAAATCGAGGGTTCATCTCATATTTCATATTTTGGACCTAGAGATCACGGTGTGGGGCGACTTTTCAAGGGATTTTCAAGGAAATCATTGGGATAAGTGATTCTAACCCGGATTTGTCTATATTTCATGAATCTATTACTATTTTCATCATCTAATTAGGGATTTGAGTTGGAAAGTTGGGAAAAATTGGTGAAAACTTCCATACTAAATATTGGGGTTTTGAAAGGCGATTTGAGGTCGAATTTGAGAAATTCTTATATGGTTGGACTCGTTATAGAATAAGTGTTTGGATTTTGTAATTTTGGTCGGGTTTCAAGACACGGACCCGGGTTGACCTTTTGAGTTGAGTTTTTATTTCTTTGCAAAGATCGTAACTTTATTATTCGAATTAGTTTTCTATAGTTTATATTTATGGTATGAAATTATTTTGGCTAGATTCGAGTTTTTCGGAGTTGGAAAATCGAGGGAAAGGCCTACTAGTAGATTGAGTTAGCGTGTTTTGAGGTAAGTGACTTGCCTAACTTTGTGTGGAGGAATTAACTCTTAGGATTGGTGTTGATTGTTATAATTGTTATGTGTGGAAGCCGTGTACGTAAGGTGACGAGTGTGTACACAGGCTAAATATAGAAATTTACCGGTTTGAGCTATGTAGAATCCTTTCATGCTTTAATTGAGTTATCTTAACATGCTATATTCATCATCATTAGTCTATTTTTCACATGTTCTACTTGTCTTATCTCTTACTTGCTAATTTCTTTAAATGTTTAGTTAAAGTTCTTATTTCCTTTATTCTGTACTCATTATTTAACTGTTGAATTCTTTACTTGAAGTTGTTATTCTTGGAATATCTTGTTGTTGATATTGGTATTGAGTTATAAAGGCCATGATTTGCATTGAGGCAAAGTGTTAAGTTGTGAAATACTATTCTTGTTGAGTTATTCACTATCGGTTATTATTGTTGAGACTCTTGTGTACATGGTGGTTGAGCCATGGGTTCTTTATTGTGAAAACACTATTATTATTGGCTTCTATAGCAAGTTGTGATATTGGGCACTTGCGATGCGATTTGTGATATATTGTGACATTGATACACATATGGTGGTAGAACGTTTGGGGGGTTGAAATGCATGCGGTGAGATAAAGTGGGCTTGATATGCGTGGCTAGTAGGGGAACTACTAGAAGCCATGTGGTGTGATAAGGTGAGCTAAAACATAGGATGCTATTTCGGGAAAATAATTTTCAAAACTAAATGCAAGGCTCCCGGGGTGATATAAGGAAAGATTGTGAATTGATTGTGATTTGAGGCTACGAGGGGGTACCTCGGTAGTGATTCTTGTTGATACTTTTTATTTCTTTACTTGTGTATTGTTGTTTTGTTCCATGTCATAACCTCCCTTGTTTTCTTCCATGAAGCATTCTTTGCCTAGTACAGTGTAGCTCTATTTCAGTGTATTTCTTTAATTGCCTCATTTCCATTGTCATTATTATTTCACTATTGTACACTTGTACAGTTTTCCTTATTGTTCTAGTAGGGCCTTGACTCGACCTCGTCACTACTCTACCGAGGTTAAGCTTGACACTTACTGAGTACCGTTGTGGTGTACTCATTCTACTCTTCTGCATATCTTTTTGTGCAGATTCAGGTACTTCCTATCAGCCCAGGCATTAGCGAGAGTTCAGCTGCAGAGAATTCAAGGTATACATGTAGGTGTTCACAGGCCTCGGAGTCCCCCTCTACCTAGATTTCCTTGTTTCATTATCCTTTATAGACATTGATGTATAGGATTCTTCAGTACTACTACTTAGAGCTTGTGACTTATATTCGTCGGGGCTTGGGAGTTGTATATGCTGAGATGCAGAGTTTATTTTATATGGTTGCTGAATTTTGAGACTTCAATTATTATTTCAACTATTTCTGCATGAATGTTAGGGTTACCTAGTTTTAGAGACTAGGTATCATTACGATATCCTACAGAGTGAAATTGAGGTCGTGATAAGTTCGTATCAGAGCTCTAGGTTCATAGGTGGTATAAGTCACAAGCAAGTTTAGTAGAGTCTCGCGGATCGGTCTGGAGACGTCTGTACTTATCTTCGCGAGGCTATGGAACTGTTAGGAAAAGTTTCACTTCTTTGATTCCTTATCATGCAACTTTGTTGACTTCAAAATTCTAAATCTCTGTCTTTCTATTCTCTCGCAGATGGTTAGGACACGCGCAACTGAATTGGATGATCAGACATCTGCGCCCCTTGCTAGAACCGCGAGAGGGCGGGGCCGGGGCAGAGGCCGAGGGCGGGCACGTGGTGCATCCAGAGAACCAGCTCGAGCTGCTACAGAGGAACCACCAGTAGCTCCAGTTGGAGGGCAGGCATCTGATGCGCCTGTTACTACCCATGCACTTCAGGAGACACTCGCCCAGATTTTGAGCATGTTTGGCACTTTAGCTCAGACGAGATTAATTCCACTTGTTCCTGCCACATCTCAGGCCGGGGAGGAGAACAGACTCTTTCCGCTCGCACCCCATAGCAGCGGGTCCAGGTTGACCTAGTCCCAGAGGTCATACCAGTGCAGCCAGTTGTCCTAGTTCAGCCTGGGGTTAGGGCAGCAGCTTCTGAGGGGGAGCAACTCAAGCTCGAGAGGTATAAGAAGTACAACCCTCCTTCATTTAGCGGTTTGGCTTTAGAGGATGCACATGGTTTTCATGAGGAGTGCCACAGTATCCTTCATACTATAGGCATTATGGAGTCGAGTGGGGTTATTTTCACCATGTTCCAGCTTAAGAGAGCGGCTTATCAATAGTGGTAGGCGTATGTGTTGGGTAGCTCAGCCAAGACAGCTTCACTCACCTGGGCTCAGTTCTCAAAGATGTTCATGTGGGAGTTTGTTCCCCAGAGCCTTCGTGATGCATGGCACACAGATTTTGAGTTGTTGTGCCAGGGTACTATGATTGTATTAGACTATGTAGTCTGACATAGTACCCTGGCACAACCTTGGTCTGCAGTCTATCATAGTACCCTGGCACAACCTTGGTTCCTATGGTCCGAGAGTGAGTTCGTCGATTTATCGAGGGGCTCAACCTTGGTATCAGATTCAACATGGCTCGAGGTTTGAGCGCATGTGAACCCGAGATAGAGAGGGAGGGAGACCAAGAGGCCTCGAGATTTTGGCACATATTGTGGTGCCCGTGACCTAGTTGTAGCCCTTCGTGGTAGAGGCTATGTGATTCGTTCTGTTCATTCAACACTTCCAGCCTCCAGCAGTATTTCGGGTACTCCCAGGACACAAGTTGCGCATTTTGCAATGCCATTGTCTAGTGCACCTCCTGCACGGGGTGCTTTCAGCTGTCAATCCAGCCGATTAGGCCCGAGCCAGTCCCATCAGGCCCGTCCTTCGATAGCTTGTTTTAAGTGTGGGGACACTCTTCATATGGTGAGGGATTTCCCAGACTCAGGAGGGGTGCACCTCTAAAGACTACTCAGGCTCTGCGTATTCCATCGGGTCCTCAGGCTTCTCAGGTCGTGGTTACCGCACCGGTTTCCACTCCACCTACAGAGCCAACCAGGGGTAGAGGTCGGACAGGTAGAGGTCGCCTTAGAGGGGAAGGCCAGTCCAGATTTTATGCTCTTCCTACTAGAATGGAGGCGGTTGCATCCTACTCAGTTATCACAGGTATTATTCCGGTTTGTCATAGAGATGCATTATTCTTATTTAATTGAGGCTCCACTTATTCCTATGCATCATCTTACTTTGCTCCATATTTGGGTATATCCCGTACTTTTTTGAGTTCCCCTGTCTATGTGTCCACTCTTGTGGGAGATTCCATTGTTTTTGACCGTGTGTATCGGTCGTGTTTAGTTGTTCTTGGTGGTTTTGAGACCATAGCCGACCTATTGTTGCTCAGTATGGTAGATTTTGATGTTATTTTGGGCATGGACTGGTTGTCGCCCTATTATGTTATTCTTGCTTGTCATGCCAAGATGGTGACACTGGCTATGCCAGGTTTTCCGCGGTTGGAGTGGTGGGGTACTTTGGATTATGTTTCTAGCAGGGTGGTGTCTTTCTTTAAGGCACAACGTATGGTTGGAAATGGGTGTGAGTCATATCTAGCCTTTGTGAAAGATGTCAGTGTTGATACTCCTATCGTTGAGTCAGTACCGGTAGTGAGGGACTATCCATATGTGTTTCCAACAGATCTTCTAGGCATGTCATTCGATAGGGATATCGATTTTGGTATTGATCTATTGCTGGGAACGCAGCCCATTTCTATTCCACCATATCATATGGCCCCAGCGGAGCTGAAGGAGTTAAAGGAGTAGTTACAAGACTTTCTTGATAAGGGTTTCATTCGGCACAGTGTATCACCTTGGGGTGCTCCGGCCATGTTTGTAAAGAAGAGGGATGGTTCGATGCGCATGAGTATTAATTATTGATAGTTGAACAAGGTTACAATGAAGAATAAGTATCCATTTCCACGCATTGATGACCTATTTGATCAACTACAGGGTGTCAGAGTGTTCTCAAAGATTGACCTGCGTTCAGGCTATCATCAGTTGAAAATTTGGGAGCCGGATATTTCGAAGACTGCCTTTGAGACTCAATATGGTCATTAAGAGTTCCTTGTGATGTCATTTGGACAGACCAACGCCCCAGCAGCATTCATGTACTTGATGAACAGTGTATTCCAGTCATATCTTTACTCATTCTTCATTGTGTATATTGACGACATCTTGGTGTACTCCTGGGTCAGGAGGATCATGAACAGCACCTGAGGACCGTGCTTCAGACCTTGAGAGAAAAGAAATTGTATGCAAAATTTTCAAAGTGTGAATTTTGACTTGATTCGATGGAATTTTTGGGTCATGTAGTGTCGAGTGAGGGTATCAAGGTAGACCCGAAGAAGATTGAAGCATACTGAGATCCGTAGTTTCTTGTATTGGCAGGGTATTACCATCGATTCGTAGAGGGTTTCTCATCTATTATTGCACTTATGACCAGATTGACCCAGAAGGGTGCTCCGTTTAGGTGGACCAAGGGGTGTGAGGAGAGATTTCAAAAGCTCAAGACTGCTTTGACTACAGCCCTAGTGTTGGTGTTGCCTATGGGTTTGGGGTCTTACACTATGTACTGTGATGCGATGTGTGTTGGCCTCGGCATGGTGTTGATGCAAGACAGTATGGTGATTGCCTACGTATCTATACCGACCACCGGAGTCTACAGCATCTGTTCAAATAGAAGGATCTTAACTTGTGGCAACAGATATAGTTAAAGTTGCTTAAGGACTATGATATCACCATTCTATGTCATCTCGGGAAGGCCAATGTGGTGGTCGATGCCGTGAGTTGAAAGACTAAGAGCTTAGGAAGTTTAGCATATCTACCGGTAGTGGAGAGGCCATTAGCATTGGATGTTCAATCCTTGGCCAACAGTTTATTAGATTGGATGTTTTGGAGCCGAGTCGAGTTTTGGCTTGTGTGATTTGTCTGTCTTCTCTATATTATTGCATCAGAGAGCGTCAGTATGACGATCCCATTTGCTTATCCTCAAGGAAACAATTTAGCACGGCGATGCCAAGGAGGTCACTATTAGGGATGACAGTGTGTTACGGATGCAGGGCAGGCTATGTGTGTCTAATGTAGATGGTTTGCGTGAGTTGATTCTTCAGGAGGCCCATAGTTCGTGATACTCCATTCATCCGGGTGCCGCTAAGATGTATCAGGACTGGAGGTAGAAATATTGGTGGAGGAGGATGAAAAAAGACATAGTGGAGTGTGTAGCTCGGTGCCTAAATTTTCAACAGGTGAAGTATGAGCATCAGCGGCCAGGTGGTTTACTTTAGAGGCTAGTGATTCCAGAGTGGAAATGGGAGTGGGTTATTATGGATTTTGTTGTTGGGCTCCTACAGACTCAGAGGAAGTTTGATGCAGTATGGGTGATTGTGGATAGGTTGACTAAGTTGGCTCATTTCATTCCAATGGTGACTACTTATTCTTCAGAGAAGCTGGCTTAGGTCTATATCCGCGAGATCATCAAGCTTCATGGCATGCCGGTATCCATCATCTCTAACTAGGTTACGCAGTTTACATCGCGGTTTTGGAGGGCCGTACAACGTGAGTTAGGCACGCAGGTTGAATTGAGTATAGCATTTCACCCTCAGACGGACGGACAGTTCGAGCCTACTATTCAGATATTGGAGGATATGCTCCGTGCATGTGTGATGAAGTTTGGGGGTTCTTGGGATCAGTTCTTTCCGCTTGGGAGTTTGCCTACAACAACAGCTGCCAGTCTAGCATTCAGATGGCTCCGTATGAGGCCTTGTATGGGAGGCGGTATCGGTCTCCGGTGGGTTGGTTTGAGTCGGGTGAGACTACGCTATTGGGCACAGACTTGGTTCAGGATGCTTTGGAAAAGGTTAAATTGATTCAAGATCGGCTTCGTACATCCCAATCTAGATAGCAGAGTTATGCGGATCAGAAGGTTCGCGACGTTGCATTCATGGTTGTGGAGCGGGTCTTGCTCCGAGTTTTGCCCATTAAGGGTGTTATGAGGTTCGGAAAGAAGGGCAAGTTGAGCCCTAGTTATATCGGACCTTTTGAGATTCTTGCACTACCACCTAGTATAGCTGCAGTTCATCCACTATACCATGTTTCTATGATCCGGAAGTAACATGGCGATCTGTCTCATGTATTGGATTTCATCTCAGTCGAGTTGGACAAGGACTTGTCATATATTGAGGAGTTGGTGACCGTGTTTGATAGACGGGTCCAAAAGTTGAGGTTGAAGAACATTGCTTCAGTGAAGATTCAGTGGAGGGGTCAACCAGTCGAGGAGGCAACTTGGGAGACCGAGCATGATATGCATAGCCGTTATCCTCATCTTTTCACCACTTCAGGTATGTCTCAATACTCGTTCAAGGACAAATATTTGTTTTAAGAGAGGGAGGATGTAGCGACCCATCCGGTTGTTTTAAGTATTTTAGCCTCGATCCCCTATTATTTTCCTCCTCTATGTTGTATTATTGTTACGTGACTTGTTGGGGGTATTTGATTTTGGTTTCGGGAAGTTTCGGAGAGAAATTGGACATATAGTCCATAAATTGGAGTCTTAAGTTCATAGAGTTGATCGTAGTTTGACTTTTTTGTAGACTACTTTAGAATGGAGTTTTGACGGTTACAACAGCTCTGTATAGTGATTTTGGACTTAGGAGCGTGTTCGGATGTTGATTTGGAGGTCTGTAGGTCGTTTCGGCGTGAATTGGCGAAAGTTGGAAAGTTGAAGGTTTGGAAGGTTGGAAAGTTTGACCGGGAGTTGACTTTATTGATATCGGGATCATATTTTGATTCCGAAAGTTGGAATAGGTCCTTCATGTTATTTATGACTTATGTACAAAACTTGAAGTCAATCAGAGTTGTTTTGCTATCAATCGGCATTAGTTTTGAAATTCGGAAGTTCATAAGTTCATTAGGATTGAATCAATGCGCGATTAGTTGTTCTAGTGTTGTTTGATATGATTTGATGCTTCGAGCGTGTTCATATGATATTTTAGGACTTGTTGGTATTTTTGGTTGAGGTCCTGGGGGCCTCGTGTGTAATTCAGACCATGTTTGGCGCATATTAGAACCTTGAAGACTGTTGAATCTGCTGCTATTAGTTTCCTTATTTGCGATCGCGAGTGGGTTATCGTGATCGCGAAGATTTGTTTAGCACTGGTGGATTTTGTTCTATGCGATCGCGTGGTTGAGGTTGCGATCGCGAATGCGCTGAGGTTGTTCATCGCAAACGCGTAGGGTAGATCGCGTTCGCGTAGAAGGAATGGTGAGGCTGGTGGCTGAGGCAGGTTGTGCTACGCGTGTGCATGGCCTGGGATACGGTTGCGAAGGGGAGGCAACTTGTTCATCGTGTTCGCGGTTGGTTTCACACGATCACGAAGTGTAATTTTGAGCTGGGCAGAATTTGTGTTACGCGATCGAGGGTTCGTCTCATATTTCATATTATGGACCTAGAGAGCTCGGTATAAGGCGCCTTTTCGAGGGATTTTCAAGGAAACCGTTGGGGTAAGTGATTCTAATCCGGATTTGTCTATATTTCATGAATCTATTACTATTTTCATCACATAATTAGGGATTTGAGTTGAAAATTTAGAAAATATTTGTGACAACTTCCTAGACTAAATGTTGGGGTTTTGAAAGGCGATTCGAGGTCTAATTTGAGTAATTCTTGTATGGTTGGACTCGTTATCGAATGGGTGTTCGAATTTTATAATTTTGGTTAGTTTCGAGATGCGGTCCCGAGTTGACTTTTTGAGGTTAATTTTTATTTCTTTGCAAAGATCGTAACTTTATTATTCGAATTAGTTTCCTATAGTTTATATTTATGGTATGAAGTTGTTTTGGCTAGATTCGAGTCGTTCAGAGTTGGAAAATTGAGGGAAAGACCTACTAGTGGATTGAGTTAGCGTGTTTTGAGGTAAGTGACTTGCCTAACTTTATGTGGAGGAATTATCCCTTAGGATTGGTGTTGTTTATGATAATTGTGAAGTTGTGAAAGCCGTGTACGCAAGGTGACGAGTGTGTACATGGGTTAAATGTGAAAATTTACCAGTTTTAGCTATGTAGATTCCTTTCATGCCTTAATTGAGTTATCTTAACATGCTATATTCATCATCATTAATCTCTTTTCACATATTCTACTTGTCTTATCTCTTATTGCTAATTGCTCTACATGTTTAGTTGAAGTTCTTGTTTCTTTTATTCCGTATTCATTATTTAACCGTTGAATTCTTTACTTGAAGTTGTTATTCTTGGAATATCTTGTTGTTGAAATTGGTATGTCAGCTTGTGTTAGCCTTGTCAGCTTTTCAGATTGTACAGTTCTTATCAGCTATACTTATGCTTATTTAGTTTATCCGTTTATATTCATGATTAGTAGATTATCAGAAAGTTTAGTGATGATCAACACTTAGTGTCAGTTATCCGTCGCGGCCCTAGGTTGGGTCGTGACATTGAAGAAATTCATTGACTGGTTGGGCAAGGAGAAAAGGAAAGGTCGCAGAAAAGTTGAAGTCCCCAAATGTATTCATTATTTCTAAATTGACAACTTCTAATAGGTTTCATAATTTACAAGGCATTTCCTTTCTTCTTCTTTATTTTAAGTATTTATGATTGATGTAGTCTTTTTTGCTTTGTTGTCAATTTAGAAATAATGAATACATTTAGGGACTTACATTTTTCTGTGACCTTTTCTTTTTTCTTTGCCCAACTAGTCAATAAATTTCTTCAATAACCTTTCATCATCTTTGGCATAATGAAACATATATTTATGAGTATATTTTGATTTATCTAGCCCGTATACTCAGTATTATCATTGTATGCCATCGTTGTCGTCCTTTTTTTTTTACCTGTGCAAATGGAGATTGCAATTGCCAACTGAGCTTCTTATTTCTTTTTCCTATAACAAGTTCTTCTTCAACATTTCCTTCAACATCCATGAAAAATCATTCATCAATGCTCCTTTGTGTAGTCGGAGAAGTAGGAGTAAGAATAGCAAATGAAAAACCATAAAAACCAATATTATCTCTCTTCTTTTTCCTACTATACTGTTAAAGAGTCCCTTTATGTGTGCTGCATTTTTGTTTTGATTTTCAAGCAAAACTACATATACTTTAGTATGACTGGAAGACCTAAATTTCAGGACACATCGTCCTAATATTTGACCTGAAAAAAATAAAATTTAGGATATAATTTTTGAATGTCCTGAATATTTAAAGTATGAATCTAAAATCATGGACATAGCTTTTTGAAAGTCCTTAATGTTTGAAGTATGAATTGAAAATTCGGGACACAATTTTCTGAAATATCCTTAAGTTCTAGAAATCTCACAAATATTCAACAAATATGAGGTGTTTCTTTTAAAGTAGAACCAAATAATTCTTTCACTAATTATCAAAAAAAGGCTCCGACGTCTTAAATTAAATAAACCAAGAAAGCAGAGTAATGTACTTTGACCATAATTAATCAGTAAACCAACCAATCTAATTACTAAAAAAAGAACTTAATATTTGTGTTGCCCACCCTACCTTCTTCTATTTCTTTAAGAGACGGTGTTGAGATATTGCTTATGCTTGTTTCCCGCTTTGTATTTTCTTTATCTTGATATTGCGCTCCATATTCTTTGCTTGCAACTTCACAAGATTCTACAATATTTACAAGAGTAAACACAATTAATACGTGTTACTAATATTCTACTAAAACTAACATGTATAAGATCAACAAAACTACATCTAACCTTTAGGGAAGAGAAGTGTAGAGATTTTGTATGTTCCTTCTACACGTTAGCAAACAATCTCTCTTATACTTGTTCCCAGAAAAATTTTCTATGTCCTGCGATTACCCTCCACCTTTGCAAATGATCTCAATTGCACTTCTTATCTCTTTAGAATTATTTTTATCTTGACGTTCCACTCCATTTTCCATTCTTTTGTTTTGTTCTGCAACCAAAATAACATATATATTTGTTTGACTGCAAGACCTAAATTCCAGGACACACTGCCCTGATGTTTGACCTGAATATATTTAAATTCGGGACACGATATCCTAAAATTCCAACTAATTTGTCACGACCCAAATTTCCTTCCGTAGGATGTCGTGACGGCACCTAGTCTTAGAGACTAGGTAAGCCTAACAATTTTGTGGAATAACTGACTATAAAGGTAAAACTCGACCTCAACATCTAAAATAAATAAGAAGTGCGATTTCGAAATAGCTACAACTCCCTAAACCCAGTAGAAATACGTCACACGCTCTAAAGGGAAAATGTCAAGTGCCTCTAAACATCAGACTCTAATGAAAATAAAGAAAGCAACATCATAAAGATACAGGGGGACTCCGAGGTCTGCGGACGCTGACAAATGTACCTTGAAGTCTTCATGTACGGGCTAGCTCACTGGTACTTGGTCTGCACAAAAACATGTGCAGAACTGTAGTATGAGCACACCACAACCGGTATCCAGTAAGTACCAAGCCTAATCTCGGTAGAGTAGTGACGAGGTCAGGTCAGGGCCCTACTGGAATAAAGGGAAAAAAGGCAGAAGATATAATAATATAATGAAATGACTGAGAATTTGAACAATGAGAAATTATAGAAAGGTTACAACACCGCAAATAGAGGTAAATAACAGGGGCGCTCCCAAGGTACCACCTCGTAGTCCCAAACGTAAATATGTAACAGGGTAGCTCCCGAGTAACCGCCTTGTAAATAACGGCCGGTCGTTCTGAGAGCTTTAGCCCATTTCTACTTCTTTAGGTGATGTTCATCTGTAATGTATGGTATCAGATTGGTTGGTTTGGGTTTGGGATGTGATTTGGGAGTCCGGGTTAGAGTTAGGCTTGAATTGGCGAAATTAGTAATTTGGCGATTTCCGGTCAGTAGGGAAAAATTTGATATCGGGGTCGGAATGGAATTTCGGAAGTTGGAATAGATTCGTAGTGCCATGCTTGACTTGTGTGCAAAATTTGAGAATATTCGGACAAGGTTTGATTGGTTTCGGAGTCCTTTGTGGAATTTAGGAGTTGGAGTTCTTAGGCTTGAATCCGAGATTCGATTTGATGTTTGATGTTATTTCAAGTGATTTGTAGGGTTGATTAAGTTTGAATGATGTTATGGGACGTGTTGGTGTAGTTCGTTGAGGTGTCGAGCGCCTCGGGTGTGTTTTGGATGGTTAGCAGGTGAATTAGCTATTGAAAGACAGATATTGGTGTTGCTGAGGTGAGTTGGTGGTGATTCAGGGGTTGTTCTCTGAATTTGGGAACGCGGACCACAGCGGAATTTTGCGGTCAGCGGTGGAAGTTCGCGGGGGCGGCGGATATTCCGCGGTCAGTGGAGAGGCTGGCGCGAACAGCGGATTAGGGACGCGACCCCAGGGGCAGGAGGCCTTTCGCGGTTGCGGTGGGAATACCGCAGACCGCGGAGTGAGGTTTTATTTTCATACTTTGACCTAGAGAGCTCGAGTTTTGGTGATTTTTTGAGGGATTTTCAAGAAAACCATCGGGGTAAGTGATTCTAACTCAGTTTTCGCTAAAATACATGATTATAACATTGAATCCATCATTTGATTAGAGAATTGGGATGAAAATTAGGGAAAAATTATAGAAACTTCATAAATGGATTTTTTTGAGATTTGAACATCGATTTGAGGTCGGATTCGGATAAATTTGGTATGATTGGACGCGGGGATGAATGGATTTCTTGGCTTTGTGAATTTTATCGGATTTTGAGATGTGGGCCCTGGGCCGGGTTTGGCCAATTTTGGAATTTTGATCTAAATTGATAGATTTCATATGGAATTCATTCCTTTAGCGTGTATTGATGAATATATATTGATTTTGGATAGATTCGGAGCATTTGGAGGTCGAATCAAGGGGCAAGAGCATCGCGGACTAGAGTTGTGTCCGGTTTGAGGTAAGTAACGATTGTAAATCTAGACCTGAGGGTATGAAACCCCAGAATTTCGTACTATTTCACTGTAATGAGGTGATGCACATGCTAGTTGACGGGCGTGTGGGCGTGCACCATTAGGGATTGAGACTTAGTCCGTCCCGTAGCAACCGTAGAGTTGCATATTTGATTTAAGCTGTATAATAGCTATGTGTTTTAGAAAGAATTCTTATAACTTGGACTGAATGCTATGTTTGGGGTCTAGTGCCTGTACTGTCTGGACCCTCAAGGGGTATTTTATTACTATCCTCACATTGTTTTGATTTGAAAGCATATCCTCAGGCATGAGTTTTACCTGTTTACTGTTTAACTCAATTTCATCACTCTATTTTAAAGTATATGAAAGTTGTTTTGGGCCGAGTCCCCTGATTTTTACTAAAATACCCGAGTGGCTTCTGAGGTTTATGACTGAGTGAGGCCGAGGACCTGATTTGTGAGAATATAATATATGGATCGGGCTGCACGCCGCAACGGTATTGGATCGGGCTGCACGCCGCAGCGATATAGCGCTTGGGCTGTAGGAGCCCCTCCGGAGTCTGTACACACCCCCAGTGAGCGCAGGTACCTACTGAGTACGAGTGTCGAGTGCTGAGTGACGAGTGATTGGGAGGCCTGAGTGGCTGAGAGGTTTGCCCGAGGGGATGTTCATGAGTGATATGTTTTGCCCGAGGGGCTTGTTTATGAAATCACTATTTCACTGTATTTTTATGTTGAGCCTCTATTGAAATTGTTAAAAATGTTTCTATGTGTTTTCCATTGAAACTGGAGTTTCTACGAGATATTTTGACTTAAATACTAGTTTGGCAATTGTTGTTTCCACTGAAACTTTATATTGTGAACTTTATGTGATTTTACTGCTCGTCACTGCGCTCAGCCTTTATTTATGACTGTTACTTACTGAGTTGGCGTACTCACATTACTCCTTTCACCTTGTGTGCAAATCCAGGTATCACGGGACGTCCGAGTGAGTGTTGATTTATCCTCAGCTGGTTCTGGAGTTAGCAAGGTAGCTGCATGGCGACCACAGCCTTGTTTTCTTCCTCCTATCCCCTATCGTCATTTCTATTATACTTCTCTTGTTGTTTTTTTTTAAGACTGTATTGGACTTAGTACTTTCAGACTTGTATTGTAGATGCTCATGACTAGTGATACCAGATATCGGGCTGTATTTTCGTATATTTTTCCTTGTTTTGGGTTTCTTTTGAAAGAATTATGAATGAATGGTTTGAAAGACAAATTTCTGAAATGGAATATTGCTTAGTTTGGGTAATGAGTTGGTTAGCCTAGTACCACGATAGGTGCCATCACGACTTGGTAGTTTGGGTCGTGACAAGTTGGTATCAGAGCCTAGGTTACATAGGTCTCACAAGTCATGAGCAGGTTTAGTAGAGTCTTGCGGATCGGTACGGAGACGTCTGTACTTATCTTTGAGAGGCTGCATAACCCTTATGAAAAATCTCACATTCTTGAATTCTTGTCGTGCAAACCCATTTCTTCTGGTGATTAAACTTCTATTGTTTCATTCTCTCACAGATAGTAAGGATACGTGCTACCAGACAGGGTAACCAGACACCGGTTGAGCCCGTGAGAGGCCGCGGTCGAGGCCATGGTAGAGAGAGGGGTGTAGCCCGCGCAGCTGTCGGGGCAATGCCTATGGACCCTCCAGTTATTCCAGATCAGGTCCCAGCCGCAGATGTTCCAGTGGGACCAGCTCAGGCACCGGTTGTGCCTATTGTTATTCCAAGTCTTCAGGAGACCTTGGCTCAGATTTTGACCGCATGCACCAGTCTTGCTCAGGCGGTCGTTGTTTCTACTACAACAGCTACTTCTCAGGCCGGAGGAGGCACTAAGACTTTTGCCGCTTGCATACCTGAGCAGGTTGTGTAGGGACTTCAGACACCGGGGGCACCCCCACGCCAGCCGGTTGCCCCTACTCAGGATTATGTGGTTCCAGTCATGCCTGATGACGAGCAGCATAGATTGGAGAGATTTGGTAGACTTCAGCCTCCGACTTTCAGCGGTGTAGAGGGCGAGGATGCCCAGGGTTTATTAGATAAGTGTCAGAGGATTCTCCGCACAACGGGTATTTTGGAGACCAGTGTGGTCTCGTTCACTACCTTCCAGTTCTCAGGAGCTGCCTTTAGTTGGTGGGAGGCTTATGAGAGGTGTAGGCCTGTTGGTGCAGCACCCCTTACCTGGCAGCAATTCTCCGCTCTCTTTTTGGAGAAGTATGTGCCACAGTCCCGCAGAAAGGAGCTACACAGGCAGTTCGAGCAGATGCATTAGGATGATATGACTGTGACGCAGTATGAGATGAGATTTTCAGAGCTAGCCCGTCATGTTGTTTGGTTGGTCCCTATAGATAGGGAGAGGATCAGGAGGTTCGTGGATGGCCTCTCATATCAGCTTCAGATTCTCATGACTAGAGAGAGGGTGTCTGGTGCTACTTTTGAGGAGGTGGTTGACATCGCCCATAAGATTGAGTCAGTTCATCGCCAGGAGCGAGTTGAGAGGGAGGCCAAGAGGCCTCGGGGATCTAGTAGTTTTGGTGGTGCTCCTTCAGGAGGGCAGTTTCAGCACGGCAGAGGCCGTCCATTCATGCATGCTCAGTCAGCCCGCCCAGGTCACCGTGGTGGATCATTTGGTCATGGTTCTCACAGTTCTCATCAGGGTCACTCATCATTCAGTGCCCTTCCAGCCCAGAGTTCACCTTATGCACCATCAGTTCAGGGCTCCTCCATGCCAGGTCCTTCTACCAGTTATCCCGGTGCTAGGGGTTCCCTTCAGTCCCCGTCCCCCGCACCAGGGAGTTGTTACGAGTGTGGAGAGTTTGGGCATATGAGGAGGCACTATCCTCATCTTCTTGGGGGTCCATCTCAGCAGAGGAGTCAGCCCTTGACTTCAGCTCCTGTTACTTCACCACCCGCCCAGGCAGCTAGTGGTGGGGTTCAGGCAGCTAGAGGCCGCCCTAGAAGGGGAGGTAGATCAGGTGGAGGTCAGGCCTATTTTTATGCACTTCCAGCCAGACTAGATGCTATGGCTTCAGATGCCGTGATCACAGGTATTGTTTCAGTCTGTCACCAAGATGCCTCAGTTTTATTCGATCCCGGTTCCACATATTCATATGTTTTATCATATTTTGCCAATTTTCTAGATATGCCCCGTGAGTCTTTAGTTACATCTGTTCATGTGTCTACCCCGGTGGTGATACTATTGTTGTGGACCGTGTGTATTGGTCATGTGTGGTGTCTTTTGGGGGTTTGGAGACTCGAGTGGATTTGTTATTGCTCAGTATGGTTGACTTCGATGTGATATTGGGCATGGATTGGTTATCTCCATGTTATGTTGTTCTTGATTGTCACGCGAAGACCGTGACCTTAGCGATGCCGGTATTCCCGAGAGTGGAGTGGAGTGGTTCCATAGATTATGTGCCTAGTAGGGTTATTTCGTACCTTAAGGCTCAGCGCATGGTTGAGAAAGGTTGCCTATCGTATTTAGCTTATGTGAGGGATATCAGTGTAGAGACTCTTACTATTGGTTTTGTTCCTGTGGTCCGTGATTTTCTGGATATGTTTCGTGCAGACCTGCCTGGCATACCGCGTGACAGGGACATTAACTTTGGTATTGATTTGGTGCCAGGCACTCAGCCTATTTCTATTCCACCATATCGTATGGCACCGGCGGAGTTGAAGGAATTGAAAGAGCAGCTTCAGGAGCTCCTAGATAAGGGGTCCATTCGTCCTAGTGTGTCGCCTTGGGGTGCGCCGGTTCTATTTGTGAAAAAGAAAGATGGTTTCTGAGAATGTGTATTGACTACAAGCACTTGAACAAGGTCACAGTCAAGAATAGGTATCCTCTGCCTCATATTGATGATTTGTTTGACCAGCTTCAGGGAGCGAGGGTGTTCTCTAAGATTGACTTGAGGTCCGAATATCACCAGCTGAAGATTCGGGATTCGGATATCCCTAAGACAACTTTTAGGACCCGTTATGGCCATTATGAGTTCATGGTGATGTCTTTTGGGCTGATCAATGCCCCAGCGGCGTTCATGCATTTGATGAACAATGTATTCTATCCATATTTGGACTCCTTCGTTATTGTGTTCATTGATGATATTCTGGTATACTCTCATAGCCAGGAGGAACATGCTCAGCATTTGAGGGTGGTATTACAGAGATTGACGGAGGAGAAACCTTATGCAAAGTTCTCCAAATGTTAGTTTTGGCTTGGCTTGGTAGAATTCTTGGGACACGTGGTGTCCAGTGAGGGTATTCAAGTGGATCAGAAGAAGATAGAGGCGGTGCAGAGTTGGCCTAGACCGTCCTCAGCTACGGAGATTAGGAGCTTCCTTGGTGTGGTGGGATATTACCGTCGCTTTGTGGAGGGATTTTCATCGATTGCATCACCCTTGACCAAATTGACTTAGAAGGATGCTCCATTCAGGTGGTCGGACGAGTGTGAGGAGAGCTTCCAGAAGCTCAAGACGGCTTTGACCACAACTAGTGTTAAATCTGCCATTAGCTTCAGGTTCTTATACCGTGTATTATAATGCCTCGAGGATAGGAATTGGTTGTGTTTTGATGCAGGAGGGTAGGGTGATTGCCTACGCCTCGCGCCAGTTGAAGACCCATGAGAAGAATTATCCGGTGCATGATCTTGAATTAGCAGCCATTGTTCACGCCTTAAAGATTTGGCGTCATTATTTGTATGGGGTTTATTGTGAGATTTATACTGATCACCAGAGTCTGCAACATCTGTTTAAGCAGAAGGATCTTAATTTGCGTCAGCGGAGATGGTTGGAGCTTCTCAAGGACTATGATATCACTATTCTATACCATCCAGGAAAGGCCAATGTGGTGACCGATGCCTTGAGTCGTCGAGCAGAGAGTTTGGAGAGGTTAGCATATCTTTCAACAGCAGAGAGACCTCTAGCGTTGGTTGTCCAGGCCTTAGCGGGCCAGTTTATGAGATTGGATCTTTCCGAGCCTAGCCGGGTATTGGCTTGCGTTGCCTCCAGGTCTTCTCTTTATGACCGTATTTGGGAGTGTCCGTATGATGACCCGCACTTGCTCGTTCTTCAGGACAGGGTCCGGTGAGGTGATGCTAGGGATGTGACCATTGGTGATGACGGTGTGATGAGGATGCAGGGCCGGATATGTGTGCCTAATGTGGATGAGCTTCGAGAGATAATTCTTATGGAGGCCCACAGCTCGCGGTATTCCATCCATTCGGGTGCCGCGAAGATGTACCAGGATTTGAGACAGCACTATTGGTGGTGGTGGATGAAGAAGGATATCGTTGGATTTGTAGCTCGGTGTCTCAACTGTCAACAGGTTAAGTATGAGCATCAGAGACCGAGTGGCTTGCTTCAGAGGTTAGACATTCCAAAGTGGAAGTGGGAGCGGATCACCATGTACTTTGTAGTTGGGCTCCTACGGACTTCGAGGAAGTTCGATGCTATATGGGTTATAGTGGATCAGCTGACCAAATCCGCGCACTTCATTCCTGTTGGTACTACTTACACTTCAGAGCAGTTAGCTGAGATTTATATCCAAGAGATCATTCGTTTGCATGGTGTCCCAGTTTCCATCATTTCCGATAGGGGTACTCAGTTCACATCACAGTTTTGGAGGGCCGTGCAGCGGGAGTTAAGTACTCAGGTTGAGTTGAGCACAGCTTTTCACCCTCTGACGGACGGGCAGTCCGATCGCACTATTCAGATACTAGAGGACATGTTATGTGCCTGTGTTATTGACTTTGGGGGTTCATGGGCCCAGTTTCTACCACTCGCGGAGTTTGCATATAATAATAGTTATCAGTCGAGTATTCAGATGGCTCCCTACGAGGCTTTATATGGGAGGAAGTGTAGATCTCCGGTTGGTTGGTTTGAGCCGGGTGAGGCTAGACTTTTGGGTACAGATTTAGTGCAGGATGCTTTAGATAAGATGAAATTGATTCAGGAACGGCTTCGCACGGCGCAGTCTAGGCAGAAGAGTTATAGGGATAGGAAGGTCCGGGATGTATCTTTCATGGTTGGAGAGAAGGTTTTGTTAAAGGTATCACCCATGAAGGGCGTTATGCGGTTTGGGAAGAGGGGCAAGTTGAGCCCCCGGTTCATTGGGCCTTTTGAGATACTTAAAAGGATTGGGGAGGTGGCATATGAGCTCGCTTTGCCACCCAGCTTGTCGAGTGTGCATCCGGTGTTTCATGTTCCATGCTTCAGAAATATATTGGGGACCCGTCCCATGTTCTGGATTTCAGCACGGTTCAGTTAGAGGGTGTTATGACTTATGATGTGGAGCTAGTGGCTCTTTTGGATCGGCGGATTCGAAAGTTGAGGTCTAAGGATATAGCATCAGTGAAAGTGCAAGGGAGAGGCCAGCCCGTGGAGGAGGCCACCTGGGAGACCGAGCGGGAGATGCGGAGCAGATATCCACGCCTATTTGATACTCCATGTATGTTTCTAGACTCATTCGAGGACGAACATTTGTTAAAGAGGGGGAGGTTGTACCGACCCGGACGGTCATTCCGAGAGCTTTAGCCCATTTCTACTTCTTTAGGTGATATTCATCTGTAATGTTTGGTATCAGATTGGTTGGTTTGGGTTTGGGATGTGATTTGGGAGTCCGGGTTAGAGTTAGGCTTGAATTGGCGAAATTAGTAATTTGGTGATTTCCGGTCAGTGGGAAAAAATTTGATATCGGGGTCGGAATGGAATTCCGGAAGTTGGAATAGATTCGTAGTGCCATGCTTGACTTGTGTGCAAAATTTGAGAATATTCGGATATGGTTTGATTGGTTTCGGAGTCCTTTGTGGAATTTAGGAGTTGGATTTCTTAGGCTTGAATCCGAGATTAGATTTGATGTTTGATGTTGTTTCAAGTGATTTGTAGGGTTGATTAAGTTTGAATGATGTTATGGGACGTGTCGGTGTGATTGGTTGAGGTCCCGAGGGCCTCGGGTGTGTTTCGGATGGATAGCAGGTAAATTAGCTGTTGAAAGACAAGTATTGGTGTTGCTGATGTGAGTTGCTGGTGTTTCAAGGGTTGTTCTCTGAAGTTGGGAATGCGGACCGCGGCGGAATTTCGCGGTCAGCGGTGGAAGTTCACGGGGGCGGCGAAAATTTCGCATTCAGCGGAGGGGCTGGCGCGGACAGCGGATTAGGGACGCAACCCCGGGGGCTGGAGGCCTTTCGCGGCCGCGGTGGGAATTTCCCAGACCGCAGAGTGAGGTTCGCGGTGGCGGTAGTTTTTCGCGGTCAGCGAAATTTGAATCCGAGGGGTGCACCATAAATACGAGATTCAGGGTTTTATTTTCATACTTTCACCTAGAGAGCTTGGGTTTTCGCAATTTTTCGAGGGATTTTCAAGAAAATCATCGGGGTAAGTGATTCTAATTCAGTTTTGGCTAAAATACATGATTATAACATTGAATCCATTATTTGATTAAAGAATTGGGATGAAAATTGGGGAAAATTGTAAAAATTTCATGAATGGATTTTTTTGAGAGTTGAACATCGATTCGAGGTCAGATTCTGATAAATTTGGTATGATTGGACTCGGGGATGAATGGGTTTCTTGGCTTTGTGAATTTTATCGGATTTCGAGACGTGGGCTCGGGTTCCGGATTTGGCCAATTTTGGGATTTTGATCTAAATTGATAAATTTCAAATGGGAGTCATTCCTTTAGCGTGTATTGATGAATATATATTGATTTTGGATAGATTCGGAGCATTTGGAGGTCGAATCAAGGGGCAAGAGCATCGCAGACTAGAGTTATGTCCGTTTTGAGGTAAGTAACGATTGTAAATCTAGACCTGAGGGTATAAAACCCCGGAATTTCATACTATTTCACTGTAATGAGGTGATGCACATACTAGGTGACGGGCGTGTAGGCGTGCACCGTTAGGGATTGAGACTTGGTCCGTCCCGTAGCAACCGTAGAGTTGCATATTTGATTTAAGCTGTATAATAGCTATGTGTTTTAGAAAGAATTCTTATAACTTGGGTTGAATGCCATGTTTGGGGCCTGGTGCATGTACTATCTGGACCCTCAAGGGGTATTTTATTACTATCCTCACACTGTTTTGTTTTGAAAGCATATCCTCAGTCATGATTTTTACCTCTTTACTGTTTAACTCAATTTCATCACTCTATTTTAAAGTATATGAAAGTTGCTTTGGGCTGAGTCCCCTGATATATACTAAAATGCCCGAGTGGCTTGTGAGGTTTATGACTGAGTGAGGCCGAAGGCCTGATTTGTGAGGATATAATATATGGATCAGGCTGCACGCCACAGCAATATATGGATCGAGCTGCACGCCGCAGCAATATATGGATCGGGTTGCACGCCGCAGCGGTATTGAGTCGGGTTGCACGCCGCGATATAGCGCTTGGGCTATAGGAGCCCCTCCGGAGTCTGTATACACCCCCAGTGAGCGCAGGTACTTACTGAGTGCGAGTGCCGAGTGCTGAGTGACGAGTGATTGGGAGGCTGAGTGGCTGAGAGGCTTGCCCGAGGGGCTGTTCATAAGTGATATGTTTTGCCCGAGGGGCTTGTTTATGAAATCACTATTTCACTCTATTTTTATGTTGAGCCTCTATTGAAATTGTTAAAAATGTTTCTATTTGTTTTCCATTGAAACTGGAGTTTCTACGAGATATTTTGACTTGAATACTGGTTTGGCAATTGTTGTTTCCACTGAGACTTTATATTGTGAACTTTATGTGATTTTACTGCTCGTCACTGCGCTCAGCCTTTATTTATGATTGTTATTTACTGAGTTGGCGTACTCATGTTACTTCCTGCACCTTGTGTGCAGATCCAGGGGTCACAGGACGTCTGAGTGAATGTTGATATATCCTCAGCTGGTTCCGGAGTTAGCAAGGTAGCTGCATGGCAACCGTAGCCTTGTTTTCTCCCTCTTATCCTTTATTGTCATTTCTATTAGACTTCTCCTGTTGTCATTTTTTTAGACTGTATTGGACTTAGTACTTTCAGACTTGTATCGTAGATGCTCATGACTAGTGACACCCGATGTCGGGCTGTATTTCCGCATATTTTTCCTTGTTTTGGGTTTCTTTTGAAAGAATTATAAATGAATGGTTTGAAAGATAAATTTCTGAAATGGAATATTGCTTAGTTTGGGTAATGAGTCGGTTAGCCTAGTATCACGATAGGCGCTATCACGACTTGGTAGTTTGGGTCGTGACATGAAATTTTGACTTTAACAACGAATTAGAAAATCGTCCCAAAAGGTCGACTCGGGCCTACGTCTCGGAATTAGGTAAAAGTCACAAAATATGAACACATATTCGATATCGAGTTCACCCATACCAAATTTACTCAAATCCGACACCAAATTGCCACCCAAATCCCCAAATTAAATTCTCCAAATCCCTAGCCTCAAACTCCTAAATTCCTCAGGTGCGAATGCAACAGAAGGCAGAATCCCAGCAATTGCTTCAAGTCCAAATTTTGATCCGTTAACCATCCAAAATCCACCCGAGGCCCCCGAGACCTCAACCAAATATACCAAACCATCCTAAAATATCATACGAACTTAGTCAAGCCTTTAAATCATATCAAACAACGCCAAAAATATGAATTGCACATCGATTCAAGCCTAATGAACTTTAGAACTTCTATCTTCTACATTCGACGCCGAAACCTATTAAATCAAGTCCTGATTGACCTCAAATTTTGCACACAAGTCATAATTGACATTACGGACCTACTCCAACTTTTGGAATCGGAATCCGACTGCGATATCAAAAATTTCACTCCCCGTCAAACTTTTCAAAAATCATCCAATTTTTCAACTTTCACCAATTAACGCTGAAATGACCTACAGACCTCCAAATCAATATCTGGACACGCTCCTAAGACTAAAATCACCCTACGGAGCTATTGAAACTATTAAAACTCCATTCCTGAGTCGGCTTCATACAAATCAAACTACGGTAAATTCCTACGACTTAAAACTTCCGAAATTAGAATTTTTTATCAGAATCAACTTTGAACTTCCCAAAATTTTATTCCGACTACGCGTACAAGTTATAAAATATGAAGTGAAGCTACTCAAGGTCTCAAACCGCCAAACGATGTACTAGAGCTCAAAATAACTGGTCAGGTCATTACATAACCGAATTATTAAAAAAAGAACTTAATACCTATGATGTCCACCCTATCTTCTTCTATTTCCTTAAGGGTCGATGGTGTTGAGATATCATTTGCTCCTTCGACACATTTGCAAATGATATCTCTTATGCATGTTCCCTGCATTATATTTTCTTTATCTTGAGATTGCACTCCATGTTCTTTGCTTGTACCTTCAGAAGATTCTGCAACATTTTTAAGAGCAAATAAGATCAATACTTTCTACTGATATTCTACTAAAACCAACATGTATAAGATTAATAAAACTCTATCTGACCTTGATTAGCATTATTTGATTTTCAAAATTGGCTCTAAGGGAGAGAGGAGTAGAGATATCATATGTTCCTTCTACACATTTGCAAACAATCTCACTTGTACTTAATCCTAGTGGATTTTCTATGTTATATTATTTTCCTCCACATTTTAAATGATTTCAGTTACACTTCTTCTCTCTTTTGGATTTTTCTCATCTTAACATTCCGCTCCATCTTTCTTTCTTAACTCATCACAAGATTCTACAATATTTGCAAGCTCAAAATAGTTAATATTTATCACCCCTATTCTATTTAAATTTACAATGACAATTATATTAAAAACTCTATCTAACCTTTCCCAATTCCGATACCCACATATCAATTTCATCTTCTAGATGAACATGTGTATAAAAGCTTTTATAATGATCTTCATTATAGTCACATTGATCATCAACTGCATTTTTGCTATTTATTTGAACGCTGGGTTCTCTCTCTTTGTTCCTTTCATTTGGTTTCTCAAAAAGCTCCAATAATGTATCAACCTTCGACTCTATGTTTCTCTTTAAAGTCTGCGAGATAGAAATAACTAGTATTATTAGATGCTTATAGTTCAGAATAGTTAGTCCTGAATTTAAAATTAGAAGTTCAAAAATTCAGGACAGTTAGTCCTCAATTCTTAATTAGCAGCTTAGAAATTTAGGATACTTAGTCCAGAATTTAAAATTAGCAGTAGAAAGTTCATGACACAATGTAAGCTAAAGTAACAGGTTATTTTCATGTAATCTTGATGCCCTTTTGAGTCCTTTTTTCTGATAAAGTTATTTTATATTTTGATGAATTGTAACACATTATGCCTGCAAATCCTGTTTAAACTTTGTTGATAACCTCGTAATCAAAAACTATAACACAAAAAAGATTCTTAAGCAAAAATAAGAAAATAAAAAAACTAATTGAATTCAAAGACGGAAAACTTACAATTTTAGAAAGCAACACACAATGAATCAATTTACCACAAAATTTAACACCTTCCGGCTGGAAATATTTTTCAAAACACCCTCTCTCAATTTCTTCCATTATGCTTTCGACAAGACATTTTTTGTTATTTTCATATATTGAAAATCTTATGTCCAGTAACTATCCATATTATGCCAATCATCTAACTCGAAATATCGATCTCCTACCATTACCACAATATTCAGAGCTAGTATTTAAAACAAATTCAGTTCAAGGTACAAAGACAGAAAACTTATAATTTTAGAAAGCAACACACAATGAATCAATTTACCACAAAATTTAACACCTTCCTGGAAAAAATTTCCAAAACACCCTCTCTCAATTTCTTCCATTACACTTTCGACAAGAACATTTTTTGTTGTTTTCTTATATTGAAAATCTTCTGTCAAATATCTATCCATATTACGCTAGTCATCTAACTCGAAATATCGATCTCCTTCCATTACCACAATACTCAGAGCCAATATTTAAAATAAATTCAGTTCAAGGTACAAAATAAATAATATATTAAATATCTCCACTAATTTACAAAGAAGAAAATAGAGGTAAACTTCAAAACTATTTTTCTGAAATATCCTGAATATTTAAAGTAAAAGACTAATATTCAGGATCTAATTTCAGGCTAATGTCTGGAAGTGTTAAGGTCGTATCTTCGAAGTTAGAAATTATCTACTTGAATACTTGCTACTACTACTATTGAGCTTGTAAATGATATGTGTTAACCCTGTTGTCAAATAATAGAAAGGTGCTCTTAAATTATAAAAATTCACCGCAAAATTTAATCAACAACTTAATACATCTTAACAACACCAACAAAATTTGAAAGTTTTCGTCAAGGAAAAATCCATCCAAACACCCAAAATCATAGAGAAGAAATCTGAAAGTTTTCATACTTTATGAGTACAGTCCAAGAGTGCACCATTGAAAAATTATAAACCATACAAAAACTAAAAACTGACGAAATCTTATTGTTGGAGAAGAAACTTCTGTGATTCTTTGGAGAAATTTACTTCTGTGTTTTAAAGAAATCAAAGGAGAAACTGTTCGTGAGTTTTCTCCTGAGTTTGGAAAAGAAATGAGGGTTTGGAAAAGTAATTCCGGTTTGGAAAAGAAAAGAGATAAGAAAAGGTAAAAAAGTCTTTTCGTATTAAATATAACAGAAAAATGGCTCTTTTTGTTCAGCAATAAAATTGGTGACTAAATCCTAAATAGCAGGTTAAAAAATGGCCACCCCACATCATTTCCACCTATTCCCGCCCCCTTCATATTTTTTTCTTTCTACACGAAATATCTATTGCCAAAACAATATCTAATGTAAGTTTAAAGAGTTGTGTATACGATCGAAATCAATTTCGGCCTTCGTACGACTGGTCGAGATGAGAACATAATAGACAGAAGAGAGTCTTTATAATATCGAGATGAGATCCGAAGAAGGCACAAACGAGCTTCGAGTTTCAGGGACAGATCGAATACCAAGATCGAAGTCATTATCGAGCTCGAATCCAAATCGAACTATGATGAGAAGCGATGGAATTGAGCTTAAGAGCCAGAGGCCAACCAATACCGAGCCCGAGTTAATACCGGACCCCGAGTTAATATCGATCTCGAGCCCACATCGAGCTCTAAGCCTGGAAACCGACCGATACCAAGTCTGATCAAGATCGATCCAAGAGACAAGAGTCGTTACAGCCGCACTAAGAAAGGGAATGTCGGCGAAAGCTGATTTCTCATGGGTTCCCCACTATGTATTTTTATTATATCCAAAGTAAGATCCCTCCACTATAAGAAGGATGGCTATTATTCCTGTAAGGATCCATCAAGTCATTAATACATTGTAACTCAAACATTGTTGATACATTCCCATATTAAGAGATTATCCTTTTTAGCTTCATACATAATTTTATTTTTGCTTGTTCATAAATCATCTTCCTTTCAACTCGATTTGTATCTTTTCTTTATAGTCAATATTCGATATTTCTACTTACTCTTACGATTTGTGTCAAGTTATACCACATACCATTAGAACTACGTACAAATTCAACTCATCCATTTTTTGAGTAAACAGTTTGGCACCCACCGTGGGGCTGAGGATAACAGTGGTTATTTGATATGAATCTCTGCAAGACACGCCATTTTATGCTTGTTTTTGGAGGTGTCTTTGATTTCAGATTAGAAACTACGAACTCTCAATTAATGGCCCTACATATCGATAACGAAGTTGGCCTTCAAGATGAAAATGACAACTTGACGACCGGGGAGGAAAGGTCGCTCGTCAATACTGTAGGAGCTCGAATCGAAGTACCAGTAGACGTTAATTTGCATATGGCCATCAATGCAAACCAACGCTCTGACCCTGAAAATAGCATTCACGGTGGAACTCGATCTGCAGCTCGAAATACCCAGAACATTGAGGAAAACGGAATCAGCTTACGTATGATTTTCGAAATGTTGCAAGCTCAACTGGTAGCGATAAGCTCAGTTGCAGAGTAAGATCAAATGAGCAAGAATCGGGGACTAATCCTGATATTTCTAAGATAATCGAGGAACTCACAAAACGGATTGAAGCAAATGATAAAAAAGTGAAAACATATAACTCCAAGATCGATCAAATCCCGAGGGCACTACCAGTGTTGAAAGGGTTGGATTCCAAAAAAATCGTGCAAAGGTCTTTTCCACCAAGTGCAACTCCAAAACCTATCCCCAAAAAATTCTGCATGCCCTAGATTCCTAAATATAATGGAACGACCAACCCTAACAAACACGTCAACTCTTACACATGCGCCATCAAGGGTAACGATTTAGAAGACGATGAAATCGAATCTATGTTGTTGAAAAAATTCGAAGAAACCCTTTTGAAGGGAGCAATGATTTGGTATCACAACCTACCACTAAACTCCATCGACTCATTTGCCATGTTAGCAGATTCTTTCGTAAAGGCACACGCAGGGGCCATAAAGGTCGCAATGAGGAAATTAGACCTTTTCAAGGTAAGACAAAGGGATAATGAAATACTGAGGAAATTCGTGTCCCGATTTCAAATGGAACGCATGGAATTGCCACCGATCACAGATGATTGGTCTGTTCAAGATTTCACCCAAGGGTTAAACGATCGAAGCTCGGTAGCATCATGTCGGATGAAACAAAATTTGATCGACTATCCGGCTGTAACTTGGGCAGATGTGCACAATCGATATCAATCGAAGATCAGGGTCGAGGACGACCAATTATGAGCCCCTTCCGGTTCAGTACACCCAAACAGGTCGGTAGTTAAAAACCAGAGAGACGTCGATAGGGATCCAAGGTCGAATAGAGACCGATATCAACCATATATCGCAGATCGAAGGAGCAATGGTTCAGGACGCAATTCCGCCCAGAACAATCGAGGACAGAATTCTCGGGGACTTATGAGAAAAAGTGGTTTTTGACAAGTATGTCGATCCCACAAAAGCACCTCGGTTATCGGAATATAACTTTAGCATCTATGCATAGGATATTGTGTCGGCAATCAGAAAGATCAAAGATAGTAGGTGGACCAGAACATACAAACCGATCCTTCCCAAAGAAACCCAAAATTTGATGTGCAAGTATCATGGCACGCATGGTCACAAGACCTAAGATTTCAAGCAATTAAGGGAGAAGGTAGCCCGACTATTCAATGAGGGCCACCTTCGAGAGTTCCTCAGCGATCGAGCCAAGAATCATTTCAGAGAAAGGGACGCCAACAGGAAACATGAATAGGAGGAACCCCAACATATCATTCATATGATCGTCGGTGGGGTCGACACTCCACAGGGACCCATATTCAAACACACTAAGGTATCAATCACTAGGGAAAAACGAGCCCGAGATTATGTGCCCGAAGACACTTTATCATTCAACAACGAAGAAGCAAAAGGCATTTCTCAGCCCCACAACGACGCTCTGGTAATTTCTATCTTATTAAATAAAGTTCAAGTTAAGCGTGTTTTAGTGGATCCAGGTAGCTCGGCTAATATCATCCGATCAAAGGTCGTGGAGTAGCTTGGCCTACAAAATCAAATCGTGCCCGCAGCTCGGGTCTTTAACGGCTTCAAAATGGCCAGTGAAACAACTAAGGGGGAGATTACTCTACCGATGAATGTGGCTGGAACCATTCAAAATACCAAGTTCCATGTAATCGAGGGTGACATGAGGTATAATGCCCTGCTCGGAAGTCCTTGGATCCACAATAGGAGGGAAGTCCCTTCGACTCTCCACTAAATGATGAAATTCCAATGTCGGACGGTGTAAAAATAGTATACGGGGAGAAGCATGCTGCAAAGGAAATATTTGCGGTCGATGAGGTAACACCGATATCAACACTATAAACCTCGAAAAGGTCGAGCATCGAAGGTAAACAGGAAGTCAAATAGCAATCACAGTCACCAGCCTCGACCGAATCAAGGAAGCAGGAGATAGAAGAAAAAGAGGAGGATTTTCTGACCCCTCGAACTTTTATTGTTCCCGAAGATTCTGACGCCACCAAATCAATGATCGAAGAGATGGAATAGGTTATATTGATCGATTACCTACCCGATCAAAAGGTATACATGGGAACGAGATTAACCCCCGAACTCAGGAAAAAGCTTATTCAGTTTCTTATTGATAACATAGATTGTCTTGCTTGGTCCTATTTAGACATGACAGGTATCCCATCGGAGATAACGACGCATCGGCTAATCTTGAACCCTAGGTTTAAGCCGGTGAAGCAAAAGATAAGACCCCAGTCAGAGATAAAGCACACATTCATAAAGGACGAGGTAACTAAACTTCTCAAAATAGGGTCCATTTGGGAGGCAAAATATCTCGAATGGTTAGTCAATGTAGTTGTAGTCCCTAATAAAGAGAACACACTTAGAATGTGTGTAGATTATAAGGATTTAAACAAGGCGTTCCCCAAAGATTCTTTTCCATTGCCTAACATCGATCGCATGATCGATGCCACGGCCGGCCACGAGATCCTTACTTTTCTCGATGCCTATTCCGGGTACAATCAAATCCAAATGAACCCGGAAGACCGAGAAAAGACTTCATTTATCACCAAGTATGGAACATATTATTATAATGTAATGCCTTTCTGGCTAAAAAATGCGGGAGCTACTTAACAACGCCTAGAAATTAAAATTTTCGAAGAACAAATAGGTAAATCAATGGAAGTTTATATTGATGATATCGTAGTTAAGTCCCTGTGCGCAGAGGACCATGTGGTTCATTTGCAGGAAACGTTCGAGATTTTAAGGAAATACAACATGAAGCTTAACCCCGAAAAGTGTATTTTCGGGGTCGGTTCGGGCAAGTTTCTTGGCTTCATGGTATCGAATCGGGGGATCGAGATCAACCCCGATAAAATCAAGGCCATCGAAGACATCACCGTCATGGACAGTGTAAAAGATGTACAGAAGCTAACCAGACGGGTAGCTACCTTAGGCCGATTCATTTCGAGGTCGTCGGATCGAAGCCACCAATTTTTCTCTCTACTCAAAAAGAAGAACGATTTCGCCTGGACCCCGGAATGCCAACAGGCATTAGAGGAATTGAAGCGATACCTATCGAGCCCACCGCTGCTTCACACTCCGAAGGCAGATGAGAAACTTTACTTGTACTTGGCAGTATCGGAAATAGCGGTAAGTGGTGTCCTAGTTCGAGAAGATCAAGGTACGTAATTTCCCGTTTATTATGCAAGTCGAACCTTAGGGGAAGCAGAAACTAGATATCCACACTTAGAGAAATTGGCACTTGCACTTATAAGTGCCTCTAGAAAGTTAAGACCATACTTTCAATGTCACCCCATATGCGTATTAACCACTTACCCACTTCGTAATATTTTGCACAAGCCCGGACTATCGGGACGATTGGCCAAATGGGTTGTCGGACTTAGTGGGTACGATATCAAATATCAACCCCGGACGGCCATCAAGTTTCAAATTTTAGCGAACTTCGTGGTCGATTTCACGCCAACCTTCATACCCAAAGTTGAAAAGGAACTCTTGTTAAAATCGGGTACATCATCAGGGGTATGGACCCTCTTCACAGACAGTGCCTCAAATGTGAAGGGGTCCGGGCTAGGCAACGTTTTGAAGCCGCCCACGGGTAGCACTATTAGGCAATCTATTAAAACTTCTAGGTTGACTAACAACGAGGCTGAGTACGAGGCCATGATTGCAGGTCTCGAGCTAGGCTTGGGAGCAGAAGTCATTAAAGCCAAATGTGACTCTCTACTGGTGGTAAACCAAGTAAACAAAACCTTCGAAGTTCGAGAGGATAGAATGCAAAGGTATTTGGACAAACTACAGGTAACTTTGCACCATTTCAAAAAATGGACTTTACAACATGTACCTCGAGAACAAAATAGTGAGGCCGATGCACTTGCAAATTTGGGGTCATCGATCGAGGAACACGAGATCAGCTCGGGGACTGTCGTTCAACTCTCGAAATTCGTGATCGAGGAAGGTCATGACGAGATAAACTCTACAAGCTTAACCTAGGATTGGAGGAATGAATATATTGAATACTTGAAGAACGGAAAGCTCCCATCGGACCCTAAAGAGTCGAGGACCCTACAAACCAAAGATGCTCGATTCACATTGAGCTAAAGATGGAACATTATACAAAAGGACATTTGATGGACCATTGGCAGTATGCTTAGGGCCAGGAGACACCGATTATGTTTTACGAGAGGTCCATGAAGGCACTTGTGGGAACCACTCCGGCGCCGAATCACTGATTCACAAAACCATTAGAGCATGATACTATTGGGATAGCATGGAAAAAGACACTAAGGAGTTTGTTCGAAAATGTGATAAATGTCAAAGGTTTGCACCGATGATCCGCCAGCTCGGAGAACAACTTCATTCAATCCTATCCCCATGGCCATTCATGAAATGGGAGATGGATATCGTCGGCCCTCTGCCATCGACCCCAGGTAAAGCTAAGTTCATTTTATTTATGACTGACTATTTCTCTAAATGGGTTGAAGCAGAAGCACAAACGTTCGAGAAAGTGAGAGAGAAAGAGGTCATAGACTTTATCTGGGATCACATCATATGTCAATTTGGGATACCCGCCGAAATAGTGTGTGACAATGGAAAATAATTTATCGGCAGCAAAGTGACGGAATTCCTCGAAGACCATAAAATAAAAAGGATATTAACAACGATGTATCACCCTAGTGGGAACGGACAGGCCGAATAGACGAACAAGACTATCATTAAATACATAAAGAAAAGGTTGAATGGTGCTAAGGGGAAATGGAGAGAAATTCTACCCGAAGTCCTTTGGGCATATCGAACAACATCAAAGTCCATTACAGGGGCAACCCCGTTCTCCTTAGTATATGGCTGCGAAGCCTTGATTCCAGCCGAAGTCGGGGAACCCAGTGACAGGTTTCGACATACAACAGAAGAGTTAAATCATGAGGCTATGAACACTAGCCTCGAATTATTGGATGAAAAATGACAAGTCGTTCTCGTCCGATTAGCCGCCCAAAAGCAGCGGATCAAAAGATACTATAATCGTAGAACCAATCTTCGCCATTTTAAAATCGGGCACTTAGTGCTAAGGAAAGTCATCATCAACACCCGAAATCCAAATAAAGGAAAACTGAGTCCAAACTGGGAAGGACCGTATCAGGTACTCGAAATCGTCGGTAAAGGATCCTACAAGCTCGGTGTTATAAACGACAAACAACTACCAAGCAATTGGAACGTTTCGTACCTAAAACAATACTACTGCTAAGGTATGACCCTCCCATGTTCGTTTATATTTTGAAACTAACCCTTGCAGGAGTTCGATCAGGAACAGGGACGGATTATTCAACACAAAGCCTTAGGCCTGAGAGCATGCGTTGCACTCTTTTTCCCTTAGACCGGTTTTATCCCAAATGGGTTTTTCGACAAGGTTTTTAATAAGGCAACCAATGATCGTGCTAACTTAGAACAATTCAACAGTATCCGAGGCCTCTTTACAATCAACCTCGAATACTGGGGGGCATTACCATCGAATAAATCAAGTTCGATACAAGAAAGTTACTTCATGTCAAACAGGGTCTCGATAGGGAAAAGTGGCCTATGGTCAAAACGAACCATGCCCGCATAGTTTTGCTCGAACCTTGGCACAACACACGAACACATGTATAATGACTTATGAAGAGAAACTTCTTCTTTACCGATATCTCATATTTTGGAAAGTTCGTTCTACTTCATGATTCAAACAGGCTTAAGGGCCGGTCACGACCGAATGAGTTTGAAAAACTTACCCCATAAATCGGGGACTGCCAATTAAAATACCAAAGAAATCAAGATCTATAAAGCCTACGGGCTAATCATACTTCGAGTTCGAGAAATCACTCACTCGACTACTAAGCCTACTGGCTACTCTTACCTCGAGTTCGAACAAACACTCACTCGACTACTAAGCCTACGGGCAACATTACTTCGAGTTCGAGCAATAAGACTACGGGCTATATCACTACGAGTTCGAGCAAACACTCACTCGACTACTAAGCCTACGGGCTATATTACTTCGAGTTCAAGCAATCACTCACTCGACCATTAAGCCTATGGGCTATATCACTGCGAGTTCGAGCAAACACTCACTCGACTACTAAGCCTATGGGCTACATTACTTCGAGTTCGAGCAATCACTCACTCAACCACTAAGCCTACGGGCTCTATCACTGCGAGTTCGAGCAAACACTCACTCGACTACTAAGCCTAAGGGCTATCTTACTTCGAGTTTGATAAATTACTCAATCATAAAGCCTAAAGGCTACTCTTACTTCGAGTCTGAGCAAGCACTTACTCGGTTACAAAGATCACAAGGTCCAAATCTGATCAAATTGCCTAAAGCCTCGAACTTATGAAAACTTTCATAAGTCATGAATGAAACAAAATCTTCACAAGGCAGAGAATAAAACAGAGACAAGTCGGGGAAAGAAAAGATCTTTATATATATATATACAAAAGTATTTACAATGCTCGAACAGGACCCTACACAAAAACCCAAAATAGAAAAAACCCTAAGTTTCCTGGTTATCTCCGGGGGTGGTCTCTTCTCTATCAGGATCCTCCCCGCTCTCGGACCCACTCTTGCTCCCATCATCATTATTATCATCATCGGAAGCCAAGGATCCAACATCGGCTTCAAGCTCTTTAGCCCTTTTTATCTCTTCGGTAAGATCAAAACCTCGAGCATGGATCTCCTCAAGGGTTTCCCTCCGAGATTGGCATCGGGCGAGTTCAGCAATCCAATGTGCTCGAGTTTGAGCGGTCTCGGATGCCTCTCTCGCTTGAACCTGAGCGGCTTCAGCATCGGCCTGATAGACGGCCACAAATGCATCCGCATTGGCCTTTGCTTTTTCTGCTTTAGCTTTGACCTTAGCAAGTTCGGAATCCAACCGAGCCTCGAGCTCCTCTATTTTCCTTGATTGAATCGAGCTCCTCTCCTTTATGCCTTGAAGTTGAATTTCGGACGATAATAATTGGGCTCGAGCAGTTTCTTTTTCTGCAGCAAGGCGGTCCATGCCATCTGTCCACCCCAAGGTCTCCGCCCTTATCGTATCAACCTCCTCACGAAGCAGCCCGATCGCCTCAAGCTTCTGCTGCAGCTGTGAGATCGAAATATTAGCCATCATTCCAGAATTGAGCCTGTGGGTTTTTAAGATTATCATTACCTGCTCAGTCAGGTCGGTCTGGTCTTGATGAGCCTTGGCCAGCTCTGCTCGAATCTCCCTTCGAAGGTCGGCCTCCTACCGTCTCAGCTCAGCTCGAGATTGAGAACATACTTCTCGATGAACTACTGAGGCCTACGAATAAGAAAAGAAGTTAGAAAAGAAAAACAAACATAAAGGTGGTACCAACGAAGGGAGTTAGAGCTTACCCGATTCAGAGCTTGTAGCACTTCATAGAAAAGGCCCGACACATCACTAGGGCTAGCAACATCCTCGACACCAGTAAAACAATCACGAAAAGGGGTCCTCTCCTTCGTGAGAACGGCCTAACTCGAGGGTCCCCAAAGTTTGGGCTTCCCGAACCGCCCCTTCAAAAAAAGTGGGGAGAGTAGGAGAGTCTCCGATTACTATCGCCCCAAGCGAGTAGATTGGGCGTTCTCTTCAGTTCGGAGATATTCAGGGCCGGCCACTTCAGATATATCCACCGTTTGTTGACTTCAGTGGGAGGCATCCTCGATCTCCAGCAACTCGGGGACTTTACCCGAACCCTTCTCCGATATACCCTCAGTTCGAGGCAGAGGCTTATAAACTACCATCGATCCAGCTGCCTTTGGGGCATCAATGGTTTTCTTCACTCGGGCCTCCAGTACGGACCCGTCGTTTTCTTTTTCTTCCTCGTCTTCATCCTTTAGACGCCGAACTGATTCTTCGGTCAAAGAGATGGTATTCTTCCTCGGCTTACGAGCCGCCCTTGTCTTAGGTTGTGGATCCTCGAAAGTAGAGGCCCTTTTTCTCTTATGATTCTTCGCCGGTTTCTGGACCAGGGCTTGCATCTCTTCCTCACCAGACGAGGGCCCCAAAACCGCATCGTTTCCCAGGCCTACACATAAGAAAATTGGTTAAGTATATGGAAAATATTTCGTTCGAACTATTAGAGATATGAGAAAAAAGCTTACCATGATTTTTGGCCTCCCATCGACCCTTTGACAAATCACGCCACGAGCGCTCAGCGTATGTAGAGGTCGAAGCTAGGTCCTGTACCCAGCTCTTAAGGTTAGAAACTGCACCGGACATCCAAGGAACCGTTGCATCGCAAAAGGGGATATTGGTGAGAAAGAAACGAAGGGGCAAAATAATAGGATATAACAATAGAATTAACCTACGCTTCATGTTCCATTCCTCGGAAAATGGCATCTTCTCGGACGAAATTAGGTCCGAAGTCTTCACTCGAACAAACCTTCCCATCCAGCCTCGATGCTTGTCCTCGTCTATGCTCGAGAACAGCACCTTGGTAGCCCGACGCTGGAGTTTTATTAACCTGCCTTGAAAGAGGCGGGGGCTGTACAATCTAATAAGGTGGTCGAGGGTGAAAGGCATCCCCTCGATTTTGTTCACAAAGAAGCGGATCAGAATAACGATCCGCCAAAAAAAAGAATGGATTTGGCCTAGGGTTATTTGGTATTGACGGCAAAAATCGATGACAACAGGGTCGAGGGGGCCTAACGTGAAAGGGTAGGTATACACACTTAAAAACCCTTTCACATGAGTAGCAATATCTTCCTCGGGAGCCGGGATTACCACTTCTTTGTTCTCCCAGTTGTAATATTTCCTTATCTGTTCAAGATGCCCCTCGGTTATCGAGCACATATACCTCGATACTGGATTGCATCGACCGGGAACCGACGAGCCTTTGTCAATCGTAAAATCGAAGGTAAGAACATAAGTCCCAGGAACATACTCCTCAGGTCGTGGCTCCACCGGTAATTTGTCGGCAGCAGGCTGTGAAGAAGAAACTTTTTCTTTTTGAGGAACGATTTTAGATGTTTTCACCATTCTGGATTTAAAGATCAAAAATAGAAGGAAATGACAAAGGTTTTTAAAAAAAGAGATTTTGCAGTAAAAATCACAGAAGAAAGATTTTACAGTGAAAATCACAGATTTACAAATGAACTCAGGAAGTGCTAGAAAGTACTTGGAAATTTTGGAAATTGAAGATGTAAAAGTGATAAATGGTAAAAAAAAAAAAGGAGCTATTTGTAGATTGAGTAATGGCAGTTCAATATCAGTAGTGGCCGACCATCACCTGACACGCATTAAATGTCTTGATAAACTGAACTGACGGGGTAGCTATCACATACGTCATGGTCGGGCTCGATGCAAACGTCAATGTATATCTAATAGCGCCGTTGAAAAATCACATTGTTTCTCGCCACATTCTTCTCGAGAAACGAGGGGACTATCTGTATACGGTCGAAACCGATTTCAGCCTTCGTACGACTGGTCGAGATGAGAACATAATAGACCGAAGAAAGTCTTCATAATATCGAGATGAGATCCGAAGAAGGCACAAACGAGCTTCGAGTTTCAGAGACAGGTCGAATACCAAGCTCGAAGTCATTATCGAGCTCGAATCCAAATCGAACTATGATGAGAAGTGATGGAATCGAGCTTAAGAGCCAGAGGCCAACTAATACCGAGCCCGAGTCAATACCGGACCTCGAGTTAATATCGAGCTCGAGCCCACATCGAGCTCTAAGCTTGGAAACCGACCGATACCAAGTCCGATCAAGATCGAGCCAAGAAACAAGAGCTGTTACATCCGCACTAAGAAAGGGAATCTCGGCGAAAATTAGGAAAAAGTTAATTTCTCATGGGTTCCCCACTATGTATTTTTATTATATCCAAAGTAGGATCCATCCATTATAAGAGGGATGGCTATTATTCCTGTAAGGATCCATCAAGTCATTAATATATTGTAACTCAAATACTGTTGATACATTCCCATATTAAGAGATTATCCTTTTTAGCTTCATACATAATTTCATTTTTGCTTGTTCATAAATCATCTTCCTTTCAATTCGGTTTGTATCGTTTCTTTATAGTCAATATTCGATATTTCTACTTACTCTTACGATTTGTATCAAGTTATACCACATACCCTTAGAACTACGTATAAATTCAACTCATCCATTTTTCGGGTAAATAAGTTGTAAGATACAGGTACAGATTCTTTGATATTAATAAATAATAGCGTTGAAGCGTTTCTCATTAAATTATTATATTTTTCAGGTATGAAGAATGCAAATTAAATATTGCAATCATAAAAGGATATAATTATTATATTGTCAAAATTGAGCGTGCAAACAGTAGCGTAAGCATTCAAAAAAGGTAAACATACCCTCTCTCAAGAGTTTTTGGCCAACATTGTTCCTTATCGTTGATGGTCGGTCTATTTTAGTCTTTTAAATATGACCCTGAGTATATTTAGTCCCTTAAGTATGCTAAAGTGGAGTATCTTTAGTCTTACTGACACAGTATATTCAAAAACTAACAGTGTTACCCAATTCTGATTCATGAAGCAAATCTTCTGCTCCAAGCAAAAAGTTTCCTCTCCTTTTATTGGATAACGCAAATTATCACTTTAATTCCTTATTTTTAAATAATATCTTCTAAAATTTTGACCTTAAAAATATCCCTGTGTCTATATCGAATTGAATGCCAAAAAGAAATGAATAAAAAAATCAATGAACTTACAATGTTTATGCCTTAAAATCAGCTTCCTCTCCTTCCATAGAAATTGAAGTCCCAAGAGGAAAGAAAAAAAAAAGGTAAATAAAATTCGTTGAACCGTATGTTTTAACTTCTCAAGTGGGAAACCAAAAGTTATGAAACTGAATCACAAAATGTTCTCTTATCTACACGCTATCAACCAGTATTCATATGTTTTGATCAATTAACCCCAAAGAGCTCTTACGAAAATATCACAACTGGATTTATCCGCATCGTCTCTGCTATTTCTACCGAAAGGAGTCGCGCAACCGCCTCCGCATTTCACCGGTGTCTCATTTTACGGACACTTTTGCTTCCACTGTACTCTTAAGTATTTTCATCGACATTTACAATTTTGCTTCCTCTTACTTAAACATTTTGTGCCAACAATTACTTGGTTAAGCATAGGTTCTTTCATTTTGGGGAGGGAAGAGGTGATTAGTTCTCTATATTTGCATAGGATGGAAAGTAACCTTTAATAACATTTACGGGTTCATCTAATACAATAAGTAAAGTATTTCATCTTTTATTTTCCTCAAGTAACTCCTATCACCTTCAATTAAGTAATTATTTAGGGATTGTGGACTTTTCAAGTTAAGTTGAGAAAAAAAAGCAAAAAAAGGAGCAAAAAGATAAGTGAGTTCCTTGGCCAAAGAAAAGTGTCACCTCACTCTTTCATGTCCCACAATTAAATAAATATATATATATATAACATTCCGTACTTCTAAATATGCCTCTCTAGATTGATGATTTCTTTCTATAATAGATACTCCTTCCGTCTCAAATTATCTCTCGTGTTTTCTTTTTATACGTCCCTTAAGTAACATTAATTAAGAGGAGAGTTGGACTATTTTACCCTTATTTATGTTTTAAGATATAATTTGTCTTCATTGAATACTTATTCTATTTATGTACTATCTCCATCTTTAAGAATAATTATTATTACGGGTAAAATAGAAAAAATATAATTTATTTTGTCTTGAACTTTTAAAATGATAAAATAATTTAGACAACTATTTTTAGAAAGCACGATAAATAATTTGAGACGGAGGGAGTACTATGTTTGGCCACAAAGGGAAAGAAAGGGCAAATGATTGAGAAAATAATTGACTTACTATCCTTAAACTGAAAATCAATTAATGTTAAGAATAAAACACTTGCAATCATTTAGTATGGTAGAATGAGAATTATAATATATATATATATATATATATATATTACACTTTGAACTGTTTGCCAATCAAGATTGTAAAAATTATACATTAGCATAGATATTCGATATCGCCACATTTATTTCTCCTCTGCTTAAACTTGCTTTCTTAACAAGGGAAATCATATGTCTTCTCTTTTGCTTCCCCTCACTCATCATTTATATTTTCAACCAAAACCAACATAAAAAGAGATGGAAATGAGACTAATTCGCAATTCAAACCCAAATGTTGATGCATTGCCTACTTTTGTTAGATCCACAGGGAAGTTGCTTTGGCTGATTACAGCCTTTATTTCTCGTACCAACTTAAGGTTCGTAGTACAACAAAGTCATAGGATTTGTCAAGCATAGTATTGTCGGAGTAGAAAACATGAAGCAGATATTGTGTGGGCTATGGACTGATTCAGCAACTAGCTCTGGAGAAGTCAAACAAGTTTCAAATTTGATTTTGGTAGTATAAAAACAAATTTCAGTGCATGTGTCTGGATTTGAAAAGGTAGCATTTCATTTGTTGCGGGATTACAATAGTGAGAAGTGAAACATTATTGAGTAGAACAGAATCTTTAACTATTGACCCCATATCTGAACATTTGAGTTTTCATAAGTACTTTTTCTCTTAGGATCAGCTCTTATTTTCACTCCTCCTTTATCCTTACTCCAAGTATAGAAATAAAATGGGCTTGGAGATGTGGACTTAAAATTCTTCTCCACATATAACCCTGTCACAATCTTGTCCCACCTTAATTCTACCCTCCATCTTCCCAAGTCTAAGACAACAACAACTACGTCAAATAAGTTGAGTTCGACTATAAGAATCCTCACTGGCCATGTTACTCCGTTTAAACTCATCTCATGTCAATATTAAGTTAAAAAAAAAATATGATTGGCAATTAGTGATCTATCGATCCGTGGCTGCCATTTGAATTAGATAACAATTGATAACCAACGAAAAGAAAAGAAAACGAGACAGGGATGGCTTCACTTTATGTGAAAAGAGCTGCAAAATTGTAGTAAACAACCAGGGCAAAACTACTACTCCTAGTTTAAGGCTGTTCAAGAAGTTCTCAAGCTATCTAGGATTATAATATGGTAGCAGCATATTACAATATCAGTTACCCAACAAGCTCCTTCTTCCCTTTCCCAAATTACCTCTTCCTACTACTATTATATAAGGATGGGATTTCTAAAGCAAGTTGGTTGAAATCCTATCCAAGACTTTTTAGATTTTGTAGCTATCTGTACCTGCTAGTCTATGCTTCACTCTTCTTCCTAGCAATTACGGTCTAGATCCCCGCGAAGTTATGTTGAAAAATATTTGCTGTAACATATTTAGAGTATCTGGATCTTCCTGCAAAAAATAATTATGAAGGTGAGGCCGTGGCAGTAATTTCAAACAGTGTAGGTGCAACATTAGCTGGAGAGATCGCAGCAGTTTACAAGTGTGGAGGAAAGAAGCTGATGGACTCACACGAAGAATGATGTGAAAAGTGTTGTCAATTAGCTGCGGAGGAAACTTGTATCTCAATACATCACATACCCTGTATTACGAAGAAGATCAAACAATAATTAACATAAAATACAAATGGATAATTAGCGATGAAATAACCATCAGCAGGGACAAAAAGTTTTACTCGCCTAACCTTGATACTTGCGAAAGACTCAGATAACATTGAACGACATATTTTAGCAGCTGTAAACAAGGGTTTACAGAAATCTTTTCTACCAGTCGACTCAAGGCTTGTACCACTGCCAAAAACCGTTCAGTGAAAGCACAGCTATAGTCCAGCCCTTCCTCTTGCATCAAGATTTTCATTACTATGAGCGTTGCAACCTGTACAACCATAACAGTCTTTTCATTTAATCATACTGAAAAAATAATGTACTAAAAACCGGTATATGGGAGAAAACATTTGCTAAACCATTATTACTGTTAGTGGAAAATTTCAAATCAAGATAAGCCGAGCGACACCCAATGAAGCTATAATCAAGTGGAAAGAAAGCCACCACCAGTTTATTACATACATGATGACACGATCATCAAAAGTCATACTAAAATAACTCTGTTATGTTCGTGAAGCATATCTATCCTAAAACCGAATAAAGAAAGAGAGTTTCCGTAGATTGACATCCTATATAAAAAGTCAAATTACGATAAATGCTCTAAAGATTGATAAAAATCATGCATAAATGATAGTAGAATTCTAGATTAATTTCCATTGCTTCAGATCATGGAACAAGAATTTAGAGATCAAAGCTCTGTTTGAACTTATAGGAGAAGAGATACAGAGTTGGTAAAAACTCATATTTTTTCTTGGAGAATCATGTACTAATAGAGAATACAAATTGAAGGATAACATATTAGTAAAATGAAAAACAAGAGGAGAATGAAAAGAGAACAGGAAAAGTGAATGTCAAAAGAAACCTAGAGGTAATTTGTAGTATGCTTGATCTGGAATTTGTGAGAGATGAGACACAGGCATTTGGCGAACAGGAATGCGAGAAACATGTCGCAATTTCGCAGCTAGCTTTAGGACAGATGAAGTAAGAGAAAAAGAGAAAAAGGAAACACAAAAAGGAGCAGCTCCGAAAAAACAGAAAAGGGAGAAAAGAGAATAAAAACAGGACCAGCAGCGCTTCGCAGAAGGCTCAAACTTGGAGGGCTATGGGGCAATACCTGTGCCAATCCTCTCACTGTTCTCTAATATCAATTATCTAAACTTTACATATTCATATAAAAATAAATATAGCTCAAGCAGGAGGCAATAGCTGCACGTACAACACTGTTCTGCTGAACAGTCCACATTTGATAATATGAGAGATCAGCAACTGAATTTGCTACTGCTTTGAGAGCTACTTCTTTCCTTAAGCAAAACAATGTATCAAAAGATAAGTCCTATCCCTATTATGATTTCTTAGTTGTTATACAAGAATCTAACACCAAAAACAACTATAGAATATAAATCTGTCTTGTTCTGACAATGCTGCAAAAACCAATGAAATACCTCGGTAGAACTGTTTCAACAGCCAAGAACATCAGATACAAGGATGTTCATGCATTACATTTTAGCTGACATTTTACCATACTAACTCCTCAAGGTTGATGTCACTATGACGTGTATGATATATACAGTAAACAAATGATTACGATACTAATTATCAGAGTTTAGCATGAGATGCTGACTCTTTGACTTTGAGGACCAGCACTTTCCCTACCTCAAGCTCACCCCAATTTGACTGACCAAAATTTTTGACGATGTTCTGAATATGCCAGGTCATATCTTCATTCTCCCATTTCAAACTTTAATTGGAGACAACAAAATCCTATATATTATTTTTCCTCCGAAGGGCCTTCTTGGAAAAACCCCTCCTCTGCTTTGCTCTTGATAGTGTGGTCCTTCATTCTTTGTAAATTCGTTTAGTTTACTTCAGAATTCAATTTTTTTTTCATTTGAACTAAATGTATAGAATGTTAAGCACAGTATAAGCATTTCTGATGATAACTCACACATGTATATTTATGTTTATATAAGAATATCACTCTCGTAGAAGATGAGAATGAAGTAATATTTTTGCAAAAGATGAAATTGAAGGCAGGCCTAACCTTCCGTGACAGTTCATCTCCCTGATCCATGCAGCGCAGGCACAATGGAAATAGTTGTGTTTCCAGGAAGAAATTAAGAATTTCTGGTCCATATGGATCATCAAACTGCACAACAAAGTGAATTCAGATATCGTATTAGTTCTTCTTAGGATAACTACATAGAGTGTAAGATCAATGGTTTACATTACCATATGAAAGTCCATACATCACAGAGAGTTAATACTTCAGAGAAATCAGATTGGTATTTTGCTAATTAGTATGAGATGAGAATGCGGACGGAATTCACTTACGTGCAAATGTTGACTTTCACAATAGAAGTGGAGAAGAGTCATGACCCATAGTAATGCATCTATAAGTTTGTTGTAAGTAAAAGGGAATTAAAATACTCATGCTTCTACTGCATTAAGAGCGACAATAGCTGCAGTAAAATAGGTTCTAATTTTCTAAGAGAAAAATTGGTTGGACATAACATCCATGCAATGCAGTTAGTCATGCTAGACTAAACTACGTTAAGTTTAGTTACTCAATATACGGTTCAAGTTGAAGAGAATTGAAAAATCAATGAATGAAAGCAATGTAATGAGTACTAGGACAGAACACGTGTGTAATTGTTTAAGTTATATTATCACCTTTGCTAGGGAACCAATAACACCCAAGCTGCTTAGCCTCAAAAATTCCAGAGGCTTCTCATTTGCTGAAGCTCTGAGAAATGGGTAAAGATAAAATGGTATGTTGGCTGCATACAAAAAAGTGTTAGAAGAATAAACTAATTCTGAATAACAGGAGACAAAAGCAATTTCCAGTTCACTCAGCAATCAGTCTATGATTCCTTTACTTGTGCTCTATCACAATCCATGAAGAAAACCAGGAGGGTAAAAGGCAGAGGATAAACCTATTGAAGAAGTGAATACAAATTAAATGTTTGAAGATAACCAGACCAGCAGATGGACGATGCTTCTTAACAAAGGTCTTTCTAGGCACAATGTGCATACTAACCACAGAAATGATAGTGGCGTGAACGTTTACAATTCATGTTCTCAATACATTAAAATCAGAAACCATATAAACTAACGAACTTTTGTATTGAAAAAAGGACTGCAGTGGGCAAAATCTGTTCTTATAATACGCAATCTGAAATTTGCAGTAAAGGAGAATGGAAGATATGCCTAGAAAAAGCGAATAAAATTGCAATATTGTAATAACACTTAGGTCAATGAAAAGGTAAAACGGAAAAACTAGTCCATTTAAAAACTAGTAAATTGAACCTGTTGTTTTGGTAGATACGTGCATGCTCATTTGCATATGTACTAATCCACTCACTTTCAGAAGTAGATTGACAAAGATTTAGCTTAAAATTCATTTTAGTGTGAAGCATTAGAGAATCACGCTACCTTTGACGAGCCCCTTCCTTGTTTCTGGATGAGAGGCCATACACTGCACTCATAAAGCCATAAAAGAGCGGTTGTTACATATCATGAAGAGGGCACAAGCTGGTGAAAATAGTAGACTACATTCTGATTCCGTCAAGTTCATTTTATGACTTCATCCTCCTGATTCCAGAACATCACTGACTATCGCATTATCTATTCAGTAAGAAAATTTCACTTTGTGAGAATTATATATCGTGGATACAGTTTCCGTGAAGTCATGCACAAAAATCCTGTGTACTGACTATATTCTGATGATTTTTCCCTTCATCTGCATTTTAAACCCAATTTAGTGCAACCAGCATTAGATTGCCTCTAACATTGCACTGCATGGATATTACTTATAAGAATAATTATTCAATGAGTTTTACCTTTCCATGTGACACTTGCTTAAACATCAGACTTGATTATCGATAGAACTAAAGTTACTACGACGATATTAAAGCAGTTTGCTACTCATATTACAGTGCTCCATCGAATAATAATGATTGTGATATGAGATATCTGTGGAGAAATATAAACTGACATTTATTCTGGTGCTTCAGTGTTTTATGGACATTTCAAGTGGGAAAGACTAGGACCTTTATTCCTAGGTTATGATCATCAAATATTCTTACTCTCAAGCACAGATTTGATGCTATAACCTCTTACCATCGTAACATTGGAAAGAAGGAAACATTCATACTGTATTACCAAATTATTTAATTTAAGCGTGATCCTAATCTAGGATGCAGCACATTCTAGTCGAACAAGTTTTGAAGCAAGTGCATGAAGAAGGAAGTTGAAAGCAAGCTTATCCTTGTTGATTAGCACTTTCACCTTCTCTAATAGAAAATATGTAATATGATATGTATGTACAAGATGTAGAAGCTAAGGATACACGCCAAACCAAGATTATATGCAAACGCACAAGGAGAAGTACAGTGGTATATATTGACCTGAAGTAAAGTAAGAGCATCACAAACTCGAGTAGATTCCTTCATGGTTAACGTTGAGGTTGACAACTTCGGGTACACTGCTAATACTTCCTGAAGTGAAAAGAAAAGTTAGGCTCCAAAAACTTGTAGCAATTTAGAACTCCTGATCCATCTACATCTTTTGCCATAACATTCGATGTATAAGGCTTGTCCTGCCTGCAGATTAAGTGCCTCACATATTTGTTTTTGGTGCTTACAGAAAGGGCTCCATATGGATTCATTGAAATAAAATCATGTATTTGAGCAAAACTTATCAGTTTCAAATCTTATTTTCAATGTGCAAGGCTAGTTGCAGCCGTTCTCAATCTATCTCAAATCCTATTGCTTTATAGATCTCTTGAATAACTGACTGTTATAGCAATATGACCAGAACATATGGACCTTAAATCAATTCTATATTCAAGATTTCACGCACCCCAGAAAAATAATTTAGAATATACTAACCCAAATACAGTCAAAGAGCTAACTTACAATGCAGCAACTCAAATGAATATCACGAGCATAATACATATAAAAGATGAACTAACAAAATTAACCCTTTCTTATGTCAAACTTTTCTACAGTTCTCATTACTATCGACACTGAAGAAATCTCAGAGTCTGACAATAAAATGCACAGATTATTCCTAGTGAAGAACTAATTATAAGACCCCCCCCCCCAAATAAAGCATCGACTAAACTCAAACTATCAAGTTTTTTTTGCATATCCCTTTCTTTTATTGATACAACAGTAGTTGGCCATTTTTGTCAAATAGTAGCAAGCTATTAAGCAGATACCCAATTGAACCATCTCACAAAGATTGAAACTTAATTCGAGAGGTTTTACGTTTTCATGCTGTTAAGCGTTCACATCTGCTAAGTGAGTTCGTTTCTTCTTACCACGACCATCCACAAAATAATAATAAAAAATGTCCTAAAGTCTTTGGTTAGATAAGCTAACTTAGATATTTCAGAATGGAAATTTTGCATAATTCAGTTTCTGTACTACTATTAATATCAATATTATTTGGAAGAGCAAACCAAATACAAAAAAAAAAACTCTAATCTACATGTGCCTTCTATGGATCAATGTGGAAACTTTGCCTTTCGCAAGCAGACCTCAAGGTGAAAAACTAAAAGTTCAGCTTAAGCATAATTTGAAATGTAGTTGACAAAAGATTGGCAAAAACTAAAAGAGGTATACCTGTAAAAGTAAATAGACTGTATTAAAGGAGTTCCACAACAACAAAGCAAGATCGCTGCACATTTCTCGCTTCTGACAAAATAATATAAAATAACCACCTCAGAATTGTCACCAAAAAATTACCACGTTAGACAGGATAGATGAGAGACAAAGCAAAAGATAATTGGAAATAAACAAAATCAAGAAGATCTGTTTATCATGTTGAACTGTATCAAAGTTAAGTTCATTCTTCACAGTTAATTTATTAGTATATTCTTTTAAGAAATTAACCATATAAATGAAGAAGAAGCCAATCAGTTGTATATCGTCAGGAGAAATCAAGATGGATTATATCAGTTCCCCGCCAGTGTGATCACACAGTGTGTTCTGCTTGACCTATTAAACAATATATATGTATACTAAGTGCTTACTCATTGGCCATTGCCACGTAATAGTAGTTGGTGTGGTGTTATTTTCTACAACTACTGAAAGATTGATGGAGTACTTTTAGTTGATTACAGAACTTGCTATAATATTATAGGGGTACTAATTTATCCTGATGTGATCAACATATAAAATTACACACATACGGGGGGTTTAAACCTCAGATGTACTATAAAATTACACACCATCCATTGCGAAGGTAATTCTGCCCACCAAACTGGAGTACTACATGGGCTCACACCAAGTATTGTAGCTGGATTTAAACCTAAAATCTAGGTTGTTACTAGGCCATCCACGTCTCAATCACTAGGCCATCCCTTTGGAGACTACTTTTCTCATTACGTGCTCCTTCCTACATACTGGGGGTGTGACAGCATTAAAAGACACCACCCTCCAACCGTAGCATACATAGTACATGGTAGTGGATGCATTTTTCGCCTCGACACGTACATATACATATATTGTATACACACACACACAAACAGACCCCACACTTGAAAACCCTCCTTTCAAGCATCAATAGTGATTCTTCTTCACTCTCATGGAGAGGAATCTCCAACTTCTAGTCCTTTTCCACTAGACTATCACTCTCTCATCGACTCAGAGCTGAATGTAGTGTATGAATTAGGGGTTCATCCAAACCTAGCAATGTCGGCTCAGACCTAACAATTTGACTAAATAAGTACAAATAATAGATTTGGAACCCAATAAATTGCGGTAGAATATATTCCTAACTCGAACCATATCCATAATATTCAAATTCTACATGCCTCTACCTCCATAAATATATGTAATTGAACAATTTTATAAAAAATATACTACTCCGTGTATCATACTAAGGTCAGGTAGTGGGTGCATTATAAGTATGGATACACCTCTGCCCATCAACGCTTGGCTTTCTGCGGGTGACGATTCAAAACTCAAAAGATGAACTTTTTCTTGGTACCAAAACGATAAAAGAAAATTATGTTTACCTCTTTGATCACAATGTTGAGTCGACTAAGAACCGCTTCACGAAGATTACTGTCGTGAAGCAACGCTATCAACTGCTCCGGCGAGGCCGTTGCCAATTCAGGAGGCTTCTGTGCGACCAACAATGCCCTACGGCGGAGTTGGTCCACCAATGGCGGAGGCTTTGGCAAATTATCCATTCAGAGTAAAATGTACGGTTAGCCACTTGCAACTGTACCCAACTTTTTCTTGCCCTTTCAAATTCTTGGAGAAAATCTTGAAATTGCTTTTGTGAAAGAGAAAGTGTAGTAGATAATTCTCTCGGAAAGTGTTTCCTTGGTGTCTACGGCTTTGGCTCTTTGGGATTCCAAGCGAGCGGAGAGAAAGGAGGGGCGAAAGGGTTGCGTATTTCATGCAGAATCTCGATATTGTAGGAGCAGTGTTTTAGTAAGACTTTAAAAAAAAGTTAAATTTCGAGAGAAAAAGTTTAAAAAGAAAGAAGAATTAAATGACGACATAAGAGTTTGAAAAAGGGTGAGTCTATTTATATATAACTAGAGGATGCACACTTTGCGCGTGTATCCATCTCAACAGTATATTTAAAATAATTATATATGTATTATATTAAAATTATATTTTAGTTATAAAATAAAATTTTATATGATTCAAATAAGAAATTATACGATATATTTAATATTAAAATATATATATATATAGTTCAAATAAATAAGGATTTAATACACAAAATTTAATTAATTAAAAACTTTAAAATATAAGAAAAAAATTAAATGATGGTTTTGGGAAAATGATGATATCGAGTATACATGACTGATTCGCGTGCTATTTATAGTTTCATTAATTGTTCTAATGAAGTTCAAAATTAAATGGTGACGATTTTGGACTCTCATTTTAGTGTCTACGTTATTGGAGTTATATTTTTCTTATTTATTTCGGAATTAATTAATAAAATATACTTGATTTATATAAATTAAATAATAAGGATGTAATAATAATATCTTTGTCTCTCTAATGTTGGATACTATATCGTTTGAACTTGATGTGCAATAGTTAAGTGTGCTTTTATTAATGAATTATTTCTAGGATTTGATATTGAATTAAAGAGTATAATAATAGCGGGTAAAGGAAAAATTTATTAGAATATGTATTTTTTTTGGTACATAAATATTATAGAATGAGTGCTTCTTTTTAAGGTTAAAAGATCGTTCAATCTTATATAAGGTTTGATCAATCAATTTCGCGTGAATTTGAAAAGATTATTCTTTCAATATACCTTGAAAAATATTATTATTTGTATGGCCTAATATTAAATCCTAAACTTATGGATATTTATTACTTCATATGCTTGTATCACAATTTCTCCAGATTTATCAACTAATACGAATAACTTAACATTATAAAAACTATATTTAGTCATTCGTTGGAATAAATGGAGAAGGAAAAACTTTGTTGGTGAATTTTGTATTTAGGTGAATTGCCACCCGATTTGGTAGGATTATTGGAAGCATACTTTGGTGTCGTAGGCTTAAGATTTTTTCCATTTATATAGACGTTGAACTTTCTTTTTTGGGAATAAAAGTGGCAAATTTATAAATGATCTCAAGCTCCTAAATATTAGTAGTTTATTTATAAAAGGAGATTTAGTGCATTTGGTATCATTTTAAATAAGGAATGATCTAATAATAAAATTTTTAGTTAATTTTAAAGTTCTAAATTTTTTAAATAATTTTAAAGTTCTAAAAATTAGGAAAATAACTATTATACTGGTTTATCCAATATGAAATATACCTTTTAAGGGTAAAAAAGGCGAACAATATTTCGCTAAGGGCATTCGTGCTTTTAATATAATATAGATATAGATATATTGATTCGTATTCACACTATGAAGGCATAAAAGTTAAACTCGATGGGAAAACTTTAGTCTAGTTGTGTTTTAAGAATGAAGCACATTCTTGTAATAAGTGCTTTATTCTCTTCAGTAATTCAATTATCATACGATTAAATAAAAAAAAGCAAAGTATGCCTTCAACTATGAGACATTAAAGAGATATAGTAAAAAATAATAATTTATCTTTTAGAGAGTTTGTTACTTTGTGACTAAGTTAGTTTTTTCTTATAAATAGAGGGGTTTTATCCCATTATAATTCATCTCAAAATCAATAATAATTACCTCTTGATTTCCTTGCAATATTCTTCTTTTCTTTATTGTTTTATTTCACGTTATCAACAAGAGACTCTACCGTCTCAAGAAGTTCTTTGAGAAGACTAAGGTATAACTTTTCTTCTCTTTTATTTATGACTGATATTATGAAACGAAAGTTCGTTGCCCTTTAAATTTCGGGCAAGAACTGTATGTCATGGGTGTTGGATGGTGAAATTCATTTAGATGCAATGGGTCTTCGAGACGCCATTAAAGATAAAAATAAAGCATCTACCCAAGACTGTGCTAAGGTCTTGATTTTCTTGCGCCATTACCTTGATGAAGGGTTGAAAATAGAATATCTCACAGTACAAGATCTTTGTGGAAGGGTTTAAAGGAAAGATATGATAACTTAAAGTTGGTCATACTTAGCTTCCACAAGCACGATATGATTGGGCTCATCTGAGGCTCCAAGACTTTATGTTTGTTTCTGAATATAATTCAGCGATGTTCAGAATTACTTCTAAATTGAAAATTTGTGGAGATAGTATCACTGACTATGATATGCTTGAAAAAATGTTCACAACGTTTCATGCCTCCAATATGGTCCTCCAATGACGAGCTCGGAACATACACTTAAATTATGCTCGGTAGTCAAATATAGTATAGTGTAATATAATATCGTATCCACGGGGATTGGATTTAAATAGTATTCTTGTAGTTTTTAGCTTGATTGCTATTCAAGATGATCAACAATTGAGATTTCTATGATGTCTAACTACAATTAATTAAGAATCTAAAGATATTGAGTAATGACAATCGCAACAAGGAACAAGCAAAGAAGGTTATCAATAGGAGAAAATAGGGGTTGATAGGATAGGTACAAGATAATTGTTTGGGATCTAACTCTAGGTAATTCACTTCTAATGTTTAAGTGAGTCTCTCAAATTCACTCAATTATTAGTTCAAACGTTCAGCAAAAAACTCCTCTCTCGATTAAGTCTTAACCTCACAAGATGAACCAATTTAAGCACATGAAGATATGCAAGAATGCGTAGTGGATTGGTCTTTAGGAGAACCTCTCTTGATTATCCTCCTAACTAGTCTAAACAATTATTCAACTAGCCTCTTTCGATTACTAAGAATAATTAATGAACTCAACCAACAATATAATGTAAAGATATCACAAGTTATGCCTCTCTCTATTACATGAACAAGTGAATATAAATGCAACAATTAAATCATCCAAAAAATGCTTCAATTCATAAAACTAGAGTTATAATACACAAACAATCATTAATATACCAAATCCATCAAACCCTAAAGAGAACTACTCCATAGATATGAAAAAATTTATCACAAATAAAGTTAAAGTATAGGAAAACATAAATTTAATCCAAACTCGTGTCTTGAGTGAGGAAGGAATGATGAAATCCTTGTGCTTTTTCTCTTCTAACTCCTCATTAGTCTCCTTAGGTCGAATATGTTTCAAAAGTCCAAAGAATAATATTTTTTCATGTATTTATATCAAGTAGGGTCGGGCCTAGATGAAATCACCTTTTCCTAGCCGAAATAGGATATTTACTATGTAAAAAATACACAGGCACGCCGCATGGGGCGACGCGCCATGCAGGGCATTAGTGGGGAAATCCAGAGAATTGATTTTTTCACTTTGCAGGAATTTTGTACTAGCGCCCCGCTACGCATGACGCGAGTCGGTAGTGCAATTTTCTCAGAGTACGGATCAAACTTCGATTATTTATGTCCAGACTTGGTCCTCGACCCCCGAACACGATCCCAGCTTAATTCCTTAAGCTTTTTCTCAGACTTCAAAGCTCCAAAGCTCAAATTCATTCCATAACATCTACATAGCTCGGAATCACTCCTACAAGGCATAAAACACACAATAAGTACAAAACACTACCAATTAAAGCTCAAAATAAGTAAAGTGCGGTGAATTAGAGTGCAATAAGCGACTAAAATAGAACATAGAACACGTCCCCACATTTAAACCATTGCTCGTCCTCGAGCAATAAAACTACACTTCACATAGAACACGACATTGTTTCAACAACTCTCATAACTCATCACACCAAGAATATTTAAAACAGATTAAGTACAATACCGTAACATCCTAGCCTTAAAATTTGACTCAAAAGCACCACGCATTATTTATAACCCGCTCACTTACTCTAACACAGAGGTCAATGATATTACATTTCCTTCATGGATCAAGTGCCCTCACACAACAATAGAGAGTAGTTCCACACACAACAAAATTCAAAAATAATTAGGAACTCAAGATAGAAAGAATTGGCTCACTCTCATAAACAACATTCATATGCCACAAAAGACGTACCATAGGATCAAGTAGGACTTTCATTGGTTGTAATGTAGGCTGTGGGATGGGTAGGATACATTTGGATATAAGAGTGATTACACCTCCTTAAGCACTTTTAATACATACAATTAATCATTCAAAACCCCACACTTATGTTCGACCATAACTCCACCTTCACATCAATATACATTAACTCCCTACTTCTTTAAGCACAATTACATCAAGAGTTACCATGCACTATCAAGCAAGATTTTTCACAATCATACACTTATTTTTTTTCTTTTACAATTCAAGTGGCTCTTAGTTTTCAAAACCGTGCACCTTCTTCCTTATTTCAACAGTTCCACTCAAAAGCCAAACCAACCACCTAACAGTTTAACTTTTACAAAGTTCATAACAATTTCAAGTGCTCACGAGAGGTACAAGGTTCAAATAGATGGTCAATTCAAATAAATGGGTAAGGCTTGTATTGTGGTTACCAAAGAAATAGGATTACAGGATCAAAGGGGTTAACTACAATACATAACAATTAGGTGGGTAAAAGCATATAACTGGCTCAACAAGGAAACACCTAAATCACTTCCAAGACTGAACAAAACTACCATTTCGCTTTGCAAGCACACGAGGCAAGTTCTAGACATCAAATGCAATGCACAGAATAACATAAAACCTTGCACATACATGGCACAAAACTCACTCAGGACCGAACTCATCAAGACACTCTAGTCAAAGTAGTTAAGCAAAGTTAAGATCCTACAGTTTAAGGTACTTATACAAGAGTCAAAAACTGAGCCTAAGTGTCACAACTAAAGCACTCATTATTATCAAGGCATAATAAAGTCAAGAGATATTGCCTTCCATTCAATTCATAGCACAAGGTTTCCTACTATTAACAAAAATAAAAACTAACTACACTCGGTTCAAACTAAACCCTTGGAAAAGAACCGCGGCACAAAGAAAATCCAAGGGGGAATTAATATACTACCTACAAAAGAAAATATTTTTGTCTTTTTCTTTCGACTTTAATCCCTCAAGAAACCTGTCGGTGATATCCATCGTCGGGAAAAATTGAATATTTTAAAAATATTTATGTTTTTTTCAATTATTTTCTATCCCTAACTACTCCAACTAACAAAAAGAAAACTAATATACATACATACATACAAATATCCCCACCCCACACATTAAGTTGTGGCATGTTCCCATAACACACAATTAAAGCAAGAGGTAAAGGAAACTTTCCTGAAATATTTTCTTTTCCGAGAACTTATGACTCTACCCCTAATTCTGAATTCATTCCTCGTTTTCTCTCCTTGGGATTTTTTTTGTGGAGCTCATTAAGCCTAATTCTTCTGAGAATACCTGCAAGACCCGTGTCACGACCCAAAATCTATCTCGTCATGATGGCACCTAACCCAACCCATCAGGTAAGCCAATTAGCAACTATCCAATTTAATGAGATTTATTAAGAAAGGAAATGATAATGCGCCGCTTTAATACAAACAATTTTCCAAGGACTGGTAGTACAAATCATGAGCTTCTAAGATTAGAATTTACAAAGCTGGTATGAAATAAATACATCATCTGTTCGAAATGTACATAAACATATTTTTTTATAAACCTAAGGCTATCATGAATGAGAGGCAACTACAACCGGAACGCATGTACATCTTCAAATTCAGCTCCCGTCGATCACAGCAACATCAACATCTAACATCTGCATGCAAGGTGCAAAAGTGTAGTATGAGTAAAACCGACCCCATGTACTCAATAAGTAACAAACCTAACATTAGGCTGAAAGTAGTGACGAGCTAGAACACAGGTCGAGGTCCAACACCAATAACCAACAAGAATTTATAACAACATAATGGAAATAATAAAAGAAGTAGCTCAGAGATAAAATGCTCAGCCCGTTCACAGTTTCAGAAAAATAGGTCTGCTTTTAAAATATATTAGTGAAAATCCAAATCCTTTATCGAAATCACCAAATTTATGAGTAAGTTTGAAAACTGTAATTTTTTTCAAAAATATTTCAACAACAGATAAGATGTTTTATTATCAAATGGCAAGAGAAAAAATACATCTCTATGCCTACATGTCGATATGCAGGTGAAATCATGAATGACACCAAAACCGGAGTGGCAGAAAGAAATGCATCTCTATGCATGTATCTCAAGTATTCATGTCAAATGCAATGTATCTCAATGATGATCTCTTGTACTCACACTCTCAGAGTGATCGATCTCACTGTCTCACACTTTCCACTCATCATGCCCAATCACTCGACACACTCAGTCACTCAGTACTGTATATAGCCAATTCAGCCCATTCATTATTTGTCGCAAATATATATATATATATATATATATATATATATATATATATATATCAACTGACAGTCAGTCACTCAGTACTTTATAAGGCCAATCCAGACCGGGAAGATCCATCCCTAAATATAAATGCTTTGGGGCAAGATCCATGCACAAGGAAGATCCATCCCTCAATATAATCAACTACGCTCATTGGGGGTGTGTACAGACTCCGGAGGGGCTCCTTCAACCCAAGCGCCATAATAAGCCAGATCCAAGCATAAATCAATAAAACATGTAGCGGCGTGCAACCCGATCCCATAATATCACTCACAATCAGGCCCTCGGCCTCACTCAGTCATCAATATCTCTAGTCTCTCGGGCTTACAATGCCATGAAACTAGCCCAAAAATGATGATATGATGTGTCAATATATAGCAACAGAGACTGAGATATGATATGAAATGAATGAACATGACTGAGTATGAAATTGCAATGTAAGCAAATAACTCAACAGTAGGAAAGACCTCAGTGGGTCCCAACAGAATAAGCATGTAGCCTAGATATGGTTTCTAACATGGATCACAACTTAATAGCTCTAGTACGTAGAGATTTTATAGTTACTGATAAGATCATGTAACTACATAGTACCACAGAAATAACGAAGTCATAATTCACACGGTGCACGCCCACAAGCCCATCACCTAGCATGTGCGTCACCTCAACACCAAACACCAAACACATAATACATAATTCGAGGTTTCATACCCTCAGCACCAAGTTTAGAAGTGTTACTTACCTCGAACAAGCCAATTCCAATACCGAGTAAGCCAAGCGATGCTCCAAAAATTCCATCTCATGCGTACCAACCTCCGAACGGCTCGAAACTAGCCAAAAGCAACTCAAATACATCAATTAACGCCAAAGGAAACAAACCCAACCGATAAAGATCGAATCTTTAATCAAAAGCCCAAAATTGACCCAAACGTTCAACCCGGGCCTGTGCCTCGGAACCCAATGAAACTTATAAAATCCGACAACGCATTCAATTACGAGTCCAACCATACTAGTTTCACTCATATCCGACTCCGAATCGATGTTAAAAACTCAAAAACTCACTCTATGAAACTTTAGGCTAAAACCCCCAATTTTCTCTTTAAAACTCATAATCCAATTACCAAAAATGAAGATAAAATCATGAAATATAATTAAAATCGAGTGTAGAACACTTACCCCATTACTTGTGATGAAATTTGCTTCAAAAATTGCCTCAATCCGAGTCTCATATCTCAAAATATGATAAAAAAATCAAACCTCGATTTTTATAGCTTTTGTCCAGCAGTTTTTGCATATGCGGTCACCATGTCGCATCTGCGACCACCGCTTCTACGATAAATATCTCGCTTTTGCGAAAAATCCCTGAACCAGCAGCCACCGCTTCTGCGATCTTCAACCCGCTTCTGCGATCGCTGAAATGCATCTACGGTCGCGCAGATGTGCCCATGCACTAGCACCTGCGACCCTCATGCCCAGTTATCCCTGTCTGCTTCTGCGATGGGCTGATCACTTCTGCGGAGTCGCTTCTGCGCCAAGCTTCCGCAGAAGCGGTTGCACCATCAACCCAAAATTTCCAGCAGCTTCAACAAGGCTTCAATTGATCCGAACCCCATTCGAAACTCACCCGAGCCACTCGGGACCTCATCCGAATATACCAATCAGTCACATAACATAACACGGACCTATTCTCGTCCTCACATAACACCTAACAATATTGAAACGACGAATCGCACCTCCAACCAAACTTAAATGAACTTTGAAATTTCAACTTTCAAAACTCGCGCCGAAACATATCAAAATCAACTCGGAATAAACTCTAATTTTGCACAAAAGTCGCAAATAACATAACGAAGCTATTCCGATTCCCAAAACCATAATTTGAATCCGATATCCACAAAGTCAACTCTTGATCAAACTTATGAACTTTCCAAACCTTCAAAGTTCCAAATTTTGTCGTTTAGCGCCGAATCCTTCTTGTAATATCCAAATGCAAATCGGGGCATACGCCTAAGTCCAAAATCACCATCCGGGCCTAACAGAACCATCAAAACTCCAATCCGAGGTTGAATGCTAAAAAGTCAAACTTGATCAACTCTTCCAACTTAAAGCTTCAACAATGAAATTCATTCTTTCAAATCGATTCTGAATAATCTGAGAACCAATACCGACGATTCACATAAGTCAAATTACATCATATGGAGCTACTCATGCCCTCAAACTACCGAGCGAAGTGCAAATGCTTAAAACGACCGGTCGGGTCGTTACATCCTCCCCCACTTAAACATATGTTTGTCCTCGAACGTGCCAAGAGTTGTTCCAAAGCCATCAAACCGCCGTGTAACCTTATCATAAACATACTCGGGGGTGATCCCACGTCACCCTATTCCATATAGGCCTGACAACACAACATAACTGAAGCTCATTACTTCGACCTTAGTCTGTAAACCTTAGAATCTAATTTCCAACATCCGATATTTTCTATAAGATCCGAATCTCGCATCTACACACTGTATAAGTCTGAACCAGCTGTATCAAGTCATAACCATAACCCAATACAAAATCTCAAATACTTATAGAAATAACTTCTGATCACAGTAGCTGCTCAAAACAATTCAATTCCGATAATAAACTTCATATCAAACAAAACCTCGTTCTAAAACCTTCGTACACTGCCGATGATGAAACAAACACACAGAACTCATAACCATTCATCAGATCAACAAGCCATGGAGCTCCCTCTCCTCAGACAAGAACTATAGCCAATTTTCAAATCGACTTCCGATATTATTCTTCTAAACATACAGTATATATATATATATATATATATATATATATATCAACTGACAGTCAGTCACTCAGTACTTTATAAGGCCAATCCAGACCGGGAAGATCCATCCCTAAATATAAATGCTTTGGGGCAAGATCCATGAACAAGGAAGATCCATCCCTCAATATAATCAACTACGCTCATTGGGGGTGTGTACAGACTCCGGAGGGGCTCCTTCAACCCAAGCGCCATAATAAGCCAGATCCAAGCATAAATCAATAAAACATGTAGCGACGTGCACCCGATCCCATAATATCACTCACAATCAGGCCCTCGGCCTCACTCAGTCATCAATATCTCTACTCTCTCGGGCTTACAATGCCATGAAACTAGCCCAAAAATGATGATATGATGTGTCAATATATAGCAACAGAGACTGAGATATGATATGAAATGAATGAACATGACTGAGTATGAAATTGCAATGTAAGCAAATAACTCAACAGTAGGAAAGACCTCAGTGGGTCCCAACAGAATAAGCATGTAGCCTAGATATGGTTTCTAACATGGATCACAACTTAATAGCTCTAGTACGTAGAGATTTTATAGTTACTGATAAGATCATGTAACTACATAGTACCACAGAAATAACGAAGTCATAATTCACACGGTGCACGCCCACAAGCCCATCACCTAGCATGTGCGTCACCTCAACACCAAACACCAAACACATAATACATAATTCGAGGTTTCATACCCTCAGCACCAAGTTTAGAAGTGTTACTTACCTCGAACAAGCCAATTCCAATACCGAGTAAGCCAAGCGATGCTCCAAAAATTCCATCTCATGCGTACCAACCTCCGAACGGCTCGAAACTAGCCAAAAGCAACTCAAATACATCAATTAACGCCAAAGGAAACAAACCCAACCGATAAAGATCGAATCTTTAATCAAAAGCCCAAAATTGACCCAAACGTTCAACCCGGGCCTGTGCCTCGGAACCCAATGAAACTTATAAAATCCAACAACGCATTCAATTACGAGTCCAACCATACTAGTTTCACTCATATCCGACTCCGAATCGATGTTCAAAACTCAAAAACTCACTCTATGAAACTTTAGGCTAAAACCCCCAATTTTCTCTTTAAAACTCATAATCCAATTACCAAAAATGAAGATAAAATCACGAAATATAATTAAAATCGAGTGTAGAACACTTACCCCATTCCTTGTGATGAAATTTGCTTCAAAAATTGCCTCAATCCGAGTCTCATATCTCAAAATATGATAAAAAAAATCAAACCTCGATTTTTATAGCTTTTGTCCAGCAGTTTTTGCATATGCGGTCACCATGTCGCATCTGCGACCACCGCTTCTACGATAAATATCTCGCTTTTGCGAAAAATCCCTGAACCAGCAGCCACCGCTTCTGCGATCTTCAACCCGCTTCTGCGATCGCGCTTCTGCGATCGCTGAAATGCATCTACGGTCGCGCAGATGTGCCCATGCACTAGCACCTGCGACCCTCATGCCCAGTTATCCCTGTCTGCTTCTGCGATGGGCTGATCACTTCTGCGGAGTCGCTTCTGCGCCAAGCTTCCGCAGAAGCGGTTGCACCATCAACCCAAAATTTCCAGCAGCTTCAACAAGGCTTCAATTGATCCGAACCCCATTCAAAACTCACCCGAGCCACTCGGGACCTCATCCGAATATACCAATCAGTCACATAACATAACACGGACCTATTCTCGTCCTCACATAACACTTAACAATATTGAAACGACGAATCGCACCTCCAACCAAACTTAAATGAACTTTGAAATTTCAACTTTCAAAACTCGCGCCAAAACATATCAAAATCAACTCGGAATAAACTCTAATTTTGCACAAAAGTCGCAAATGACATAACGAAGCTATTCCGATTCCCAAAACCACAATTTGAATCCGATATCCACAAAGTCAACTCTTGATCAAACTTATGAACTTTCCAAACCTTCAAAGTTCCAAATTTTGTCGTTTAGCGCCGAATCCTTCTTGTAATATCCAAATGCAAATCGGGGCATACGCCTAAGTCCAAAATCACCATCCGGGCCTAACAGAACCATCAAAACTCCAATCCGAGGTTGAATGCTAAAAAGTCAAACTTGATCAACTCTTCCAACTTAAAGCTTCAACAATGAAATTCATTCTTTCAAATCGATTCTGAATAATCTGAGAACCAATATCGACGATTCACATAAGTCAAATTACATCATATGGAGCTACTCATGCCCTCAAACTACCGAGCAAAGTACAAATGCTTAAAACGACCGGTCGGGTCATTACATCCTCCCCCACTTAAACATATATTTGTCCTCGAACGTGCCAAGAGTTGTTCCAAAGCCATCAAACCGCCGTGTAACCTTACCATGAACATACTCGGGGGTGATCCCACGTCACCCTATTCTATATAGGCATGACAACACAACATAACTGAAGCTCATTACTTCGACCTTAGCCCATAAACCTTAGAATCCAATTTCCAACATCCGATATTTTCTATAAGACCCGAATCTCGCATCTACACACTGTATAAGTCTGAACCAGCTGTATCAAGTCATAACCATAACCCAATACAAAATCTCAAATACTCATAGAAACAACTTCCGATCACAGTAGCTGCTCAAAACAATCCAATTCCGATAATAAACTTCATATCAAACAAAACCTTATTCTAAAACCTTCGTACACTGCCGATGATGAATCAAACACGCAAAACTCATAACCATTCATCAGATCAACAAGCCATGGAGCTCCCTCTCCTCAGACAAGAACTATAGCCAATTTTCAAATCGACTTCCGATATTATTCTTCTAAACATACAGTAATATAGTCCGATAGTACCCATTCTAGGTCCAATGACCTGATCTCATCAAACACAATCATCCTAGTGACATGCCATACCATTACAACCTAGAGCCACAAACCGTGCAATCCGTGCACCAATGAGCAACAATTTAAATGTACCCACAAATAGAAAATGACTCAAACGCGAGAACCATCTCGCAAGTTTAACAAGTATCACCACAACTCTTGCCCAAGGCTTGAAGATTTCACAAGGATCTTGCTAGGACTTCAAAAAGGTAAGAATTTCTTCCCCCAATTCTTTAATTTTGAGTTTAGGGTAAAAGATGGGTGATTGGGAGTATGATTCTTGGGTGTGAGATTATTATGTATACATGCATGTACCAATAAGGTTTGTGGGAAGATTGTTCAGCTCAAATAAGTGAAGATTGGGTTATGGAATGAAGGAAATCTTGTAGAAGAACCTTGTAGTCAAATTTGCACACCTAGAGTTTGATAAAATGCTCAAATGAACTGAAACAATGAATATCTTCCTAATTTGTATTCAATTTTGTTATGTCTCAAAATAGATTGGAATTGCTAGGACTTTCGGAACGTTGTAGTAATTTAAGGAAAGCTCAAATCGAGGTATGTTGGCTAAACTCCTCTCTTAGAATTGAGTCCCACGGTATTCATGTAATTTATATAAGTCCTGAGTTGTTCATTATTAAATTGGCTATTCCGAATAAGCTTGTGTTGAAAGATATATGTTCAATATGCATCCCAAATGCTTTTATCATGTTATGTTATCATTTGAGAATGTGTTCAAAGTATAGGATGTGCATTAAAAATGTTTTGACTACAAGTCAAGTTCAAACGAAGGCTATTATACCAGATTTTGTGAAAACTCTCTATGTGCCTAAGACTCTTAATTGCTCACATGTGTATTAAAAACCTTGATTTGTAATGCCTTGTTGTTGATGATGATGATGATGTTTGAAAGTGAAAAAGGTGAGCATGAAATACTAAATACGGCCGATGTGCCAAGAATGATTTTATAATTGTGGCCACTAGTGCCGATGAAATGAAAAGATATGAAAGAAGTATGAATTGAGATGATCGGTATAAAAGGATGATGTCTCGAATGAGACGGCCTAGCTAATCGGGTCGTGAGAGGACGCCATACCGCACACATGGTGGTGATTGTGCTGGAAATTGTAATTAAAATTATCATTTGATGTCTCGAATGAGATGACCTAGCCGATCGGGTCGTGATTGGACTCCGTACTAAAAGTATTGTGGTATTGATATTGTGAAAGGTGGCATTATTGGTACTAAAAATTTCCCAACTTAAGATATAGAAATTAATTTGAATACTGTCGTGATCCTAATTTGAGGTTTGATGTTGTTTGAGGCTTCCATTGATGTTATGATTATTCTTGCTTGTATTATTTGTCATTCTATTGTGAGGGTGTTTTGTCATTCATACTAGTACTATTCCATATGTACTAACGTCCCTTTTGTCAGGGGCACTGCATCTTCAATGGATACAGGTGGTTCCATAGCAGGAGACACTGATCAGTGATAGCGGTACACACTCTTCCCAGCAGACTTGGTGAGTCCCACTCCATTTCGGGGTCATGTATCTTTGGTTCCTTGTGTATTGTGTTTGAGATATAGCCGGGGCTTTGTTGCCGGCATTATCATAATACTCTTCTGTATCTATTAGAGGCTCTATAGACATAGTGTGGGTTGTATATTGGTGCTAGAGATGTCAAACTAGTTATGTTGTGTTTGAATTACTTATTCCACTTCAGACTATGAAAAATGTGTGTGTAATTTGAGACTTTAAAATGAAGTAACTAATGGTACCGATTTGGTATTGTATACATGGTCTCCTTATCGTATAATTAACGAGAATATGTATTCTCTGTATTCATAAGTGATTCGGGTAGAAAGTATCTAATAGGCTTGCTTGACCGGGTTTACTCGATTGAGCACCAGTCGCGCTGCCCGAGTTCGGGGCGTGACAAACTTGGTATCGGAGCCTAAGGTTTTAAAGTGTCCTAGTATGTCTCGGAGCCGTGTCTAGTAGAGTCCTTTTTATCAGTATGTTGTCGACCACATCTATAATTAGGATGCTATTTGGGCATTTAGGAATAATACTCGTCTTTCATGTTCTCGAACGTGCGATAAAGCTTATTGTAAGATTATTCCTCCTTTAACTCGTGTGTTGCTCTAATTTTAAGTACATGGCACCTAAGAAGAAGGAAAGAACTGGCCAGAGAGCCAATGTCACCCCAGGAGTGGCAGTTGATTCTGTATTTGATGATGCGGATGAGCACCCGAGGGGTGAGGATATTCCCCCAATTACTACAATGCCTGATTCTATTACAACTAATCAGACCGCACCTGTCCCTACACATACTGAGGGTGCAACGGTCCCTCCAACTGATATTCTAGTTCTATATCCAGCTTCAGATCTTAGTGTTTTTGATGGGGATCTTAGGGGAGCCATAAAAATGTTGGCTCAGATAGTGTCTTCTCAGGCCTATAGATCGAATATTGCACCTACTCCTTCCAATCAGCCAGGGGATTCTGCTAGTTCTAGGGTGAAAAGATTTCTCCAGTTGGATCCTCCACTGTTCACAGGTACTAACCTAGATGATGACCCCAGGACTTCATTGATGAGATGCACAAGATGCTACGAGTTATGCATGCTACTGAGACAAAGGCAGTGGAATTGGCCTCCTACCGCCTGAAAGAGGTGGCATATTCTTGGTTTGAGCTATGGGAGGAGTCCCGTGAGGAGGGGAGCCCTCCGGCGAGGTGGGGTGAGTTTGCCGATGCTTTTATTGATCATTTATTTCCTACTGAGACTAAGGCAGCCCATGCTGCTGAGTTTTAGAGCCTAAGGCAAGGTAGCCTGAGTGTGTTTGAGTACCATATGAGATTCGCGCACCTATCCAAGTATGTTATTTACATGTTGCCCACTATGGAGGCTAGAGTGCGCCGGTTTAGGCAGGGACTTAGTCCCTTGGTAATTATTGAGGCCGCTACAGCTGCCTTGAATTCTGGTATGAACTATGGCAGGATGGTGGCATTCGCTCAAGTCACAGAGACCCGCAAATTAAGGAACAAAATGGAGCGAGAGGGTAGTAATAAGGCCCGGTCTGCGGGCAACTTTGGTGGTTCTTCTGATAGCGGTAGGTCAGCATTCAGGGAGGGTCATTAGGGTCATCAGAGCCATCTCAGTCCTCTTCTCATTCTTCGGTTAGTGCACAACCATCGAGGCCCAGTCAGTAATAGTGGAGCCGTTTCAGGCCCAGTCAAGGCAACAGGGGCTCCTACCAGCAGGGTCGACATGGTGGTAGATTCCAGTAGCAGCGAAGTCCCCCATGCCCTAGGTATGGAAAGATGCACTTAGGAATATGCTACATGGACTTACCCATATGCTACGGGTGCGGATTGAGGTGTCATATTTAGAGAGATTGTCGTTCGTCCTGCCAGGGTGCGGGCAGGGGCACAGCACAACCAGCCTGTTCTGCAGCTACTACATCTGCAACACCTCCTCCAGCTCAAGGCACTCTGACACCCACAGGGCGTGGTGAAGCTAGGGGTGGAGCACAATGTTCGGGAGTATCTAACCGTTTCTATGCTATGAGGGGTCGCCAGAATTCAGAGGCTTCTCTAGATGTTGTCATAGGTATATTGGCTGTCCAATCTCATGATGTGTATGCTCTTATTGATCCCGATTCCACTTTGTCATATGTCACTCCTTATGTTTCTATGGAATTTGGGATAAAACTGGAACAGCTTCATGAGCCATTTTCTATATCTACTCCGGTTGGTGAATCAATTTTGGCTGCACGGGTTTATAGGGATTGTGTTGTCACGTTGCGTGGTTTATGGGGATGGACTGGCTATATTCATGTTTTTTCCAAGCTTGATTGCCGAACCAGGACCGTTAGGTTCGAATTTCCAAATCAGCCAGTTATTGAGTGGAAGGGGGAAGGGGGGAGATGTGGTGGCGAAGGGTAGTTTTATTTCTTACCTTAAGGCCACGAAGATTATCAACAAGGGGTGTATTTACCATTTGGTCTGGGTTACATACACCGATGCTAAAGCACTTACACTTGAGTCTGTACCTGTTGTGAATGAATTTTCGGGAGTCTTTCCAGCTGAGCTCCCTGGGATCCCACCAGAAAGGGAGATTGATTTTGGGATTGATGTGATGCCAGGCACACAGCCTATATCTATTCCACCCTACAGGATGGCACCGGCAGAATTGAAGGAACTAAAGGAACAATTGAGAGATTTGTTAGAAAAGGGTTTCATCCGGCCGAGTGTGTCACCTTGGGGCGCACCGGTTTTATTTGTAAGAAAGAAGGATGGGTCGCTAAGAATATGCATTGACTATCGGCAGCTCAACAAGGTTACAATAAAAAATAAGTGCCCATTTCCAAGGATAGATGACTTGTTTGATCAATTGCGGGTTGCTAAGTACTTCTCCAAGATCGATTTAAGATCCGGGTATCACCAGTTGAAGATCAAGGAACAAGAAATTCTGAAAACAGCTTTCAGAACCCGGTATGGGCACTTTGAATTTCTGGTAATGTCTTTTGGGCTAACAAATACTCCGGCAACTTTCATGGATCTTATGAATCGAGTCTTCAAGCCTTTTTCTTGACTCCTTTGTGATAGTATTCATTGATGATAATCTTGTATATTCATGAAGTCGAGAGGACCATGCTGATCATCTCAGGGTAGTTCTACAAACCTTAAATTAACACAAGTTATATGCAAAGTTTTCAAAGTGTGAATTTTGGCTTGCATTTGTCACATTCTTGGTTCATGTCGTCTCTAGTGAAGGAATTAAGGTTGATCCTCAGAAAATTACAGTTGTAAAGAATTGGCCTAGACCTACTACCCCAACTGTGATTCGCAGTTTCTTCGGCTTAGCTGGATATTATAGAAAGTTTGTGGAGGGGTTCTCTACTCTTGCCTCTCCGTTGACTAAATTGACGCAGAAGGTGGTTAACTTCCAATGGTCAGATGCTTGTGAAAGGAGTTTCCAAGAATTGAAAGCAAGATTGACTACGACACTGGTGTTGACCCTACCAGAGGGTACATATGGATTTGTGGTATATTGTGATGCTTCAAGAATTAGGCTTGGGTGGGTATTAATGCAGCACGGCAAGGTGATAGCGTATGCTTCCAAGCAACTCAAGAATCATGAAAAGAAATATCCAACACATGATTTAGACCTTGCGGCGGTGGTATTTGCATTGAAAATTTGGCTTCATTATTTATATGGGGTCCACGTGGATGTATTCACGGACCATAAGAGCCTTCAATACATTTTCAAACAGAAGGAGTTGAATCTAAGGCAAAGGAGGTGGCTTGAATTACTTAAAGATTTCGACATTGATATTTTGTATCATCCGGGGAAGGCTAATGTTGTGGCAGATGCTCTTACCCAGAAATCTATGGGAAGTTTAGCACACTTGGAGGCATATCAAAGGCCATTGGCCAAGGAAGTTCACTGATTGTCTAGTTTGGGAGTTCGTCTTGCGGACTCTAGTGAAGGAGGGGTGATTGTGCAAAATAGGGCTGAATCATCATTTGTTGTAGAAGTAAAAGACAATCAATACAACGATTCATTGTTGGCATAATTGAAAGAGGAGATTCAGAAACATAAGACCATGGCATTTTCTCTTGGAATGGGTGATGGTACACTAAGGTACCAAGGGTGTCTATGTGTTCCAAATGTATATGGTCTCCGGGAGAGAATCATGACCGAAGCTCACACCTTTAGGTATTTCGTGCACCCGGGCTCTACAAAATTGTATCATGATCTTAAGGAAGTCTATTGGTGAAATGATATGAAGTGGAATGTAGTGGACTTTGTGGCGAGATGTCCAAATTGTCAGCAAGTGAAGGCCGAACACCAAAGGCCTGGTAGGTTGGTACAGAACATAGAAATTCCAACATGGAAGTGGGAAATGATTAATATGGACTTTGTGGTAGGACTACCTCGCACTCCCCGTAAGTTTGACTCGATTTGGGTGATTGTGGATCAACTCACGAAATCAGCACACTTCTTGCCGGTTAAGGCTACCGACATAGCAGAAAAGTATGATCAGTTGTATATCAAAGAAATAGTCAGATTGCATGGCACTCCAGTTTCTATCATTTTTGATTGGGGGGCACAGTTCACGACTAATTTTTGAAAGAAATTCCAGCAAGGTTTGGGTACTCAAGTGAATCTTAGTACAACCTTTCACCTGCAGACTGACGGGCAGGCAGAGCGGACTATTTAGATGCTTGAGGATATGTTGCGCGCTTGTGTTCTTAACTTCAAAGGTAGCTGGGATAATCATTTTCCACTTATAGAATTTGCCTACAACAATAGTTATCATGCTAGCATTCAGATGACACCGTTTGAGGATTTATATGGTAGGAGATGTAGCTCTCCCATTGGGTGGTTCGAGATTGGGAAAGTAGAGTTGATAGGGCCAGACCTCGTGCATCAAGCTATGGAAAAATTTAAGATCATTAAGGAGCAGTTGAAGACTGCTCAGAGTCGCCAGAAGTCCTATTCGGATGTTCATCATAGGGATTTGGAGTTCGAAGAAGATGATTGGGTATTGTTGAAGGTTTCCCCCATGAAGGGTGTAATGCGATTTGGTAAGAAAGGTAAATTGAGTCTGAGGATCGGTGATATGGCGTACAAGCTTGAGCTACCACTGAGATGTCATTAGTGTACCCGGTCTATGTTGAAGAAAGTAATTGGAGACCTGACACTCATTGTTCCGGTTGAGACTATTGAGATTAATGAGTAATTGACTTATGAAGAGATTCCAGTTTCTATTATTGATCGGTAAGTCCGAAAGTTGAGAAATAAAGAAATTGCCTTCGTGAAAATGTTATGGGGAAACCAGTAAGTTGAAGAGGCTACTTGGGAGGCCGAGGAAGAAATGAAGAAAAAGTATCCTTATTTGTTTGAATCACCATGTATTTATAAAGTTGTGTTTTATGAAAATGCTAAGAGTTACCTTCTATGAATTATATATCATTTGTACAGTTGATGTTAAGAGTATTCCTTTTCTGGCAATATATTGCTTATGAGGCCACGTTTGGTGTTGTTTTATGTTATATTGCGTTATCGGATTAAGTACATGTTGTTAGGATTGGTTTATGGGATTCCCTCATAGGTGGATAGGCCCAGTTACAGGGGAGACTCTGGCAAAATTTTGGAAATTTAGAGAGTTAGCCAAATTTTTAAACTGTTGGTGTGTGAGATTAACAGTTAAGTCACATTGAATGCTAATAACGGATTTTGACCCTCATTCAAAGACGAATGATCCTAAGCGGGGGAGAATGTAAGGCCCCGTAAAATTTTTGCAAAGAAAATTAAGGTTTTGTGGTGCCGAACTAGGCCTACGTGTTTGAGGATTGTATCGGCTTGGACTTTTTGGGTTAAACAATGCGCTGGGGAGTCAAGGAAAACTTTTAGCAGAAAATGACATTTCTGCGACCCAATATGTGGCCACAGAATCACTCTGCGGACCGCATAATGGTCACAGAGTGAATCAGAGGCGGGGCAAGATTGGAGGAAGGTCTGCGGTACACTATGCGACCGCAGACAAGTTATGCAGTGCATTATGTGACCGCAGAACAGGTCTGCGGGCTGCATAATCACCACAGACCCAACCAGACGACCCCCAGTTTTGGAGCGTCAATTATGCGACCAGGTTCTGGCGGGAGCAGGACTGGTGGTATGGACAAATATTCTTTGACTCTGTCAAAAGCTTTCTGGCAGTCTTCAGTCCAACTGGTTGCGGCATCCTTCTTTAACATTTTGAAGATCGGATCACAGATTACGGTTGATTGTGCTATGAAGCGCCTGATGTAAATAAGACGTCCCAAGAAGCTCATCACATCTTTCTTGTTCTTTGGAGGTGGCAAATCCTGGATAGCCTTGACCTTTGATGGGTCTAGCTCAATTCCTCGACGGCTGATGATCAATCCTAACAACTTTCCTGCAGAGACCCCAAAGGCACATTTTGCGGGATTCAATTTCAAATTGTACCTCCGAAGCCGATCAAAGAATTTTCTCATGGGTGCTATGTGATCTGTACTCTTCTTGGATTTGATGATGATGTCCTCCACATATACCTCTATCGCCTTGTGTATCATGTCATGGAAAATAGTTGTCATGGCCCTTATATAAGTGGCCCCATAATTTTATAGTAGTACACCCCCCACGGTGTAATAAAAGCTGTCTTTTCGGCATCCTCTTCATCCATCCAGATCTGATGATATCCCGCGAAGCAATCCACAAAGGATTGGAGTTCATGCTTGGCACAGTTGTCGATCAGTATGTGTATGTTGGGTAACGAAAAATCATCTTTGGGACTTGCTCTGTTTAGGTCCCGATAATCGACGCATACTCTAGCTTTCCCATCCTTCTTCGGAACTGGAACGATGTTAGCCAACCAAGTTGGATATTCAACCACTTTGAGAACCTTAGATTTGATATGCTTGGTGACTTTTTCTTTGATTTTTAGACTCATATCTGGCTTGAACTTTCTGAGCTTCTGCTTTACTGGCGGACACATTGGGTTGGTGGGTAGTTTATGAGCCACTATAGACGTGCTCAAACCAATCATATCATCATAAGACCGTGCGAAAATGTCTTCATATTCTTTCAGGAAATGGATGTATTCTTCTTTCTCTGATGGTGACAGGTGAATGCTTATGCGAGTTTCTTTGACTGTTTCGGAATCTCCCAAGTTGACTATCCCAGTTTCGTCCAGGTTGGACTTAGGCTTGTTCTCAAAATCTTCAACTTCTCTAACAATTTCCTCAGGTATTATATCCTCTTCTTCTATTTCTTTCGAGTCACTATCCTTATGTTGCGTTGTCTCATTACATGTCATAAGAAATAGTAATGCTGTAGAGAGAAAAATGTTGAGAATAGTAATAAATAATAAAATAGCAAACCATTGATAATTATCAAGATGTCAAACAAAAGCGATTTTTAATGATTCAAACAAATGTTTCAAAACAAAATACTTAAAATATTTTAAAAATGCTCATAAGAATTATTTTCAAAATAAATGACACTAGCAGCCAGGCTACCCCGAAACTCGACGGGCCCTTGATGGTGTGGCAGTCCAGTTCCTGAGAACAGCTCCCTTCTCCACTGTCTGGATGACGAGGCCTTCTTCCTCCTCCTCCTCAACTATTACACTGCAGTCCATGTCTTTATCTTCCAAGAATAGATTCCTTAAACTAGCTAGCGCTTCATCTTCTTTGGATCCCCACATCATATCAGCCTGATGGAAGGATTGGCTCAAATATGGTATCGGCTGCTCGAGAGGGTAATAAGGACCACGCCATGGTGGTGACCAATTCTGATACTCGTGCTAGGTGTATTGATATCCCAGTCCAAAGGTCGTGCCGTGTCGTTTTAACTGTATTAATTTGGTGATCCCTTGGAGATTCTTGCCGAGACCCTTACCGGGTTCATACCCTGTCCATGCCAATATGCTTTCTATTTTGCTACTCCACCATTTGTCCTTCTCAATCGCGTTAGCATGCTCAATGCAATGGTAAGTCTCTCCCCCTAACTTCCTCCTACTCTCCACAACCGGGACAGTCTGGCTGGTGTAAATAAGGTTACTCTCATCTCCATGAATGATCACCTCCTGATGATTCCATTCGAACTTCACAGCCTAATGCAGAGGAGACGCTATATCCACAGCGGTGTGTATCCAAGGTCGTCCCAATAGCAGATTGTATGAGGCGGATATGTCGAGCACTTGGAATTCAACATCAAACCAAGTTGGACCCATTTGTAAGCAGAGGTTGGTTTCTCCGATTGTGGCCCTTTGAGACCCATCGAATGCTTTTACGTTCATAGTTCCTGCTCGTATCTCATGCAAACCTTTACTTAACCTCTTCAAAGTAGTCAACGAGCAGATGTTGAGACTTGAACCCCCATCTATCAAGATCCTGGCAATGAATTTGTCTTCGCACTGTACTGTGATATGTAACGCCCAGTTATGGCTCAACCCTTCTGGTGGTAATTCATCTTTATGGAAAGTGATCTTATGGCTTTCCAATACTTGTCCTACCATGTTGGCCATCTCTCCACTGGTAATGTTGTTGGGTACATATGCCTCATTCAACACTTTCATTAATGCATTCCTATGTGCCTCAGAATTCTACAGTAGTGATAGAATGGATATCTGAGAAGGGGTTTTGTTCAAATGATCAACCACAAAATACTCCCTTGCTTGCACCTTTCTCCAAAGATCATCCGGGCCGGTTTCAATGATAGGCTGCCTGGAAGCGGCTTCTTTACTTGTTCCCCCCAAATGCTCGGGCGTGTAAACCCTACCAGTTCTGGCCATACCTTGTATTGCACCAGTTTCTTCCATTTTCCCCTTTCCTTTCCTTCTCGCTTCTGCAGTATAGTCCCAGGGCACATCATTAGAATTAAAGGATGGTGTGGGTGCTACCGTTATGGTGAACGGTATGGTCACTTCTACTTCGAAAGGTGCTGTCTCCTTTGCCTGTATAACTTTGGTATCAATCAGCGTCTGGATCTTATCCTTTAGAGTGCGGCATTCATCAATAGTGTGACCCTTCATGCCCGAATGGTAGGTACATGTCTTGTTCGGATTGACCCATTGAGAGGAATTTTCCATGGCGACAACGAAAATGGGAGTGACATAACCGGCAGCTTTCAATCTCTCATACAACTGGTCAATAGGTTTGGCAATAGGAGTGTATTATCTGGGTAGCCTACGGTCGAAATTTGGCCTGGGTTTTTGGTAGTTTTGGCGGGCTGGTGGTGAGTGGTAATATGCTGGCTGAGTGTTGTAAGTGTGGTAGGCGGTAGCGAGTTGTTGATATCTAAGAGGTGAAGGCTGATATGTGGGTGGAGGTATTTGGTATGTGAGAGGAGACTTCAGACCTTGGGCTAGCATCACTGCCCCTACTTCCTTCTTTTTAGATATACTGCCCGACTGCAAGGCTTTGTTCGTAGCCTGGAGTGCCTCGAAATTGGTTACCATTCCGCTTTTAATTCCCTCTTCTATTCTTTCTCCCAATTTGATGATGTCAGAAAACTTATGGTTTTCAATAACCATCAACCTCTCGTAATACTGTGGATCCTGAGCTCGGACAAAGAATTTGTTCATTTGCTCTTCTTCCAGTGCCGACCTTACTTTTGCAGCTTCTGATCTCCACTGATTAGCATACTCGCGAAAAGTTTTTGTTTGCTTCTTCTTAAGATTCTGGATATAGAAGACGTCTGGTGCATTCTCTGTATTGAATTTGAACCGATCCATAAAATATGATGCCATGCTTACCCAATTAACCCATTTCTTTGGATTTTGACTGTGTACCAGGATAGGGCGTCTCTAGTGAGGCTCCTCAGGAACAACTTCATGCGGATTCTTTCATCTTTACCAACCCCTAGGAGCTTGTCGCAATACGTCCTCAGATGTACCTCTGGCAGTTCTACGTCCGGCTGAATACACAAATCCTCATAGTTTAAACCTTCGATGCCTTTACCACCTTCAACACCTTGGATTCGACTTGTAAGCTTCTTAAGTTCTTCCACCATGTTCTTGATGAGCAGGTCCTTCTCAGTGGATTTCGGTGTATACAGGGTTTGTTGTGAAGTGTGGGGTAAGGTTTCCACGTATATGGGTTTACTTTGGTGGACTCTAGGGATTTGGGCGTAATGGTGATCATTGGTTGAGTTTTGGGGATCATGGGTAGGTTGTGGTGCATTTTAAGGAGTGTGGTAGGTGGTAGTTTGTGGATACTGGGTTGGATGATGGTGATGCTGTGGAGGGGTTGGTACTAGTGGGGGATTAGGATTTTGGGGAGGTGTGGCGTATTGATGAGGTGCGGGAGGATTTTGCGGGTCCTGGTTTTGTGTGTTTTGAGGAGGTGCTGGGTTTTGGGTATTTTGTTGGTTGATATCGGGAACATTCAGGGTAAGGAAAAGGTTTGCCAAGTTACGGACCTGCTCAAGTTCCCCTTGTAACTCCAATATCTTCTGTTCTAACAGTAAAACCAAGTCATTCTGCGTTGGAGTACTCCGACCATCCGAAGTTTCGAAATTCTCGGCGTGTGTAGCGTTGTCTTTCCTGATACCACTCATATCGTCCATCTTAGCTTTTCCTTTGTTCTTAGGATCACTTGGAGGAGGAGGAGGAGGAGGACCTCTAGATCTGGTATGATATGTTGATGATGTCAGTATGCACGAACCAACCTTAGGGGATGGGAATAAACAAAGAAAAGAAGAAAAACAAAAAGGTAAATTAGTTAGTAAGGAGTACTAAAAGGATATTTACGATATTTAAACACGTATTGCAGAATTATCAATTTGCGTCCTAATTTGGGGACCTCATCATGCCCAAGGTAGGCCTAGCGACATATAGCTTTGGAGAAAACTCAATGCCGATAACTGCGTCATTTCATTGATATGATAAATAGACCAAATCTCTACTAAAATGACAATAATTATAAAGAGTCAGTAGTGGCATTTGCCTTAGTACAATCAAATTCTAAAACAAATCTAGAAAACATCATTCCTAATCTACTCGGTCCTAAAGGGACCTTCTCCAAGCTTGGTCTTCTTAGCCCCGTCAATCAGTTTCCCCAGGTCGCGCATGTCCAACAGCAGATACGCCCTTGCTAGATGTCCTCCTTCATTGCCCTCTACGATCTGATAATCCGAGACCCTTTTCCCCATCTTTCCCTCAAGTTCCATCAAACCCTGCTCCAAATACTCTAACCTTTTTGTTGATTTAGTAGCGATTCCCCTCAATTCATTGATTGCTTCCATGTCCACTTTATGTTGTTCCAAATGCCTGGCCTCAGATTCAAAGACCCTTTTGCACAACCTCCTGTATTTGACTTGTGCTTCAGAAGCTTGGTCTATGATCCTATTTCTCAAATCAACCCCTGGCCTGACCTCTCTTGCTATGTCATCGACCAACCATGATGGGTAGAAGTACACATGGCCGGCATGATACCTGTCTGACTCGATGGTATCTTTCTCCACAATAATCTTTTGATGCCACATGTGTTGTGCCTCAAACTTGAATGGAATGACATTCCCTTGGAAGTCTGCTTTGTAATGAACCATTTTGGAAACTCGTGGTATAACCTGTTTTCTCCCAGCTTGCCTCATGACTCTGATATGAGCATAAGGATAGATTTCCCTTAATCCGATTAGCACTAGATGAGGAACATCTCTCGATCTGATGATGAATTCATTGCTAGGGAACCACTCGAACATCCAATGTACCTTGTCATCACTCAAATTGCTAAAGAAATGTACCCAACTCACAACGTTTCCCGATTGTGCAAACCTGTCTAGGATAAAAGTCATTCTCTTCGGATGGTGATAAGCTATGTGGTCATTCCATGGTCGTCGCGGAAATTCTTGACAGTATTGTCCTCTCTGAAGGTGTTCCAACAACCATATTTGCAGCAACAGATTGCAACCCTTTAAATGCCTATATCCCTTTTTGCAACGGTCTAAGGCTCGGTACATCTCAGCCATGATCATTGGGATAATAGTGTAAGTTTGCCCCTCAATTACTTCCATTAGGGTCTTAGTGACCATAGCTAGGCGAGTGTGAATCCTTTCTCCTTGTATCGGGAATATCAGTATCCCTAGAAAATAGACAATGAATACAAAAATCCGGCGGTGAGTCCAACCCAAAGAAGTGATGGCAAATTCATCATGGTAAAGACCATTTGACTTGCTATGACCATAACACTCGTAAAGGAAGTCGAATGATATGTAATATTTCTTCAGACAGACTAACTCATCATTTTTCCTAAAACCCATCATTTTTAGGAAACCTCGAGAAGTACGGTTTTCCGGTACCAACAAGCCAGGGCTTTCTCATAGGAGCCCAGCGAAGCCTCCTATTTCCTCTAGAAGGGAAGTCATTTCTATATCACCAAAATGGAAGACGGCCCTCTTCTCATCCCAGAACATAGTGGCAGCCTCAATTAACACATTGTTTGGATGAATATCTAACAAAGAAGGTAAATTCCCGAGAACTCTTTTCACATGATTTTTGTCACTTGGCGAGAGATTTTCCCACCAATCTAGCAATAAAGGTGGGATACTTTGAACCATGCCGAACCCGGGGACTTCGTGCCTCATTTATGCAAAACAAATAAAGTTAGTCCTTTCCCCCTCCGGATTCGACTATTTACACATTAATGATTAACATATCGGCACATTTTCTCCAAATAATGCACATATCATGATTGTACCCATTGGGATTTAAGGAAATTCCGGCGGGCTTTGGACAAGGCTTGCCTTAGAGAGTTATTAAGCAGACAACGTTCTAACCCATATTAGGTTTAGACATGATGCATGCATAGTTAATATTAGAATGGGGGTTTCTAGAAGAGTCTAGACTGGTACCCTCAAGTGGATAACTTGAGAGGGGAAGGCATGAAACCATCGATTGCACCGCTGATCGACTAGTTTTACCGCAAATAAGCCTTTTTAAATTTAAAAGGGTGATTTAGGAAGAGCGCAAACACTCATCAAGCGCCGCTATGGTATTAATTATGCACGAGTGAAATATGATGTTGAGCATATTTTATGTAAAGATAAAACAACACGTTGTCAAGTATTTTGCATGATGAAGATGGTAAATGCAGTATTAAATGAAACGTAAAGACATAAAAAGAAAGAAAAACAAGGAAGAAGTTAGTTCGCGCAATATGAAAGAATTGTAATAAAGCAAGCAAGAGGGTAGGGGTAGGGAGATACATGATGTAGAAATTTTTTAAAAAAGAATGATGCGGAGCAAGTGAACATGACTAGAAAATAAAGGAAAACACACATTGTAACCAATTAAGTAAAGATTTGCATATTAAAATAGAGGGAAATAGGGGAAAGGGTGTGCATGTAGCCATAAAAAGGGAAAATAGAAGTGGGATGTTCATGTAACGAACACATTCATCAAAGAAGACTAATTCATATAGACCAAGTTTGCTATGGTAAGAGCCTAAAAATATCCCCAGCAGAGTCACTATGCTGTCGCGCCCCACTTTTCTCGCAAAATTGGATTTTGACCTGTGACAACTCTTTTAAAGGAAGGTGTTAAAAGAGAGAGTCGCCACCTAACGGGTTTGAGGTGCGTTAGGGCACCTATTTGCAAATAACTCTGGTTTAACCAGTTTGCGTCACCAAAGATCGGGTAAGGGCTCAAATTACCTTGAAGAAAAGGTGTTAGGCACTCTTCGAGGTCCACAACTGTGGGTCCCGGCCGAACTTGAATTATATGAATTAATCAAATAGTCAGACAGAAAAAGAAGAAGTTTAAAAAAATCATTATCAGAAAGTCCTTGAGTAAACACAGATAATTGGTTTAAAGACAAAATAGGGGGTCCTAAGTTTTTTAGCCTAAAGGATCTCCCTCGAGGTGGGGTGTTACTCGTATTATTAAGCGGGCATAGACTATCATCTACTGCTACCCGATTACTATCTTTAAGTTTTTACCTAAAGCGCACTAGTTGATTCTAAATTGTGCCTTATGCGTGCACTACCCGTCCCATGCCTATGGTCCAGGAGGCGTTTGGACCTCTATTTTGGATGGTTCTAGACTTAACTTAGGTTGTTCAAAATGATAAAACTAGGGGACATACAAAACAAGTTGGACTTCATATGAAGGCAATTAAGGGCTCAAGTTAGCCTCCACACTTAGACAACAAATTCACGCAAACAAATTAGGCGTTTGACAGTTTCAGAATTGAGACAAGTTAAAGCCATTAAGCCCTATAGACATGGTTTCTATGTGACCTTGGGATTCAAACATGCAGGCAGTTTCAGAGCAAGATGCCATTTTAGATACAATTTCTAAGCGACTACACAGTCGGCCTGCTAATTACAGATTATAAGCAATTAAACCTATAGACATGATATCTAGGTGATTTATGCAGTAGTTGGCAGTGATAACTATTGAAGATACTCAGAATTACTCAGTTTGATCCTATAGGCATGCTTTCTAATAGTGGCAATGAAACACTGTTGAAAGTTCAACATTAGCACTTGAAAGAAACGAGCAGGATAATAATTAAGACTGGTTTAGACCCTATAGGCAGGATTTCTATAGTCATAATTGAGACCGATTTTAGATCCTATTGGCATGGTATCTAAATTGCTGATTAGGTAGCATGTAAATTAACAGGGTCCTATACACCCTAATGCATATGCACATTGAGATATTGGTTATTTAATATCCTATAGGCATGGTTTCTAACAGGTAGAAGCAGAACACATTTGAGCAAAGTAGAGAACCTATAGGCAGGATCTCTACCCATTTCACTACAAGTATTAAGATAAACCACCTTTTCCTAGTTTTACTAATACCCCAATTTTTATTACAACATTATTCCAGACCCAATGAATGGCATAAATTACATAATAAAATAACTATAGTGAGCCTACAATAGGCCCAAAGATATACCCAGCCAGGCCAGGCCTTCATTACCATGGTTCACGACAGCCCAGAAATTATATCTTCATTGACATAAGGCAGCCAGACACCAATTGATTCATCCAGTAGGTAGAAAACAGAGTTGAGAAAATAGAATCAAAACCCTAGTGTGTCATATTTCCCAAGTGCTTCAAGAACCCAGAGCAATGCTCACACTAGGGAGGTTGATAGGGGAGATTCAGAGAAAGACTAAGGACCAAATTCTAGTGTGTCAGAGTTCACAAGGGTCTCAATTGGACCCCGAGTAGTGCTCACACTAGGGAGGTAAAATGATAGAACCTAAGTAGCCTGGGCTCTCAGCCGGCTAAGAATAAGAACTCAAAAGAGACCAGGCAGTAAGGGAATAGACTAATGTTAAGGGACAACACTGAGGGATACAAGCAGATTCTAGTTGAGCACATAGAACAGGTAGTAGAACATGCTTAGGTTTTGAGAACAGACTTAACAAAGTTTCAGAAAAACAAGTTCAACACATAATGCATATACTAACAAGACATGTTTGCAAGATTGATGTACACAGACTCATAGTAAGAAAAAGGTTCAGATTATGCTAAGTGTAGATGCTAGTGTCCCAAGAAGGGATCATATCAATTGGCAACAGAACTTAACAGAATGAGAACAAATTAAGGCAACTATTGGGAAGTCAAGACATGGTAGAAGCATACAGGATCAAACATGCTACATGTCATCACAGCAAGTTCAGAAACAGACTTATGCTAGACACTTAGTGAGTACATTCATGCTTAGTCATCTAATCCATAAAAGGGGATTTGAAAGCATGTTCAAGTAACATGGTTAATAGCAAATTTAAACACTAAAGAGATGGCTAAAGTGCAAAGGTTCTAAACATCAGTAACACATAGGCTAGGAAGACTTAAAAAGAAATTAATTAGCTCAAATCAGGTCTAAGCATGTCTCAAACTACAAACGTAATGGAATTAAGATTAGAAAGGCCTAAAATTGAAGTAAGACAGTCAGAATTGCACACGAGAACAGCCTAGAAACGCATTAACCCACAATCTTGAGAAGTGAAAACATATGTTGATGACAGGTAAATAGGAATGAAATGACAAAGGTTTGGTAACTCACCAGTTAAGCGAAAAAACAAGAAAGAACTGAAGTCCACAGTGTTATGAATATCAACAAAGAGCAAGAACCCAGAATTTCTAGCCTTGGCTTTCAGCCGGCCAAGAACCAAAATATAGAGCAAGAGTATTAGAGAACAAATAGCACGCAAATTAAATTTTTTAGTAAATTTCTTAATGATTCCCCCCCCCCCAAGGGGAATGGGGAGGGGTTTATATAGCAGTAGAAATCGAATACCCAAACAAGAAAAATCATCAATCAAACACTATAAAGGAAAGAACATCACATGCAATCGAAATCATTAAGGAAAAGAGAGAAATTTCAAAACCCTAATTTTAGGAAAAGTACAAAAATCGGCAGAATCTAAAAATAAAAAATCAAACATTGCACAGAATAAGATGAATATAGATAGAAACATCGCTTAAAATCAAAGAGTCGAACCAATTTTTGTTCGATCTAAAGTGATCTGAAATCCTAATTTTTAGGGTAAGTAAGAATCAACAGAGATACATAGAGATTCATACCCATAATAGAACAAGAAAGAACATAGACGGAATAGTAGAAAGGTCAACAAGTTTAACCGACTTTGGTTTGATTCTGATAAGATCCGCTTGCCATGTTTAGGCAAGCGGTATAGAGAAGGATCCAGTACCGGGGAAGAGTCGTATATGGCAAGAAATGGCCATATAATCCCATGTCTGGTGGGATTAGGAGAGGGATTTTGGGGGAGAAGACGGCTAGGGTTTGACAAAGAGATTGGGGGGAGGGGGAGGGGTTGAGAGAGTTCAAAGGCGGCGGGTGGTGAAAGTGATTTAGGGTTAGGGGAGTGTTAGGGTAATTAAAAGGGAAGGGGTAATATGGGTCGTTGATCTCAGAGATCAACGACCACGATTGGCTGGCGGTCTTGGGTCGGGTTGGTTTAATTGGTTGGGTTGGGGGTTATTTGGTTTGGGCTTAGATGTTATTGGGCTGGGACTGGGTAGTCTAGGTTTGAAAATAGGTAAGGTTTGGGCCAGATTTTAAATACCCAATGTTTAATAAATAAATAATTTATAAAAGTAATTAATAAATATAAAAAATGTTATTTGTGCACTAAAGTGATTACAAATAACTACTTAACATTATAAAAATATAAAAATTCACTTTCTGCATAAATAATATAATTATATATGCATATGGGCTATTATTGCAAAATGTGTAATTTAGCCTTAAAAATGCAAATGTAGTTATAAGAACTGCACTGAAAAATATTTAAAACATCATGCTGGCATAAATGATAAGTTTAGATGATTAAATCATCATAAAATAATTTGTAGGATAAGTTTTGGATATTTATACAATAAAAATGCAGAAATAAATTGGTTTAAAGTCTTTAAAAATTATGGCAAATTATGAAAAATGCTTGTATAGGTTTATAAGCTAAATAATGATGCAAATATACTATTTTGAATTGGTAATTATACTATAGGATAATAAATAAATAATTTATAAAAGTGATTAATAAATATCAAAAATATTATTTGTGCACTAAAGTGATTACAAATAACTACTTAACATTATAAAAATATAAAAAGTCACTTTCTGCATAAATAATATAATTATATATGCATGTGGGCTATTGTTGCAAAATGTGCAATTTAGCCTTAAAAATGCAAATGTAGTTATAAGAAATGCACTGAAAAATATTTAAAACATCATGCTGGTATAAATAATAAGTTTAGATGATTAAATCATCATAAAATAATTTGTAGGATAATTTTTGGATATTTATACAATAAAAATACAGAAATAAATTGGTTTAAAGTCTTTAAAAATTATGGAAAATTATGAAATATACTTGTATAGGTTTATAAGCTAAATAATGATGCATATATATATATACCGGACAGATGTTGTATTTTATTTTACATTCCTAGTTGAGACTCATGCACTTGTGACATCGGGTTTTGGGGTGATTATGCGTTGTCTCTTATTGAAATTGTTAAAAATATTATTATTTACTCTGTAAATTCCATCTTTTACTATTTAATTGAAGAAAATATGATTTCAAAAATATAAAAATGAGAACCAAATTAAGTATTTATTTTTGGCTTGCCTAACAGCGGTGTCCGGCGCCATCATGACCTTTAATGGATTTTGTGTCGTGACAGCGATTGTCATTAGTCAATAACTTTAGATTCTTAGTTAATTATAGTTAGGAATTATAGAAATCTCAATTATAGATCATCTTGAATAACAATCAAGCTAGAAACTATAAGAATATTATTTAAATCCAATCCATGTGGATACGATATTATACTATACTATATTTGACTAGCGAGCATAATTTAAGTGTGTGTTCCGAGCTCGTCAAATTTTGGCGTCGTTGCCGGGATTGGCAATTAATAGTGTTTGAAATAGATTTTGGTGCTAATTCAGGAATTAGGTTTTAGTTCTTTTTTTAATTTTCTTTTCCCTTTTTATTTTATTTTCTTTATTAGTTAAATTCTTTTCAAGATTTGTTTTGTAGTACCTAACAAGTTGGAGAAGATACTATAGATTTTGAACTTTAAATGCTGTGAAGATGGAGTACAACCAGCCTAAAAAAATGGTTGAAGAGTTAGCAGCTGAACATTATCAGCGGCCTGTTATGTGTTTTAAATGCGGTGGAAATCATCTATATATTGATTGTCAAGTGGGTATGTATTCTTCCTATAATTCGTATTTTGAGTAGTCTCACTCTGTTTCTAGTTCATACAGGTATGTGAATTCATATGGGCACAATTCTAACTATGGTTGGGATGAATACCCTTATTACGACTGGAATGAAAGCAAAATGAGACAACCACCTCAAGAGGAGAATGGCAGTTTAGAAGAGCTTATGTATAAGTTCATGAATAGTGTTGAAGAAAGATTTACACAAAATCAAGAAGGACTTATACAAATTACTGAAGCCATTAAGAACCTAACAACGCAAGTGAGTCAAATAGTAAATATACTTTCAGAAAGCTCATTGCATTGTGATAGTGAATATATGGAGGAGATGTCCTGTGAGAATGAGTTTACCCAAGAGAATGAGCAACTACACTCTGCAAGAGGACTATGATTCAACTGAGATGATTGAAAATAAGGTTTTGCTTGACTGTGAAGCAATGGAGGAAGAGTTCAAACCCATATCCACCTTTCCACATTTACAACCGTTAGTAGAAGAGAATGAGAAACAAATGGTCTTGGACATGCCACAGAAATATTCACATGGCCTTTCTTCTTTATTTTCTTATTCTAACATTGATCATGTGGATTTTAGTTGGGGATTTACAGGAATATGTATGGATTGATCCTGTGAAAGAATGCAGAAACAAGTTAAGGATCATCATGAACGAGGAATTCACTGCTCAAGAGAAGGATAAGAAAGGAAGAAAAAAGCGAGTTGTAATGACCCGACTGGTCACTTTGAGCATTTGCACTTTGCTCAGTAGTTTGAGGGTATGAGTAGCTCCGTATGATGTAATTTGACTTATGTGAATTGTCGGTTTTGGTTCTCAGGTTATTCAGAATTGATTTGGAAGAATGAATTTCATTGTTAAAGCTTTAAGTTTGAAGAGTTCACCAAGTTTGACTTTTTAGCATTCGACCTTGGATTGGAGTTTTGATGGTTATGTTAGGTCCGGATGGTGATGTTGGACTTGGGCGTATGTCCGGATTTTAATTTGGATATTTCTAGAAGGATTCGGCACTAAACGACGAAAGTTAAAAATTTGAAGGTTTGGAAAGTTCATAAGTTTGACCGAGAGTTGACTTTGTGGATATTAGATTCAGATTGTGGTTCCGTGAATTGGAATATCTTTGTTATGTCATTTGAGAGTTGTGTGTAAAATTTGAGTTTATTCCGAGTCAATTTGATATGTTTCGGCACGAGTTTTGAAAGTTGAAAGTTCATTTAAGTTTGGTTGGAGGTGCGATTCGTCGTTTCGATGTTGTTAGGTGTGATGTGAGGAATCGAGTAGGTCCGTGTTATGCTATGTGACTTATTGGTATATTCAAACGAGGTTCCGAGTGGCTCGGGTGAGTTTCGAACAGGGTTCGGATCGATTGAAGCCTTGTTGAAGCTGCTGGAAATTTTGGGTTGCTGGTGCAATCGCTTCTGCGGAAGCTTGGTCGCAGAAGCGACTCTGATCTTAGCGTGATAATTAATAATAGCATGACACAGAGATAGCTAATCCATACACAAAATCACATCAAAATTCAGAAGCGAGCAGCCTATCGCAGAAGCGGACAGGGACAACTGGGCATGAGGGTCGCAGGTGCTGGTGCATGGGCGCATATGCGCGACCGCAGATGCAGTTCAGTGTACGTAGAAGCGCGATCGTAGAAGTGGGTTTAAGATCACAGAAGCGATGACTGTTGGTTTAGGGATTTTTGGCAAAAGCGAGATATTTACCGCATAAGCGGTGGTCGCAGATGCGACATGGTGACCGTATATGCGGAAACTGCTGGACAAAAGCTATAGAAATCGAAGTTTGGTTCTTTTATCATATTTTGAGATATGGGACTTGGATTGAGGCGACTTTTGAAGCAAATTTCATCACAAGGAATGGGGTAAGTGTTCTACACTCGGTTTTGATTATATTTCATTATTTTATATTCATTTTTGGTAATTGGATTATGAGTTTTAAAGAGAAAATTGGGGGTTTTAGCCTAAAGTTTCATAGAGTGAGTTTTTCAGTTTTGAACATCGATTCAGAGTCAGATTTGAGTGAAACTAGTATGGCTGGACTCATAATTGAATGGGTTGTCGGATTTTATAAGTTTCACTGGGTTCCGAGGCACAAGCATGGGTTGGACTTTTGGGTCAATTTTGGACTTTTGATTAAAGATTCGATCTTTATCGATTGGGTTTGTTTCTTTTGGTGTTAATTGATGTATTTGAGTTGCTTTGGCTAGTTACGAGCCGTTCAGAGGTCGGTATGCGCGAGATGGCATTTTTGGAGCATCACTTGGCTTGCTCGGTATTGGAATTGGCTTGTTCGAGATAAGTAACACTTCTAAACTTGGTGCTGAGGGTCTGAAACCCCGAATTACATGTTATGTGTTTGGTGTTGAGGTGACGGGCTTGTGGGCGTGCACCTTGTGAATTGTGACTCCGTTATTTCTATAGTACGGTGTAGTTACATGATCTTATTTGTAACCATGAAATCTCTACGTACTAGAGCTATTGAGCTATGATCCATGTTAGAAACCATGTTTAGGCTACATGCTTATTCTGTTGGGACCCACTGAGGTCATTCCTGTTGTTGAGTTATTTGCTTACATTGCAATTTCATACTCAGTCATGTTCATTCATTTCATATCATATCTCAGTCTCTGTTGCTATATATTGACACATCATATCATCATATTTGGGTTAGTTTCATGGCATTGTAAGCCCGAGAGACTGGAGATATTGATGACTGAGTGAGGCCGAGGGCCTGATTGTGAGTGATATTATAGGATCGGGCTGCACGCCGCTACATATTTTATTTATTTATGCCTGGATCTGGCTTATTATGGCGCTTGGGCTGAAGGAGCCCCTCCGGAGTCTGTACATACCCCCAATGAGCGCAGTTGATTATATTGAGGGATGGATCTTCCCTATGCATGGATCTTGCCCGAAGCATTTATATTTGGGGATGGATCTTCCCCGGTCTGGATTGGCCTTATAAAGTACCGAGTGACTCACTGTCGGTTGATATATATATATATATATATATGGGATGGATCTTCCATGGGCTGAATTGGCCATATACAGTACTGAGTGACTGAGCGTGTCGAGTAATTGGGCATGATGAGTGGAAAGTGTGAGACAGTGAGATCGAGCACTCTGAGAGTGTGAGTACAGGAGATCATCATTGAGATACATTGCATTTGACATGCATACTTGAGATACATGCATAGAGATGCATTTCTTTCTGCCACTCCAGTTTTGGTGTCATTTATGATTTCACTTGCATATCGACGTGTACGCATAGAGATGTATTTTTCCTCATACCATTTGATAATGAAACATCTTATCTGTTGTTGAAAAAATTTTGGGAAAAATTACAGTTTTCAAAATTACTCATAAATTTGGTGATTTCAGTAAAGGATTTGGATTTTCACTGATATATTTGAAAAGCAAGCCTATTTTTCTGGAACTGTGAACGAGCTGAGCATTTTATCTCTGAGCTACTTCTTTTATTATTTCTATTATGTTGATATAAACTGTTGTTGGCTATTGGTGTTGGACCCCGACGTGTGTTCCAGCTCGTCACTACTTTCAACTTAAGGTTAGGTTTGTTACTTATTGAGTACATGGGGTCGGTTGTACTCATACTACACTTCTGCACCTTGCGTGCAGATATTGGATGTGGATGTTGTTGTGATCATCGGGAGCTGGATTTGAAGATGTAACTGCATTCCGTTTGTAGCTGCCACTTGTTCATGATAGCCTTAGATCTATAAAACAAACTGTTTATGTACATTTCTAACCGATGATGTATTTATTTCATACCAGCTTTGTAAATTCTAATCTTAGAAGCTCATGTTTTGTACTACCAGTCCTTGGTAAATTGTTTGTATATAAGCGGTGCATTATCATTTTTTTTCTTAATAAATCTCATTAAATTGGATAGTTGCTAATTGGCTTACCTGACGGGTTGGGTTAGATGCCATCACGACTAGCTAGATTTTTGGTCGTGACAAGGTAGTATTAGATCTCTACGTTCATAGGTTCTACAAGTCATGAGCAAGTGTCTAATAGAGTCTTGCATAACTCTTTGAATTCCCTCCAAGCATTCGTGTGCGCATGTGAGCGCTCGGTATCAGCTGTGCATCACCGACTTGTGATTCTATGGATAAGGTGCGAGATATGATTTTGGTGTGTTAATAATGGGCCAGTCTGGAGGACTTGAGGCTGGGGTTTGACTGTAGCTTAAGCACGGGGATTTCAGTTGTGTGAGCATGTGCTTTTGGACTTATATGTCCGATAGTGTCCCTATGAATAGAATTTATGGCTCGATGAGTGGTTGGATGGCCAAGTGATGAAGTATGATATGACTGCGGGATGTGTTCAGATGGTTTGAACGTGATGAGAAGAGTTGCTTGGGAGGTAAAAAGGACTATTGGGTGCTTGATTTCTGTCTTAATGTGTTGTACATTCTCAAGTTATGAGTGTATTGAAGGATCTTCCATGTTGTTTAACAATGAAACGAATTAGATTTTTATGTCTTGTTGTGAGACCAGACTCAGAAGGATTAAGTGATGGAATAGTAGTTGTGGCTGTGAAAGGGTATAGAGAGATGTCAGTTTGAGGCTAAGTAGGTGGGTTATAACCCGCAAGGTAATCTATGGAGGTGTGATCCTTATGATATTGTGCGGAGAGTTTCTTTTCTACCAGCAGGGTATATATGTTGAGATTCGAATTTGAATTTGGTTGAGAAAGTCGACCTGACTATCACGTGGATGTATGCGAGCTTAGTAGATGATTGGAGGTACTATATGGTTTGTGTTATGTGAAATTATGAAGGATTTAGTTGAATCTCCCTGCGGTATTATGGTAGTAATAGAGTATGAGTGTTGCGAGTTATCATATGTTTTATTCCATGGCTTTGAGCCAAGTGGGGGAGTCTACTATCGATGAGTTGATTGTACGGTTATGTGTTGTATTGGTTTCGATTTGGGGTATACTTGTGAATCAGTTATGGCTTGCAAAGGTTGAGATCGAGGATGACTCGAGTAAAGGAATTTTTGAATATGGGTTATATTATACTTTATGGGTATACGGAAATCATGTAAATGATTGAGTTGTTATGTGTGAAGGATGTAGTGTGCATGGAGTATGAATTTGATCGATTGTGTTATGGCAATGTTACTTCCTTGGGTGTTGTTGTACTAATGGGGCACAGGTCGTTCAGCCCGTTGATCCGTGCAATTGAGATTTGAGCGGAGTGGATGACTCTCGAAAAAGTTCGAAGGGATTCAATATTTATATGTAGCAATTGAGAATATTGGTATATGGCTAGAAACTGAGATTTACATTGGATGGTGTCGAGACTCGCATCATTTCTATATCATTATGGATTATACATTTTAGTATCAGGAAGGTGAAGGAAACGACTTTAGACTCACATAAGGTCTCTTTAGAGTGGATGTCTCAGTTGTGGTACTTTTGGGGTGCTTAAGGGGGAAATACGGTGACTTATGGGCCTTAGGTCGGTGTAAATTTATTATAGGATCTCGTGGGGTGAGTTTTGGTTAAGGATCGTGGTGTTCTGACAAGGGGAAGTGTCACTTTGAGGGTAATTCGGAAGGAACTCGGAGATATGGGATAGTTTGATAGTAGGTTGGATCAGCACAGCAGTGGGTATGATAGGTTCTTTGGGTACTTATGATGTGGTGAGTCTCTACAGGTGTTTCATGGCAATGCTCTTGGGTTTTGGTGACCTGCGTGGCTTGGTTGAGTTAGAGGAATTCGGTTCTGATAGCTTGGTTACGTGCAAATGGATTCCAAGAGTTCTCGATGGCTTCTACCATGATTCGAGGTGTATATTTCTAGCTGGCATGAGGAACGTGTTGCGTGTTGTGATTTTTTCCTGGATGAGATTAAATGGAAGGTTCATGGCTAATTGAGTATGTAGTTTGCTTGTGAGTCAGAGTTGATTATGAGATTATCGTACTTTTCATATTCATGATAGATGCGGTATGATGTGTGGGATTAAGATTTGCGTGTGCAAGGTCACAGTTTAAATCTGAAAGGAAGGGCATGAATTCTTTGACAACATGGGCGGTTTCAGATGACTAGATGAATTATATTACTACTTGGTATTGCCTGAGGAGGGCGTACATTTCAGAAAGTGCACTGAGTGTTGACTTACGAATGCTTTATTGGTATTGCGGTACTCGCCTGGTTGATCGACAGGTGATATTCAGATTTTGCTATGTGGCACGGAAGAATTATAAAAGTATTCCTCAATGGATGATCGTGTATGAGAGGTGTGTTAGACATTTGGGCGGTGGAACTGGGATCAGATATGGTGATTTGCGTGTTCTAAAAATTTGGAGACCAGGAGTGAGAAACAGATTGTTTCGTGGTTGTGGATGGTGAATATGTGGCCAAAGCTAGCCAGATGATAGCATATGTTATGATTATGTCATTGTGGAATTTCGGAGGGTTATTTATATATTTGTGGGCGACCAGAGTTAATTTGGGGTCCATTGGTAGGCCCAACGAGGATGTGTATTCTACACCGGGTCGGATTGGTTGACTCCGTACTAACATTGTGAGGGATGTGCCATTCGGTTAGAGTGAAGCTTATTTGTGTTATGATATGATCTATGTGTTGATCATCTATGCAACGAGGGGTTGTGATTTGTTGGTTATATGCATATATGGTGCGGTTCGGTTTGGGTCATATAGCAGAATTCGAGCGGAGTGGTTATTAGGGTGCGGAATGATTGATTGCACCTTGGATATGGCCTTTGCCCGGTTGTGATGTATGATGTTGTTTACTTCTCGGTTGTTATGGTCATGCACTTTTGGTACTATGTCATGCCCCAAACTCGGGGAGCGCGATCAGGGGCGCTCAATCGAGTGAACCCGGTCAAGCAAGCCTGTTAGACACTTTCTACCCACATCACTTATGAATACAGAGAATACATATTTTCATTAATTATACGATAAGGAGACCATGTATACAATACCAAATCGGTACCACTAGTTACTTCATTTTAAAGTCTCAAATTATACACATATTTTTCATAGTGTGAAGTGGAATAAGTAATTCAAACACAACATAACTAGTTTGACTTCCCCAACACCAATATACAACCCACACTATGTCTACGGAGCCTCTAATAGATACAGAAGAGTATTATGATAATGCCGGCAATAAGGCCCCGATTATACCTCAAACAAAATACACAAGGAACCAAAGATACATGACCCCGAAATAGAGTAGGGCTCACCAAGTCTGTTGGGAAGAGGGTGTACCTCTATCATTGATCAGTGTCTCCTGCTGTGGAACCACCTGCATCCATTGAAGATACAGCGCCCCCGGCAAAAGGGACATTAGTACATATGGAATAGTACTAGTATGAATGACAAAACACCCTCTCAATAGAATGACAAATAATACAAGCAAGAATAATCATAATATCAATGGAAGCCTCAAACAACATCAAACCTCAAATTAGGATCAAGACAGTGTTCAAATTAATTTCCATATCTTAAGTTGGGAGATTTTTAGTACCAATACGGCCACCTTTCACAATCCCAATGTTCACAATATCAATACCACCGTACTTTTAGCGCGCAGTCCGATCACGACCCGATCGGCTAGGCCGTCTTATTCGAGATATCAACCACAGTCATAATTTCAATTACAATATCCAGCACAATTACCACCATGTGTGCGGCATGGCATCCAATCACGACCCGATCGGCTAGGCCGTCTCATTTGAGACATCATCCTATTATATCGATCATCTCAATTCATACTTCTTTCACATCTTTTCATTTCATTGGCACTAGTGTCCATAATTATAAAATTATTCTTGGAACGTCGGCCGTATTTAGTATTTCATGATCACCTTTTTCACTTTCAAACATCATCATCATCAACAACAATAAGGCATTACAAATCAAGGTTTTTAATACATATGTGAGCAATTAGGAGTCTTAGGCACATAGAGATTTTTCACAAAATCTGGCATAATAAATAGCCTTCGTTTGAACTTGACTTGAAGTCGAAATATTTTTAATGCACAACCCATACTTTGAACACATTCTCAAATGATAACATAACATAATAAAATCTTTCAACACAAGCTTATTCAAAATAGCCAATTTTATAATGAACAACTCAGGACTTACATAAATTACATGAATACCGTGGGACTCAATTCTAAGAGAGGAGTTTAGCCAACATACCTCGATTTGAGCTTTCCTTAAATTACTACAACATTCCGAAAGTCCTACCAATTCCAATCTATTTTGAGACATAACAAAATTGAACACAAATTAGGAAGATATTCATGGTTTAAGCTCATTTGAGCATTTTATCAAACACTAGGTGTGCAAATTTGGCTACAAGGTTCTTCTACAAGATTTCCTTCATTCCACAACCCAATCTTTACTTATTTGAGCTCAACAATCTTCCCACAAACCTTATTAGTACAAACATGTATAATTAATACTTTTACACCTAAGAATCATACTCCTAATCACTCATCTTTTACCCCAAACTCGAAATTGAAGAATTGGGGAAAGAAATTCTTACCTCTTTGAAGCCCTAGCAAGATCCTTGTGAAATCTTCAAGCCTTGGGCAAGAATTGATGAACAAATAACTAGGTCTTATCTTTCTCTCTCTAAGATACTCTCACCTCTCTCTAAAAATATCAGATAGGCTAAGCCCTGCCTCCATCTTGCACAAGGCAAAGCACTGCCTTTCCTTGGACGAGACTAAGCATTGTCTCCCATCCTGTATGAGGCTAAGCCCCGCCTACTCAATTGCATGAGACTAAGCATTGTCTCCATTTTGTATGAAGCTAAGCCCTGCCTCCATCTTGCACAAGGCTAAGCACTGCCTTTCCTTGGACGAGACTAAGCATTGTCTCCCATCCTGCATGAGGCTAAGCCCCGCCTCCTCAATTGCATGAGACCAATAATTGTCTCCCACTTCGCATTAGGCTAAGCATTGCCTCCCTAGTCGCATAAGGCTAAGCTCTGCCTTTCCTTGCGTAACTCCAAATGCTATGCTACTTGAAATCTAGCACTATTCTCCACCTCGGGCTAAGCTTTGCCCCCGATCTTACATAAGACTAAGCTCTATCTTGTTTTACTTCGCATATAACCAGGCGCCATGTCTTTGCATCTCATGGGCTGGAATATCGCCATTTTGTTCGAAGTCATAGTCCGAAGGCATCATCCTCATAGCCGGAAGAAACCATGCCATGGCCTTAGGATCTCTCAATATCACACATCATTATTCAAAGGCGTCATAGTTCAGAGGCACCATTTTCATGGCCCGAGAACATCATTTCATGGCCTGCGAATCCCTTATCACACAATTCATAGCCCAGGATATCATGGTCTAAGGACATCATCCCCGTCGTCCAAAGACAACTTTCATGGTCAAAAGGGAATTTGCATCATGTTTAAATTATCGCAATATACACCTGCATGCATTGTATTGAAGTTTTGCAGGATATTCGGGAGGTAACTGTTCTCCCAACGGAAGCAATCTTTGCTCCAAGTTTCCGTTTAATGTTCATATCCTACAATAATTTCAAACGTAACCAACCACCGTTCGCTACCCATTTCCACCTGATGACCATTCAAATACCCATAACCGTTCCAAGGTACATCCATTCACAATTCTGATATCGTCCTATCCAGAAGAGCTTGTCCATTCCCATAACAACTTCATCGGCTTATTCCACCGTTGGATCCAGAACTACACACGGCCTGATTCCTGTAAAACCAGGGATATGTAGGCAACTCAAAAGCCGAAGTTCGGCCTATATTGTTTTTCAAATCACCCCATTCGGTCAAAATCGGTCATCATTTCTTTACCCGACAACTCTTTCATCCTTCCCGGGTAAAGGCTATTTTTAAAGCATATATATATATATATATATATATATATATATATATATATATATATATATATATATATATATATATATATATATATACTTTCAAAATAGTATATTTGCATCATCATTTAGCTTATAAACCTATACAAGCATTTTTCATAATTTTTCATAATTTTTAAAGACTTTAAACCAATTTATTTCTGCATTTTTATTGTATAAATATCCAATAATTATGCTCCAAACTATTTTATGATAATTTAATCATCTAAACTTATCATTTATATCAGCATGAGGTTTTAAATATTTTTTAGTGCATTTCTTATAACAACATTTGCATTTTAAGGCTAAATTGCACATTTTGCAATAATAGCCCATATGCATATATAATTATATTATTTATGCAGAAAATAATTTTTTATATTTTTATAATGTTAAGTAGTTATTTTTAATCATTTTAGTGCACAAATTATATTTTTGATATTTATTAATTATTTTTATAAATTATTTATTTATTAAACATTGGGTATTTAAGATCTCGCCCAAACCTTACCTATTTTCGGACCTAGACTACCCAGTCCTAGCCCAATAACATCTAAGCCCAAACCAAATAACCCCCAACCCAACCAATTAAACCAACCCGACCCAAGACCCCCAACCAATCGTGGCCGTTGATCTCTAAGATCAATGACCCATATTACCCCTTCCCTTTTAATTACCCTAACACTCCCCTAACCCTAAATCACTTTCACCACCCGCCGCCTTTGAACTCTCTCAACCCCCCCCCCCTCTCTGTCAAACCCTAGCTGTCTCACCTCCCAAATCTCTCTCCTAATCCCACCAGACATGGGATTATACAGGCATTTCTTGCCATATACGACTCTTCCCTGGTATTGGATCCTTCTCTATACCGCTTGCCTAAACATGGCAAGCGGATCTCATCAGAATCAAACCAAAGTCGGTTCAACTTCTTGACCTTTCTACTATTCCGTCTATGTTCATTCTTGTTCTATTATGGGTATGAATCTCTATGTATCTCTGTTGATTCATACTTACCCTAAAAATTAGGATTTCAGATCACATTAGATCGAACCAAAATTGGTTCGACTCTTTTATTTTAAACGATATTTCTGTCTATATTCATCTTATTCTGTGCAACGTATGATTTTTTATTTTTAGATTCTGTCGATTTTTGTACTTTCCCTAAAATTAGGGTTTTGAAATTTCTCTCTTTTCCTTATTGATTTCGATTGCATGTGATGTTCTTTCCTTTCTAGTGTTTGATTGATGATTTTCCTTGTTTGGGTGTTCGATTTCGACTGCTATATAAACCCCTCCCCATTCCCCTTTGGGAGGGGGGGAATCATTAAGAAATTTACTAAAAAAATTAAAGTTGCGTGCTCTTTGTTCTCTAATACTCTTGCTCTATATTTTGGTTCTTGGCCGGCTGAAAGCCAAGGCCAGAAATTCTGGGTTCTTACTCTTTGTTGATATTCATAACACTGTGGACTTTAATTCTTTCTTGTTTTTTCGCTTAACCGGTGAGTTACCAAACCTTTGTCATTTCATTCCTATTTACCTGTCATCAGCATATGTTTTCACTTCTCAAGATTGTGGGTTAATGCGTTTCTAGGCTGTTCTCGTGTGCAATTCTGACTGTCTTACTTCAATTTTAGGCCTTTCTAATCTTAATTCCATTACGTTTGTAGTTTGAGACATGCTTAGACCTGATTTAAGCTAATTAATTTCTTTTTAAGTCTGCCTAGCCTATGTGTTACTGATGTTTAGAACCTTTGCACTTTAGCCATCTCTTTAGTGTTTAAATTTGCTATTAACCATGTTACTTGAACATGCTTTCAAATCCCCTTTTATGGATTAGATGACTAAGCATGAATGTACTCACTAAGTGTCTAGCATAAGTCTGTTTCTGAACTTGCTGTGATGACATGTAGCATGTTTGATCCTGTATGCTTCTACCATGTCTTGACTTCCCAATAGTTGCCTTAATTTGTTCTCATTCTGTTAAGTTCTGTTGCCAATTGATATGATCCCTTCTTGGGACACTAGCATCTACACTTAGCATAATCTGAACCTTTTTCTTACTATGAGTCTGTGTACATCAATCTTGCAAACATGTCTTGTTAGTATATGCATTATGTGTTGAACTTGTTTTTCTGAAACTTTGTTAAGTCTATTCTCAAAACCTAAGCATGTTCTACTACCTGTTCTATGTGCTCAACTAGAATCTGCTTGTATCCCTCAGTGTTGTCCCTTAACCTTAGTCTATTCCCTTACTGCCTGGTCTCTTTTGAGTTCTTATTCTTAGCCGGCTGAAAGACAAGGCTACTTAGGTTCTATCATTTGACCTCCATAGTGTGAGCACTGCTCGAGGTCCAATTGAGACCCTTGTGAACTCTGACACACTAGAATTTGGTCCTTAGTCTTTCTCCGAATTTCCCCTATCAACCTCCCTAGTGTGAGCACTGCCCTGGGTTCTTGAATCCCTTGGGAACTCTGACACACTAGGGTCTTGATTCTATTTGCTCAACTCTATTTTCTACCTACTGGATGAATCAATTGGTTTCTGGCTGCCTTATGTCAATGAAGATGTAATTTCTGGGCTGTTGTGAACCATGGGAACGAAGGCCTGGCCTGGTTGGGTATATCTTTGGGCCTGCTGTAGGCTCACTATAGTTATTTTATTTTGTAATTTATGCCATTCATTGGGTCTGGAATAATGTTGTAATAACAATTGGCGTATTAGTAAAACTAGGAAAAGCGGGTTTATCTTAATACTTGTAGTGAAATGGGTAGAGGTCCTGCCTATAGGTTCTCTACTTTGCTCAAATGTGTTCTTCTTTTACCTGTTAGAAACCATGCCTATAGGATATTAAATGACCAATATCTCAATGTGCACATGCATTAGGCTGTATAGGATCCTGTTAATTTACATGCTACCTAATCTGCAATTTAGATATCATGCCAATAGGATCTAAAATCGGTCTCAATTATGACTATAGAAATCCTGCCTATAGGTTCTAAACCAATGTTAATTATTATCCTGCTCGTTTCTTTCAAGTGCTAATGTTGAACTTTCAACACTGTTTCGTTGCCACTATTAGAAAGCATGCCTATAGGATCAAATTGAGTAATTCTGAGTATCTTCAATAGTTATCACTGTCAACTACTGCGTAAATCACCTCGATATCATGTTTATAGGTTTAATTGCTTATAATCTGTAATTAGCAGGCCGACTGTGTAGTCGCTTAGAAATTGTATCTAAAATGGCATCTTGCTCTGAAACTTCCTGCACGTTTGAATCCCAAGGTCACATAGAAACCATGTCTATAGGGCTTAATGGCTTTAACTTGTCTCAATTTTGAAACTGTCAAACGCCTAATTTGTTTGCGTGCATTTATTGTCTAAGTGTGGAGGCTAACTTGAGCCCTTAATTACCTTCACATGAAGTCCAACTTGTTTTGTATGTCGCCTAGTTTTATCATTTTGAGCAACCTAAGTTAAGTCTAGAACCACCCAAAATAGAGGTCCAAATAGGCATGGGACGGGTAGTGCACGCATAAGGCACAATTTAGAATCAACTAGTGCGCTTTAGGTAAAAACTTAAAGATAGTAATCGGGTAGCAGGAGATGATAGTCTATGCCCGCTGAATAATACGAGTAACACCCCACCTCGAGGGAGTTACGAAGTATTATTTATGTTGCACGGGGTGATCCTTTAGGCTAAAAAACTTAGGACCCCTCATCTTTTCTTTAAACCAATTATCTGTGTTTACTCAAGGACTTTCTGATAATGATTTTTTTAAACTTCTTGTTTTTTTCTCTGACTATTTGACTAATTCATATAATTCAAGTTCGGTCGGGACCCACTGTTGTGGACCTCCAAGAGTGCCTAACACCTTCTCTTCGAGGTAATTTGAGCCCTTACCCGATCTTTGGTGACGCAAACTGGTTAAACCAGAGTTATTTGCAAATAGGTGCCTTAACGCACCTCAAACCCATTAGGTGGCGACTCTCCCTTTTAACACCTTCCTTTAAAAGAGTTGTCACAGATCGAAACCCGATTTTGCGAGAAAAGAGGGGCGCGACATCCGGAATACAAATTGGACAGGAGAAATATAAATACTCTGAAGGAACTCTGCTGGCTACGGATCGTAGTATAGAATGCAGCTCACCTAAGTCCCCGCAATAACCACACGTCTGTGCACACAAGGCCACTAGATATATATGTACCTGCACAAAAATGTGCAGCAAGTGTAGTATGAGTACATAAATCAATGCGTACCCAGTAAGTATCCCGTTAACCTCGAAGAAGTAGTGACGAAGGGTCGACTCCGACACTTACTATGGGAAAACAATAAAATGCCAATCTCATATTTAAGCATGGAATACATAACATAGCTGAAAATTCAATAACTGGAAATAATCAACAATTCTTTTTTTACTAATATAACTTCCCAAATTAATTTTCATCATTTCAAAATTTATATCTCAAGCCAAAGAAGCAATATCAATTATAATTGGTTCCAAAGATTTATCATGCGCAAATTATGCCGAGGTCGTGCGGACCCGATCCAACATAATATTTAAATTGTGCACTGCCGAGGGTCGAACGACATGAACCATAGATGCATCTATCTGCTACCGAGGCGTTTGGACCGCTCCATAAAAGAGAAAACACATTAAACAACCAATTCAAGATTTAGTGAGGGGCAAATATTTCCAAGAATTACAAATTCTCATTTAACGGTCAAGTAAATGAAGTTTAACCTTTTTACAATTCCTTTATCGAGTTTCTAAATGTTTTAAACAATTAAATTAACCAGTAGGACGCAAACATCGCAAGTACAACATGATATCGGTCCTAGACTACCCGGACATAAGCATAATAGTAGCTACGCACGGACTCTCGTCACCTCGTGCGTACATAGCCCCCACAAATAGAAGCACATATTAATTCAATTCACATATGGGGTTAGTTCCCTTTTCAAGGTTAGAAAAGAGACTTACCTCACTCTGAAGTTCCATAGCCGGCTCCCAAGCCTTTCAAACGACTCAATTCGGTGCCCAACGCTCCAAAACTAGTCAATAAAGGTGCAAATCCATAAATATATACTCTAATACTCATTATAATTCAATTTACGATAATTTCCAACTCCGCTCGAAAAGTCAATAAAAATTACCCTCGGGCCCACGTGCCCAGATTCCGAAAATGTTCGAAGATAGGCATTACCCATAACCCCACGAACTCAAATATATAATTCATTCCAAATTTCATGACCAATTTCGTGGTCAAAATCAAAAAGTTTTAATTTCTAGGTTTCTTTCAAAATCCCACAATTTTTATCAATTTTAATGCTTGAATCCATGTATAAATTTTGTATTTAACTCACAATATGCGGGAATCGCTTACCTCATGAAGGATGATAAAATGGCACTCCAAACGTGCTCCAAAATCGGCTCCCATTGATGAAATGAAGTGAAATTGAGCCAAACCCTCATTTTAAAGAAACACACTGCCCAGCTTGACTTCCGCACCTGCGGTCCAATAGCCGCTCCTGCGGAGCAGCTCCACAGGTGTTGTCCAAATTCCGCTCCTGCGGTCCTCACTACCCAGCCAAGAACTCGCATCTACGGAAGTCTCTTCGCTTCTACGGGCATCGCAGGTGCGACCTGCTCTCGTGCATCTGTGCAAATTTTATGCGCCAGCGGTAGCTGCCTCGCTCCTGCGTACTCGCAGGTGCGCTTTTCCAGTCCGCTTCTGCGGCTCCCCCAACTCCAGTCCATTCTCGCTTATGCGTGCAATTCACCGTACCCGCGATCTCGCACCTGCGGTCAAAGTCACGCAGGTGCGATTACACCAAAAGCATTAAGCTTAAGAAATTCTTAAGTCCAAAAATCGATCTATTAACCTTCCGGAATCCACCCGAGGCCCCCAGGGCCTTAACCGATTATACCAACGCATCCCAAAACACATTACGAACTTAGTCGAGCCTTCGAATCACATCAAACAATGCTAAAACCATGAATCGCACCCCAATTCAAGCTTAATGAACTTTAGAACTTTAAACTTCTACCTTCGATGCCGAAACCTATCAAATCACGTCCGATTAAACTCAAATTTTGCACACAAGTCATAATTGACATTACGGACCTACTACAACTTCCGGAATCGAAATCCAACCCCGATATCAAAAAGTCCACTCCTGGTCAAACTTTCCAAAAACCTTCAAATTTCCATTTTTCGCCAAATGACCCCGAAACGACCTACGAACCTCCAAATCCACTTCTGGACGCGCCCCTAAGTCCAGAATCACCATACGGAGCTATTCACAGGCTCGGAATCCCAATCAGACATCGATAACATTGAAATGCATTTCAAACCAAATTTATGAAATCTTTCCAAAATGCCAACTTTCCACAATAAGCACCGAAACGCTCCTGGGTCATCCAAAACCCGATTCGGACATACGCCCAAGTCCAAAATCATCATACGAACCTATCTGAACCTTCAAATACCGATTCTAAGGCTGTTTACTCAAAAATCACAACTTAGTAAATTCTTCCAACTTAAAGCTTCTGAAATGAGAATTTTCTTTCTAAATCAACTCCGGATTTCCCGAAATTCAATTCCTACCACACGTACAAATCATAATACTTGAAATGAAGCTACTCAAGGCCTCAAACCACCAAACGACGCGCTAGGGCTCAAAACGACCGGTCAGGTCGTTACATTCTCTCCCACTTAAACATACGTTCGTCCTCGAACGTGCTAAGGACTGCTCTGGAGTTGTCTGAAATCATTGTTTAACACCTCGTGCACCTATCCGTGCTACCACAACTCAGTTGAGCACATTATCTCGAGCAAATCTTAAGATCCCCTCCTTTATTTAGGCAAATAAGCCTTAGGGCCAAATTCCAACATCCGAAATTCTCTACTAGGCCTGCTTCTAATATACGAACACCGTTTCAATCACTACACGATGTACCAATACATGATCGTATACTCTCACTGAATTAATACCATGCCCCCCATTATTCACATGCCCATAATAACATCCTCTGACAACAATAGCCGAAATCCCACGAATCTGATGCTCACGACACACCTCATGACACCTATAAGTCTTGTTCCAACTCTTGAAATGCCACGACAGAGAAGATGTGTAGAACCCATAGCAACCTGCAGAATAACAATTTATGGAGTCTCTCCCCTCCCGACAAAAAACATTACATCATTCTGGACAGAATAACAATATGTACTCTTTAATATGCTTCATATAAATCTGATCGCATTGATCCTAGGTCCAATAATCTTGTCTCACCCAGTACAAGCTGCTCAGACAATAAGCCACCTCAGACACTTCCAAAAGTCTCATATGATGCCACAAAGTACCAACAAGCTACAAACTCGAATGTGATACATAAGGAAACGAACTCTGGAAAGATCTACTCAACCCACGTAACTAATTTAAACAACCGAAAAGATGTTATGAACCTTCCTCAGGAACTGAGAAGCAAAACACACAATAATAGATATGGGAAACTATACTCAATATCACACTGTTGTGGCGTGCAACCCGATCCACACATGATACCATTGCGGCGTGCAACCCGATCCAACCATGATACCCGTGGCGGCGTGCCACCTGATCCAACCATATACCCGTGTCAGCGTGCCACCCGATCTACACATAATAATCTAAAGAAAACACACATCGAGTCGTAATGCTTATACTCACGAAATTCCTGAATATCAACCATAAGCATGCCAAGTGCACAATACAAATCCTGGGGAGACGAGTAGCGTCATGCGCTATAAAACTCAAGCACAACTAAGGCGTGATATATGATCTGCATCTCGAGAGCCATCCTGCTCACATAACACCACAAATTATACGGGATCTCAATACGAGTGTGAATAATCAAATCGCCTCATAACCCACATGGCACAATAGAGACTACACGGAAGGGACAAACAAAAAAAATATCATCCAAGGCCCGAAGACCCCTCCGAAAACAACGCTATGATGAAATGAACACATCTTACCCGATATAGAGCCCACATTCACATTTAGATCCATCCACAGACGTCAAGCCAATTCTGATCGTACCGCACTGGGCTAATAACCCTTCAAGAACCCACGATGACCTATTCACGACACATAAGAACAGACGTCAAATCCAAAACGAACTCACATGGTCCACAGCCCAAGGAATAGAATGCCTCTCAAGCATAAACTCTCGCACTTGCGATATTACCCTGACCTCCATATTCTGTCTCAATCTTTAACAATCAAGTGACTGACATGTCACACTTATACAAATCTCCCCGTGGGGCATGTTCCCACGACCATTCCGCTCAAGTAGCAAGATTTGCACATCCATACCACCAACCATTCAAATTCTATAGAGTGAGTCAAAAAAATCTACAAGTCAATACACAAAGACTATTCCACATGACACTGATCACAGGTGACGCTAAAGACAATACCAGCTTACTCTAAACATCTGAATTCTTCCCCGCTCATCCGAACTCTTGACATTCTTGTCGACATCAACTGCAAACTTGATCCTCAACTTCCAATTCCCATGCTGCTCACTACACCTAACATACCAATACGTGAGAGTACAAAAATTCCATCATAACTCCTGATCCACTAATAGAATAAACACTCCATCACATAGCAACATTTTACTTAACTCATTTCAGGAGAACCATTGCAACACGCGAATGAATTCCTATAACCGCAGAAAATACAATCCTCAAGTAGTGGTCTAAACCACCATAACTCTCCTGGGACCCATCTATACATAACAGGCCATAATACTTGAATGCCTCCACATAAAAATCAATTATGGCAGCCGTCAAGCCTCGCTTGTACCGCCACAAATCACATGTATAACTTAACACGCTGAAGGAATTGATCATTGCCACCATCGTGCTAATTCAACCATTGCTAACCGATCTGGCTTCTTCTAATTTACTCTGGACTTGCCTTAGGAATAATAATATCTCCGTTCAAAACATCATGAACCCAAATTCGCACTCACCCTGAGTGACCTTATTCCACGAGACCACGTTGTCTCAAAACCCACGAACCATCTCATACTCTCCTTGTGCGCATATTCGCGTCTTCAACTGGTACACCCATTCTGATAATTTCTCTATGAATCCGAGGTTAATTTCCCCCATTCCTCCAATGCTACACCGCAGACAAAAGATAACGTAGAACATTCTCGTCCCCTTTCATAATCCACTACAAAAGCTCGATACTTAACCATACTACGAACTCGATATCCTTAGGCACCACACTTTACATTTTTGAATCCACTAGGACCATTGTTGAGAGTCACCCACTCAGACTTATTCCCAATTATGATCAAACTCCAAGGCCCTGCTAGCATATGAACACTCTCTCAAAGAAGCACCCGGCTGGATCACTTTCCTTGTGCTTCACATCTACACGAAGCATAAACTCCGAGTCCTCCCAAAGCCTGAACATGAATAGATAAGGCCAATTATAGCACATATCCCCCAAATCCTTTGCTCAGATTACCACTGATGTTCTCTTTCTTTAGTCGTAATAACCCACTAATATGCCGATAACCAGAAACCTCACAAGTAGATAACCATGCAATCCAATCGTAGGCGGTGGGGCTCTCCCCGCTTAGCTTGGAGCTACCATTGCATAACTCTGGAACCCACCGAGACTCCTTATCCCCTATTGACATGATTTTGCACAACCAACCCGCCAAATTCCTCGAAATCCTTATGTTAACCATTTCATGAATGCTCTGAATCATTAGCCACATTTACATATTCGATCTCTTACCGAATAGCCAGTAAAATTCTTCGTATAGGCTTCGTCAGCACCACACGACCGCTAACCTGCTCACAGGAGATAACGCACCTGTGGAAATTACATGCCGACATCTTCCAACAGCGCTGCACCGAATACAATTACTATGAAATCAATAAACCACCCTGAGCCCATGATCATTCACCAGCTGTACAAGTCTGTTCACTCCACATTGACATCAACTAAAGGTGTGACGATACATTCCAATCCAAAGTCATGTTGCATCGCTCTTCATATTAAGCAACTCCCTCCTGACACACCCAATCTTCCTCAATATAGCAGCAAATATTCCAAATTAAGCACGTAGACCTAGTCACTGTCCACCATGAATCCCAAATCACTCTAACTTCCCCCAAGGCTTGTGGCTATCCCACCACAGAACCTGTATGATGCTCTACCACTCTCCCACTTTGGTCAAACCCTCTCCTTTAAGCAACTACTCGACTTCTGTTTCTCACACTTGGCCTTCTAAAATTTTAACCACCGCAAGACACCTCCCACGTGTCATTCCTCATCCTTCACTGCCCAGTTGTTGCCTTAAATCAAAATCTATATCTGTAGCACTTGAACCAATCGAACGCTACCAACTTTAAACCTTTCCGAAGATCATCTTTCTCGAGCCATCAACACTAGAAACACCGATTCGATTTCGAAATCGCTACACCTCGTTATTTCAGACAACCGCTTCTCCGGCACCTATTCACAATACCCCGCCTCGAAGGTGAATTGAAGAAGACCACAACACCGGCGAACTTAACGCATCCAATCCAGGACGATGACACCACATCACAGATGAAAATTCCACCGCGCTCGAAATACCCAGTCTCGTTACTCCATCAACCCAAACCTGAACGTTCATAGTCCGATTGCTTCTCCTCCGCCAGAACTAAATGCTTAACCTCTGAGCCGTGAAATGAGAAGTCCTTCTATCAAGTCATTTACTGCCGTGATCCATAGATAAGCACCCTACCATTACACCAACACTATGTGATAGCAACGCACAAATCAACATAACAATCAGTGCCAAATTTCAAGCCATATGCAATGCTGATACTGAGCTAAAATGACACAACGGCCTTCCGCAAGGCGACGACAATAGCCCAATCAAATACGCAGGGAGAAACATCCCGCACCACATCTGCAGTGCCATTAAAATTCCTTGATTTCCAAATTTATAACAAGCGCTTCACGTCGCTCAAGATTGAATAGGAAGGAAATGAAGGCTTAATCAACAAGGGAAGTGCTCCTAACAGTCTGGTAGCCTCTCGAAGATAAGTACAGACATCTCTGTATCGATCCGCAAGACTCTACTAGACTCGCTCATGACTCATGAAACCTAAGTGAACCTAGTGCTCTGATACCATGTTGACACGACCCAAAATCCATTAAAGGTCGTGATGGCGCCGGACACCGCTATCAGGCAAGCCAAAAATAAATATTTAATTTGGTTCTCATTTTTATATTTTTGAAATCATATTTCCTTCAATTAAATGGTAAAATATGGAATTTACAGAGTAAATAATAATATTTTTAACAATTTTAATACAGGACAACCCATAATCACCCCAAACCCCGGTGTCACAAGTGCATGAGCCTCAACTAGGAATGTAAAATAAAATACAACATCTGTCCTTAATACAAATTTGGACAGGAGAAATATAAATACTCTAAAGCAGACTTTGATGGCTGCGGATCGTAGTATAGAATGCAGCTCACCTAAGTCCCTGCAATAACTATGCCTCTGCGCCCACAAGGCCACTAGATATATATATGTACCTGCACAAAAATGTGCAGCAAGTGTAGTATGAGTACGCAAATCAATGCGTACCCAGTAAGTATCCCGTCTAATCTCGAAAAAGTAGTGACGAGGGATCGACTCCGACACTTACTATGGGCTAACAATAAAATGCCAATCTCATATTTAAGCATGGAATACATAACATAGCTGAAAATTCAATAACTGGAAATAATCAACAATTCTTTTTTTACTAATAGAACTTCCCAAATTAATTTTCATCATTTAACAATTTATATCTCAAGCCAAAGAAGAAATATCAATTATAATTGGTTCCAAAGATTTATCATGCACAAATTATGCCAAGGTCGTGCGGCCCGATCCAACATAATATTTAAATTGTGCACTGCTGAGGGTCGAACGACACGAACTATAGATGCACCTATCTGCTACCGAGGCATTCAGCCCGCTCCACAAAAGAGAAAATACATTAAACAACCAATTCAAGATTTAGTAAGGGGAAAATATTACCAAGAATTACAAATTCTCATTTAACTGTCAAGTAAATGAAGTTTAACTTTTTACAGTTCCTTTATCGAGTTTCTAAATGTTTTAAACAATTAAATTAACCAGTAGGGCGCAAACATCACAAGTACAACATGATATGGGTCCTAGACTACCCGGACATAAGCATTATAGTAGCTACGCATGGACTCTCGTCACCTCGTGCGTACGTAGCCCCCACAAATAGAAGCACATATTAATTCAATTCACCTTTGGGGTTTGTTCCCTCTTACAAGGTTAGAAAAGAGACTTACCTTGCTCCGAAATTCCATAGCCGGCTCCCAAGCCTTTCAAACGACTCAATTCGGTGTCCAACGCTCCAAAACTAGTCAATAAAGGTGCAAATCCATAAATATATACTCTAATACTCATTATAATTCAATTTACGACAATTTCCAACTCCGCTCGAAAAGTCGATAAAAATTACCCTCGGGCCCACGTACCCGAATTCCGAATATTTTCGAAGATAAACATTACCCATAACCCCACGAACTCAAATATATAATTCATTCCAAATTCCATGACCAATTTCGTGGTCAAAATCAAAAAGTTTTAATTTCTAGGTTTCTTTCAAAATCCCACAATTTCTATCAATTTTCATGCTTGAATCCATGTATAAATCTTGTATTTAACTCACAATATGCGGGAATCACTTACCTCATGAAGGATGATAAAATGGCACTCCAAAAGTGCTCCAAAATCGGCTTTCATGGATGAAATGAAGTGAAATTGAGCCAAACCCTCGTTTTAAAGAAACACACTGTCCAGCCCAACTTTCGCACTTGCGGTCCAATATCCGCTCCTATGGCTCTGCAGGTGCGGTCCAAATTCCGCTCATGTGGTCCTCACTGCCCAGCCAAGAACTCGCACCTGCGGAAGTCTCTTCGCTTCTGCGGGCATCGCATGTGCGACCTGTTCTCGCGCATCTGCATGCAGTTTACGCACCAGCGGCAGCTGCCTCGCTCCTGCGCACTCGCAGGTATGCTTCTCCAGTCCGCTTCTGCGGCTCCCCCAGCTCCAGTCCATTCTCGCTTTTGCGAGCAATTCGCCGCACCCGCGATCTCGCACCTACGGCCAAAGTCACGCTGGTGCGATTACACCAGAAGCATTAAGCTTAAGAAATTCTTAAGTCCAAAAATCGATCTGTTAACCTTCCGGAATCCACCTGAGGCCCCCGTGGCCTTAACCGATTATACCAACGCATCCCAAAGCACATTATGAATTTAGTTGAGCCTTCGAATCACATCAAACAATGCTAAAACCATGAACCGCACCCCAATTCAAGCTTAATGAACTTTAGAACTTTAAACTTCTACCTTCGATGCCGAAACCTATCAAATCACGTCTGATTGGCCTCAAATTTTGCACACAAGTCATAATTGACATTATGGACCTACTCCAACTTCCGGAATCGGAATCCGACCCCGATATCAAAAATTCCACTCCCGGTCAAACTTTACAAAAACCTTCAAATTTCCATTTTTTGCCAAATGACCCCGCAACGACTTACAGACCTCCAAATCCACTTTCGAACGCGTCCCTAAGTCCAGAATCACCATAAGGAACTATTTTCAGGCTTGAATTCCCAATCGGACATCGATAACATTGAAATACGCTTCAACCTAAATTTATGAAATCCTTCCAAAATGCCAACTTTCCACAATAGGCGCTGAAACGCTCCCGGGTCATCCAAAACCCGATCCGAACATACGCCCAAGACCAAAATCATCATACAAACATGTTGGAACCTTCAAATCCCAATTCCGAGATTGTTTACTCAAGAATCACACCTTAATAAATTCTTCCAATGTAAAGCTTCCAAAATAAGAATTTTCTTTCTAAATCAACTCGGGATTTTCCGAAATTCAATTCCGACCACACGTACAAGTCATAATACCTGAAGTGAAGCTACGCAAGGCCTCAAATAGCCGAACGATGTGCTAGGACTCAAAACGACCGATCGGGTCGTTACAATCGCAACAAGGAACAAACAAAGAAGGTTATCAATGGGAGAAAATAAGGGTTGATAGGATAGGTGCAAGATAATTGTTTGGGATCTAACTCTAGGTAATTCACTTCTAATGTTTAAGTGAGTCTCTCAAATTCACTCAATTATTAGTTCAAACATTCAGCAAAAACTCCTCTCTCGATTAAGTCTTAACCTCACAAGATGAACTAATTTAAGCACGTGAAGATATGCAAGAATACGTAATGGATTGGTCTTTAGGAAAACCTCTCTCGATTATCCTCCTAACTAGGTTTAAACAATGATTCAACTTGCCTCTTTCGATTACTAAGAAGAATTAATGAACTCAACCAATAATATAATGCAAAGATATCACAAGTTACGCCTCTCTCGAATACATGAACAAGTGAATATAGATGCAACAATTAAATCATACAAAAACGCTTTAATATATAACACTAGAGCTATAATCCACAAACAATCATCAATACACCAAATCCATCAAACCCTAAAGAGAACTACTCCATAGATATGGAAAAATTTATCACAAATAAAGTTAAAGTATAGAAAAATATAAATTCAATCCAAACTCGTGTCTTGAGTGAGGAAGGATTGATGAAATCCTTGTGTTTTTGCTCTTCTAACTCCTCCTTAGCCTCCTTAGGTCGAATATGTGTCAAAAGTCCAAATATAATAGTTTTTCATGTATTTATACCAAGTAGGGTCGGGCCTAGATGAAATTACCTTTTCCTAACCTAAATAGGATATTTACTCTGTAAAAAATATACAGGCACGCCGCATGGGGCGACGCGCCACGCGGGGCATTAGTGGGGGAAATCCAAAGAGCTGATTTTCTTACTTTGCAGGAATTTTGCACTAGCGCTCCGCTACGCATAGTGCGGGGCGGTAGTGCAATTTTCTCAGAGTACGAATAAAACTTCTATTTTTTACGTCCAGACTTGGTCTTTGATCCCCGAACACGATCCCAGACTAATCTCTTGGGCTTTTACTCAGATTTCAAGGCTCTAAATCGCTCGAATTCATTCTATAACATCTACATAGGTCGGAATCACTCCTACAAGGCATAAAACACACAATAAGTACAAAACACTATCAATTAAAGCTCAAAACAAGTAAAGTGCAGTGAATTAGAGTGCAATAAGAGACTAAAATACGAGATTATAGCCTACCATCATGCAACAACAGTATCGAGAGAAAGGTTTCAAGAAGTACTCTGAGTTAATTTCTCTTCTCCTCGTGCTTGAACGAAACAATGAATTGCTCATGAGAAATCACGATAATCGACCCACTAGGTCTACACCATTGCCCGAAGTGAATGAGGTGTATTCTCATTATGTTAAGCATGAAAAAGGTCGTGGCCCTGTTTGTGGTCGTGGACATGGTCGTGGCCAAGGAGAATTTTCCTAGTGTTAATCGCCCCCAAAGAAAAATAACTACCAAAAGTAGAAAGGGAAAGATGAGAAGGCAAAGGCAAAGGGTTCAGAAACTGAATGCTATCGTTGCGGTAGAAAAAGGCATTGGACAAATATTTGTCGTACACCTAGACATTTGGTTGAGGTGTATCAAGCATCTCTAAAGAATAAAAGCCCTGAAGCTAATTTTGTCTCTGACAATGAATTTGACATCACCCATTTGGATGTAGCAGACTTTTTTGAGCATCCTGATGGAAAAATAAACAACTTGATCGGTGATGGATCCGTGGTTAAAAATGATTGAGTAGTTTGATTTTTATTTTTGCCTATTCATAATAGTTAGTGAATAAAGATCATGTAATCGTAGCCTTTACATGAGTACTAGTTTTAAATTACTATTAATTAGTTTTGCTATAGTTGTTTATTTAATAAAGCTTTCGTTCTGTCTGATTTTGTTTTGATTATTCATTGTTTGTTATTGATTTGGTTTACTTAGCTTTTCTATTGACTAGCAAAATAAATATTATAAATTTGAGAGGCAATTTGGCAAAAGAAACGTTTTTGCTACTGGAACGTAGCAGTATCAATTTATATTCAAAATTGTTTAGTTAGAATGTTTTTTTTCTTTCATTTTTTCTCTGTTTGATTGCTGGAACAAGGAAAAGATTTGAGTGAACAGCCATACCTCTTATTCATGCAAAGTGCACATTTTTGTATGCATAGATATATCAAGATTCAAATGAATTAATTCAAATAGAGTCCAAAGTAGGTTGATGACTCTTTAAAAAGGAGTGGTCACGCACATTACTAGCGTCTCCTCTCTATGATGGCTATCTCTTGCACCAGTTGGGGTTATTAGCAAAGCTGTGATTGCTTAATTCTCGTCGGGTTTGACTTGTGTGCTTCAGGTGCATTAAAGTAGAGTAAAAGGGAAGTGGCAGTGTACTAATCAATAAATAACTACACTAGTCACTCTAATGCAACAGTAATTGTGTGGATATTTAAGTACAACCGGGGGAAGTTCATCAAGAATTTCAACATAATTTACAACGATATTTGCAGCTGACGATACCTTTTGAAATTTCATTAGAAAATCAGTCTATTGTATCATTGATTTTTACTTTATTTCCTTTTTCTGAACACTAATAATATTTATTGTATTATCTTTTACGTTGTAGTCATATGTGTGGTGTACTTATAATTGCATTAATTTTTAGCTACATAATTATTTGTAGCATAATCAGAATTTGCTCGAAATTGCATTGACTCATTGATTTAATTTTGTTTTTTTTTCTTTTTTCTCTGAAAATACTAATGTTTATTCGTATATTTCCTTTTGTATGTCAAACCATGAGAAGCAAATATGGATATCTTTCAAAACAAATTTGGATCAAAGTTCAATTGTAAAAATATTTGTTTAATTGAGTCATGTACAACACATACAATATTCAAAAAGAAGAAATATTTCTCTCATTTTAAATATGTGTATGGAAGATGTTACTACAGTTTTTGAAAGTAGTAATTTAATTGAAGGCTCTGGAAGAACTACTATAACTCTGCCTAGGGAAAAAATACTTATAATAGATAATGCAATATTCTCCTCCAAGTCCAAGAGAAACTTGTTGAGTTTTAAAGATATCCGCCGAAATGGATATCATATTGAGACAATAGATAAAAATAATCTTGAATATCTAGTCGTTACCAAGAATGTCTTTGGCCAGAAAAGGGTTATTGAGAAGTTCTCATTTTTTTCTTATGGAATGTATTGGACAATAATGAGTGCAATTGAGGCACATTCTATAGCAAATTAAAAGGTTACTGATTCCAATTTTGTACTTTGGCATGATCGATCGGGACATCTTGAATCAATTATGATGAGATGAATTATAGAAAACTAAAATGAGCATCCATTAAAGAATTTAAAAATTCTTTTAAATAATAAATATTTTTGCACTACATGTTATCAAGGCAAGTTAATTATTAGACCATCACCAACAAAGGTTAGGATTGAGTTCCCTGCGTTTTTGGAACGTATACAAGGGGATACTGTGGACTTATTCACCCACCTAGTGGGTCGTTAAAATATTTTATAGTCTTAATAGATGCATCTTCTAGATGGTCTCATATGTGCCTATTGTTATCTCGCAACCTGACGTTTGCAAAATTGTAACGACCCGACTGGTTGTTTTGAGCATTTTGTACCTAGCCCGGTGGTTTGAGGGCATGAGTACCTCCGTATGATGTATTATGACTTATGTGTATCATAGGTTTTGATTTTTGGGTGATTCAAAATTAGTTAGGAAGAATGAATTTCATTATTGAAGCTTTAAGTTGGAAGAGTTGACCAAGTTTGACTTTTGTGTATTTGACCCCGGAACGCAGTTTTGATGGTTTCGTTATGTCCGGATGGTAATTTTGGAATTGGGCGTGTAACGGGATTCGCATTTGGGGTACTTCTAGAAGGTTTCGACACTATTTGGCAAAAGTTGGAAATTTGAAAGTTTGAAATATTCATAAGTTTGATCGGGAGTTGACTTTGATGATATCGGGTTCGAATTGTGGTTCCGTGAATTGAAATAACTTCGTTATGTCATTTGGGACTTGTGTGCAAAATTTGAGGTCATTCTGGGTGAATTTGTTATGGTTCGACACGAGTTTTGAAAGTTAAAAGTTCAAAAGTTTATTAAGTTTGATTCGAGGCGCGATTCGTAGTTTTGATGTTGTTATGCGTGGTTTGAGGCCTCGAGTAAGTCCGTGTTATATTATGAGACTTGTCAGTATGTTCGGACGGGGTCCCGAGGGGCTTGGGTGAGTTTCAAATAAGTTTCGGATCATTTACATGTTCTTTGGCACTGCTGATTTTTGGTGTTTCAGACCTTCTTCGTGATCGCGAAGATTGGGTTGCGATCGCGTAGTGTATTGTGGGAGCTGGCTTTTTCCTTCATCACGTTCGCGACTGGGTTATCGCGTTCCTATACCTTCGTGAGGCTTGAGCATCGCCTTTGCGTCCTTAAGCTCGTGTTCGCATAGAGTTGAGTGGGGAAGCTGGGAATTGGAGAAAATGTCTTCGCATTCGTGAAGTAGTCGCCGCGTTCACGAAGGTTTCGATCTGTTGTGCATCGTGTTCGCGAGATCTATACTGCGAACATGTAGGGTCTTTTTATGGCAGTGAGTTTTTGTGCATCGCGAACGTGATGGTCCTTCCGCGTTCGCGAAGAGTATACCTGGAGAAGACCTTTAAGTACTCTATTTTGAAGGTTTCAGGTATTTTAGCATATTTTGAGATATGGAGCTCGGATTGAGGCAATTGTTGAGGCGATTTTACACCACATGGATTGGGGTAAATATTTCCTACTCGGTTTTAATTATATTTCATGAATCCATTTTTATTTTGGCATTTGATTGATGATTTTGAAAGAGAAATTGGGGGGTTTGTCTAAACTTTCCTAAAGTGAATATTTGAGTTTTCAACATCGATTCGGAGTCGGATTTGAGTGAAACTAGTATGGTTGGATTCGTAATTGAATGGGTTGTCGAATTTTGTGAGTTTTGTCAGGGTTCCGAGGTACGGGCTCGAGCTTAATATTTTCGTTGACTTTGGGCTTTTGATTAAAGATTTAACCTTTATCGATTGGGTTTGTTTTCTTTGGCATTTTTTGATATTCTTGAGTTGCTTTTGGCTAGTTTCGAGCCGTTCGAAGGTCGGTACGCACGTGATGGCATTTCTAGAGTATTGTTTGGCTTGCTCGGTATTGGATTCGACTTGTTCGAGGTAAGCAACTTATCTAAACTTGGATTTGAGGGTATTTAACCTTGGAAACTGTGTTATAAGAGATGTATTGAGGTGACACACATGCTAGGTAACAAGCGTGTGGGCGTGCATCGAAGAAATCATGATTTTAGTTGACTATTAGACTATGACCGGACTTATTTTGCTGTTATATCTTGTTACATCCGTGTTCTCCCTACTTGTTTGATTGTATGAGCCTTGAACCGTGTTAGAAATCATGTTTAGGCTATGTGCTTATTCGGTTGATACATAATGAGGCTATTTCTGTTATTTTGAGTTGTCTACTCTAATTGTGATCATATACCCAGTCATGATTCTTCATTTGCATGTCATATCATAGTCTCTGTTCACCATTCATTGTTACATCATGTTATCATTGTTTGGGCTGATTGGCATGAGATTTGTGAGCCCGAGAGACTAGAGACATTGATGACTGAGTTGGGGCCTGAGGGTCGAGTTGTGAGTGACATTTATGGGATCGGGCTACATATCACAACAGTTGTTTATGGGATCGGGTTTTACGTCGCAGTAGGCTTTATTGACTTATAATGAGATCTGGCTACACACTGCAGCATGCCATGTTGGCTTATATTAGCGCTTGGGCAGGATCCTCTCCTCTAGAGTTTGACATACCAGCAGTGAGCACAGGTATCGAGTGTCAAGTGATTGAGTGTACCGAGTGACCGAGGGCCGAGTGATTGAGAGTATCGAGTGATTGAATGTACCGAGTGACCGAGAGCCAAGTGATTGAGCACACCGAGGGACTAAGAGTGACGAGTGAATGAGTGTGCCGAGTGATTGAGTGTGAGACAATGATATTGAGTACTCTGAGAGTGTGAGTACATGAGTTTATCACTGTGATGCATTACATTTGACATGCATACTTGGCATATAGGCATAGAGATGCATTTCCTCATGCTATACGGGGTTGTGACATTCATGACTTCACATGCACATACATGTAGGCATAGAGAGGTACTTTCCTCATGCTATCTGAGAATGAAATATCTTATCTATTGTTGAAATATTTTGGGAAAAATTACAGTTTTCTGATATACTCATATTTTGGTGATTTCGGTCAAAGATTTGGGTTACTGTTAGACCTGAAAAGCATACCTATTTTTCCATAACTGTGAACGAGTTGAGCATCATATCTTGAGTTATTACTTGTACTGCTTTTATTATATTGTTATGAGTTGCTCTTCCCTATTTATGTTGGACTCTGACCGTTTGTCTAAGCTCGTCACTTCTTTCAACTTAAGGTTAGGTTATAGCTGCCTCTTGTTCTTGGTAGCTTTAGCTTTATAAATCTGTTTATATACATTTCAAACAGATGATATATTTATTTCATACCAACTTTGTAAAATCTAAGTCTTAGAAGCTCATGATTTGTAATACTAGTCCTTGGGTTATTGTATAAAAGTTCAGCTATTTCATCACTTTTTTTCCAGTAAATCTCATTTGAATTAAATTGTTGTTAATTGGCTTACCTAGCATGTTAGGTTAGGTACCATCACGACTATTTAGATTTTGGGTTGTGATAAGTTGGTATCAAATCTCTAGGTTCATAGGTTCTACGAGTCATGAGAAAATGTCTAGTAGAGTCTTGCGGATCGTTATGATGACGTCTATCTTCGAGAGGCTACAAGACATCTAGGATAAACTTCCCATCTTTCTTTCCTTATCGTCCGACATTGATTAAGCTTGAAGTGTATCTGTTTGAATTCCTTCCACTTACTCATATACGTATGTGAGCGTTCGGTATTAGTTGTGCATCGACAGCTTGCGATTCTATGGATGAGGTACGAGATGCATTTTCTGAGTTTTGGTGATGGTCTAGTTTAGAAAACTTGAGGCTAGGGTTAGACTGCAGCTTAGGCTCAGTAATTTCGGTTGCGTGAGCATGTGCTTTGTACTTAAATGTCCAGTAGTGTCACTATGAGTGGAATTTATGGCTCAGTGAGTGGTTAGATGGCTATATGATGAGTATGATATGACTGTGAGATGTGTTCAGATGGTTTGAATGTGACGAGAAGAGTTTGCTTGAGATATGAAAAGGACTATTGGATGCTCGATTTCTATGGATGTGTTATATAGTCTTAAGTTATGAGGGTTTTTAAGGGATTCTTTCATGTTATTTAATTTAGGGAATGAAGTAGATTCTCATGTCTTGTTGATGAGTTCAGACTCAGGAAGATTAAGTGATTGCATAGTAGTTGTGGCTGTGAATGGGTGTAAAGAGATGTCAGTATAAGGCTAAGCAGGTGGGTTATCACCTGCGGGGTAATCTACGGATGTGTGATACTTATGATGTTGTGTGGAGAGTTTCTTTCTACTAGTGGGTATATGTATTGCGATTTGAGCTTGGACAGGCTGAAAAAGTTGACTTGACTGTCACGAGGATGAATGCGAGCTTAATAGATGATTTGAGGTATTATATGGTTTGTGTTGCATGAGCTTATGAAGGGTTTTGTTGAATTTTAGTGCAGGATTACGACAGCAATAGAGTATGGGTAATGTGAGTTATCGAATGTTTTGTTCTATGTCTTTGATCCAAGTGGGGGAGTCTGTTATCGACGATTTGATTGTATGGTTATGTATTATACTGGTTTCGATCTGAGGCATACTTATTGATTGGTTATGACTCACAGAGGTTGGTTTTGAGGATGACTTGAGTAAGGAATTTCTGGATGCATGATATATTTCACCTTATGGATATATGGAAGTCTTGTAAATGGTCTAAGGTTGTTGTTCATGATAGAGGTAATGTACTAAGAAAAGGGATTCGCTCGGTTACTTAGAGGTGTGGATTACTTCTTTGGGTGCTAATGTGCTAATGGAGCACAGATCGTTCGACTCGTTTGGGCGGTTCATTTGAGATTTGAATAGGGTGGATGACTCTCGAGGAGGTCCTAAAGAGTTTAAGATTCATATGTGGCATTTGAGGATTTTTCGGATTTGTATATGGCTAAGATTTATATTGGATGGTGCCGAGACTTGCAGTATTTCTATATCACTATGGATTCTACATTTCAATATCTGAAAGGTGAAAGGAACAACTTTAAATTCACATAAGGTCTCTTCAGAGTGAGTGTCTCGGTTGTGGTACTTTTTGGGTGCTAAGACAGAATACAACGGCTTATGGGCCTTAGGGAAGTGTAGTTTTATACTAGGATCTCTTGTGGTGAGCTTTGGGTAAGTATCGTAGTGTTTTGGCAAGGAGAAGTGTCAACTTAAGGGTAATTCGGAAGGAACTCGGAGAAATTGGATACCTTGGTAGTAGGTTAGATTAGTACGGTAATGGATATGATCAGTTATTTGGGTACTTATGATGTAGTGAGTCTCTATAGGTGCTTTGTGGCAATACTCTTAGGTTTGGCGACCTGTGTGGCTTGCTTGATATGAGAGGGATTCAATTCTAATGGCGTGGTTATGTGCAACTGGGTTTCGAAGTGTTCCCAACGATTTCTGCCTTAACTTGAGATGGATTTATCTACATGTATGAGGGGTATGTGGCGTGTTATGATCTTCTCCTGGATATGATCAAGTGGAAGGTTTCAAACTGATCGGGTATGTATTCTACTTGTGACTCATGGTTGATAATGTAGTTCTCATGTTTTCATATAATGGCATGATAGATGTGGCGCGTCCTGTGGGATTGAGAATTGTATATACAAGGTGACGATTAGGTTTTGGAGGGAAGGTCATGAATGTTGAACAATATGGATGGTTTCTAATATTTAGATTAATACTATTACTATTTGGTATTGCCTGAGAAAGATGCACATTTCAGAAGCGTGCACTATGTTCTGACTTCGGATGCTTCATTAGTATTGTGGTACTCTCCTGGTTGAGCGACGACTGATGTTCAGATTTTACTGTATGGTAAGTGGGAATTATAAAAGTATTTCTCGTGGGATGATTATGTATGGGAGATGTGTTAATAATTTGAGTGGTAGAGTTGGGATCAGCTATGTCGATTCGTATGTTCTATGGATTTAGAGAATGGGAGTTCTCAAAAGCAAATTATTTCGTGGTTGCGGACCGTGAAGATGTGGCCAAAGATAGCTAGAGGGCGGTACGTGTTATGGTTAAGTCATTGTGGACTTTTGGAGGGCTATTTGTCCATTTGTGGATGACAGGAATTGATTTGGAGGACCCATTGGTAGCCCAATGAGGATGCGTATTCTACACCGGGCCAGTTTTTTGTTGTCTCAGAACTATTAGTGTTGAGGGGTGTGGCATTCGAATATAGTTAAGCTTGTTCGTGTCATGATATGTTCTATGTATTACTCCTCTATACTACGAGGGGTTGCAATTTGTTGGTTATATGCACATATGATGTGGTTCTGTTTGGGCCTTGCACCGAAAATTCGAGCGAGATGGTTATTGGGGTGTTGGATGGTTGATTGCGCCTTGGTTATGGTCTTTCTGAGCTATGGTATATTATGGTATTCGCTTCTCCATGGTTATGGTCATTCACTTCGTGTACTTTACGTCGGATTGCGTGTGGTTATTGATTTTGAGCATTGTGGCTTGAGGTATTTCTAATGGATCAGTGTTCGGATGGGGTCACTTATTGTAGTGGGGTTATGTAGGGATGTGATTCTTTGTGACAGATTTGTGTGTCTTGGGTCTACTGTGTGTGATGGGTTCATAGCGTTGCATTGTGGTGGTACTTGTTGAGCTTGCAGGACGATTTTCTCATTTGAGTCATTTCCCATATTTGGGTACACTTGAATTGTTGCTTATTGGTGCACAGATTGCACGGTTGTGGCTTTAGGTTGTATTGGTGTGGCATGTCAATAGAATAGTTGTGTTTGATGAGGTAAGGTCATTGGACCTAGAATGGATACTATCTGATTTGATTACGGTATGTTTGGAAGAATAATATCGGAATTCGGCTTAGGATTTGGCTTTGGTTCTTGTCGGACAAGAGAGAGAGAGCTCCATGACTTGTTGATCTTATGTGTTATATCATGGGATTAAATCTTGGGTTATGGTTATGACTTGACACAGCTTGTTCAGACTTATACAGTGTGTAGACGTAAGATTCAGGTCTTCTAAGGAATTCCAAATATTGAAAATTAGGTTCTAAGATTTACGGACTAAGGTGGAAGTAATGATCTTCAGTTATATTGTGTTGTCAGGCTTACATGGGTCGGGGTGACATGGTATCACCCCCGGGTATGTACATGGTAAGGTTACACAGTGATTTGATGGCTTTGGAATGACTCTTGGCACGTTCGAGGACGAACGTATGTTTAAATGGGGGAGCATGTAACGATCCGACCGGTCGTTTTAAGCATTTTGCACTTCACTTGGTGGTTTGAGGGCATGAGTAGCTCTGTATGATGTATTATGAATTGTGTGTATCGTTGGTTTCGATTTTTGGGTGATTCGGAATTAGTTTGGAAGAATAAATTTCATTGTTAAAGCTTTAAGTTGGAAGAGTTGACCAAGTTTGACTTTTGTGTATTTGACCCCGAAACGGAGTTTTGATAGTTCCATTAGGTTCGGATGGTGATGATTACTAGATTCAATATAATCAGATAGTATCTTATTGAGGAGATGATGACAAGGTTCACTATAATAACAAATGAACTGAAGTCACTAGAAAAAGTATTTACTTCTAAGAACTGGGAAAAGTATTTACTTACAATAACAAAGATAGGTATGACGTCCATACCTATCTTTGAGAGGCTACATGGCATCTAGGATAAACTTCCATATTTCTTTCCTTACCGTGCGGCATTGATTCAGCTTGAAGCGTATCTCTTTGAATTCTTTCCACTCACTCGTATTGGTATGTGAGCATTCAGTATTAGTTGTGCATCGACGGCTTGCAATTCCATGGATGAGGTGCGAGATACATTTTCTAAGTTTTGGTGATGGGCCAGTTTGGAGGACTTAAGCCCAGGTTTAGACCGCAGCTTAGGCTCGGTAGTTTCAGTTATTTTAAGTTTCCAATCAACTCGTTTAGTGAAATCTTATCCAACTCCTTTTCTTCCTGAATGGCTATGATTTTTGATTCCTAAGAAGCAGAGAGAATCCTTAGAACCTTGCTAACCAATTCTTAGAAGTAAATATTTCTCCCAGTAACTTCTGTTCATTTGTTATTATAGTGAACCTAGTCATCATCTCCTCAATAGGTTCAGGCTCCTTCATAGAGAAGAGCTCATAGTTCCTCATGAGAAACTCAACCCTTGATCTCTTCAATTGATTTTTCCTTCATGAGCAATTTAAAGTGCATCACAGATCTCCTTTGCATTAGAGCATGCATATATTTTGTTGTACTCACCATGACCAAGTCCACAGATAAGGATCTTCTTGGTATTTGTATTCTTTTCCACTATCCTGAAATCTGCTGTAACAAATTCAGAGGTGTCTTTGGAGAAGTTTCATTTTGCCCATTTTGTTTGGTAGGAGTTAATGGTTCTCGAATCACTATTGTAGATAGTTCATAGTTCTTAGTTGTTAAAAAATCCTTCATTCTTGCCTTCCACAAACTGCAGTATTTTTCGTTGAACAGAGCTGACCCAGTAGTTGACTGTCCTTCATTAATTCCAGGTGGATCACTCATTTTTCTTCCAAAATCTCTCTAGGTGTTAACCACGTTTGAGAGAACCTGCTCTGATACCAACTGTTAATTTGAGTGTCTTCCTAAATTACTAAAAAACTTGGTTTTTTGCCTTACTCCTTATGCGTAAATGAAATAAATAGTAAAAAATAAGAATAATAATTTTTACGTGAAAAATCACCCAGCTGAAAGGTGCAAAAATTATGACCTACCATGTATGGTTTTAAGTTCAACTTCACTAGAACAAATGAGCCAAATGTACTGATTACAAGACTTATAACCACATAATTCTCCTACTTCAACTATTTGAATGAATTAAAAGTTACTCTAACTTGCACACTCAAACAACTACTCCAACTTACAAGCTTTGAATAACATTATTATTACAACTCGATTTTCTACATGAACTAACAAACTCAGGAAGAACACTGACACTGATGATCGCCTTGAGTGTTGAACTTGAAATACAGTGTTTTGTTCCTCAGTTGACGTGTAAAAGGATAGTCTTCTCAGTCCATGGGGAAAGTATTTAACTTCCCAATACTCCGAGATCTTTGGGAGTCCTACACACAGTTGACATCTTATTTGATAGTAATCCTAAAGTTTCAAGGACTCCACGAATCTTGTGACTCTTGTCTATAACTTATGCAAGAAAATATTCTTGGATAACAAGCCTTATCGCATCAAGATCCCTTTCCAGCAATCTCGGACTATAGTAACTTTGTGTAAACTTTACTTCCTTGTAAGAACCTTCAACAACTACCTTGAGGACCTGGTTCTTAGCATACTTTAACAACCACCTTGAGAACCTGGTTCTTAGAACACTTTCACTGGACAAACTTTGTTAATCTTCAAAACCTTAATTCTCAACAAATTCCTCATTTTTGATGATGACAAACTTTATGCTCATGAACCAGGTAATGAAATTCATAAACACGCACATCATAGTTGATAACGGCGGCAGCATGTGGACAACACAACACAAACACATTTGAACAAACATCTCCCCAATTCAGAACATGTACATCAATCACACTCCCTAACTCCATCTTCCCCTTTTGGCATCATCGTAAAAAGACAAAAAGTTGTTAGACAAGCTAAGCACAGTTAATGCAAGATTCATGGCTACCGAGGATACAACACAAGCATGGGAAATATTAAGACAAATGAATTATTCTTATAATAAGAACTATGTGAGAAGCAAGTAAACAACATAAGAGAGGCCTAACCCCAGGTCCAATCCGAGTTTTGAAGACTTAATTTGTTCCGGGTTTGACTAGGACCAGGCCCACACGTTTAGGGTTTCTTCTACACATACAAATAGACCTAAAACACCACTTGGAAGGGAGGGTTTTTTCAGCAGCCACGTTTTTGGGCAGCTAGAGGCAAGAAGAGCTGGTGGAATCACCCCTTGGAGTTAGAATCATTATTTCTACATCTTTTCATCTTTACTCTCTATTTTAATTTTGCAAAATATTTGGGATATTGTTATTATGAGTATGAGTAGCTAACTACCTAATCTAGGGTTTTGATGAAACCTATTGAAGGATGATTTTCTTGTTACGTTAATATAGAATTGCCGTAGTATTTTCTCTATTTGTTCAACTATATTATTCTTGTGGTTGATTGAAGGGCCCTCAATTAGCTGTGCCTATTTAGTATGTATTACTTGGAAGAGAGTGCATATTTAGGTAGTTGTTAAACAACATCACTCCTAAACGTATATAAGGGATTAATACGGTGGTTTAAAGGTGGGATTAGGGATAACGAAACCTTGGTACGAACTGAGTGAGCTGTACTTAATGCCAGCTAGCGTAATTCGGGAGAATATGTCTAGTAAATTGTGGTAATAACTCAGGAGAGAGTTACGACAGTTAGAGTGCTCATGGTCGATAGAGAAAACTTAGGCAAATTTGTAGAAAACGTAGCGAAAAAGATTCCGACAATAGGGAAAATCACAACTCTCGACCTCCATAATCTTGTATAGAATTTCATCCATGTTACTTGATAATTTTACCGGTTTATAATATTTGCTAGTTAATTAGTAGAAATAAAAATCAAATCTTTATAACTAGAAAATTTCGAACTTGTGTTTGTTTGCAATATTGAACAGTTGTAGCTAAGTCTTAGTTCTCTGTGGGATTCGACTCCGGACTTGTAAATCGGATTATATTTGCAACGACCGATTAGTCCTTTTTATAAGGCATAGTTGGGTATGATCAATCACTAAAGTTGAGGTAGGTGACAGCATCTTACAAAAGGCGAGCATCAGAATAACCAACTAGGTCAAAGTTATATCCTCTTGGATACTATAGACGTAAATTAGGAGTTCCTTTAAGATATCTGAGTATTCTCTTGACTGTCCTTAAGTGAAACTCCTTGGGATTTGCCTGAAATATAGCACATAGACCCACATTGAATACAATATCAGGCCTACTTGCAGTAAGATGTAACAATGATCCAATCATTACTCTGTACAGATTTGTCTCCACACTTTTACCTTCTTCATCTAGATCCAACTTTGTTGCAATGGCAATAGGAGTATCAATTGACTTTGAAGAATCCATGTTGAATTTCTTCAAACGTTCTTTGATGTATTTTTGCTGATGGATCATGGTTCCAGTAGGTGTCTGTTTGATCTGCAGCCCAAGAAAGAAATCCAATTCACCCATCATGCTCATTTCAAACTCATTGCCCACCATTTCACCAAATTTCTTCCACATACACTACAAGAAAACGGAGTTATTACGATGGTTATTTTTACATATAATGGTGGTTCCCAACCGCCATAATATACATTAACGGCGACCTCACAAAGCACCACATTCCCGTCCGCCAAAATTATATTATGGTGATTTTCATAAAACCACCATAATGACATTAAAAAACTGCCATATTATAATGTGGTTAATACGGCCCTTTTGTGTTGCTTATTATGGCGATTCCAAGCCGCCCTAATTTCATAAAAAAAATTGCAAAATTGTACTATTTCAATTCTATAATATTCACAATTTATTTTTTCACATTTCCAATCCTATTTACTAAATGATATTGCATTGAAACTTCTATAACACTTCGTAATAATTTTAACCCAATATAGAAGAATAAATAAGAAAAATATTCATTATATAAAATACAAGTATACCAACTATATCATCAAAATACTAATATTTCAAAGAGTATTTCAACAGTAATATCCAAAAGATTCACAGTTGATCCTACAAAATAATCACTAATTCACACTTGGACGATCATCACTGTTACTTTTATCTAAAGATCTTCTTGGTTTAACTTGTGATGGTGCACCACTTTCCAAATCTGGTGCCTGAGAAAAAAAACAAAAATACAGTCAGTAAGCAAATAACTAAAATTTTAATGTAGCAAGAGAATTTATGATCTAAGTATGGAAATTTAATTCTAGAAAGTTTGTCTATCAATCATGAGTGAAAACACTAATCACCAATAATATGGATATAATTTGAAGTATAAATTTCTTCTATTAACTATAGACAATCCTTCACAATGCACCTCTTGCAATAAATTAAGTGAATCTTTCCATCAACAGAAGCTGAAAACACAACTCCATTTTTACTAGTACAAACCAATCCATTTATAGCATCATCATGTGCTTTAATTGATTCCGAACACTTCAAATCATAAATTCTCAGGTCTTCTTGAAACTTTCCAAACACGAATTCTACTATCTTGATGTGTTGTAAAAACTTTATACCAACAGGAACAAGTGATTTAACAACCCATCCCTGAAATAAAACAAGGGACCAATGTCTGTGCATATTAAACCTTTTGGAACGAGTTATGAACTTATGATACTAGCTTTCATTTTTAATTAGTGATAAGGTATTGGTCCTCCTCCTTATCGCTACTGCCTTTGCTTCCCCCTACTAGAGCATATGCTAAAGCACAACTAATTGAACAGTATATAATGCTAGGAAATGCAAATATACCAGAACTTTAAGATTAATCGATAGAAAAATTAGTTGGTTGTGTTATACCTGTGGAGGAGTCGAAAATAAGTGAGCAAACTCCTCAGGGATATTCCCTATGTTCCTTTCGTATAAGAATAGTAGTACATTTAATTTTGATTTCATATTTGTCATCTCTTGCTGCCACTCTGGAGTTGGAACACTAATGCTAGATGAACCCAGATAACCACGACGACATTGATCACGTCCAAAGCACATCTCAAAAGATGTATGAAACGGTCGTATGCAATAATAGATACCCAACTAAGAGTCGGGGTCGAATCCACAGGGAGCTAAGATGGGAGTTAGGGGTATATATTTCAAGTTGAGCAATTGAATTATCTAGATTGCACTCCCACAACAAGGATTTGTTTTGTATTTCTAATGGTACACTAATGATTGTAAAATAAAGAAAAAAGACTAGAGATAATTGTTTTAAGGTTTTTCCAAATAGATAAAAAACCTAGGGTTGTGACCATGACCTAGGTGTTTGCCTAATGGAATAAAGGCTTTACTGCTTGTTTTGTCGATTGGGGTATATTATAGCTCTCAACTCTAAATTACCCACTCACTACCTCTCGGTCAGAGAATGATTTTACCTAATTTTGGCTTTCTCAAGACCAAATGGGTATCACCCGAAACAGTTGATAAGAGCTCAAGTTGAGTTATTACTATCTCTAGGTTGAACCCTATAATTAGGTTAATCAATCTCTCAATTGACCCAATTCCTTGTTAGCCCAGTTTTCCTGGACTACGTCCCTCTTTCTCAAGTAGAAACTGAATCAAATAGGCATGAATCATTATTTGCAACCATTAATTCTAAAATTGAAGTATGAACTAAGCTAAATAATCCAGACCCAATCATAAACAAGCATAAAATTAATCGCCCATAAGGTTTACTCACTAGGTTTGGGTCACAACCCTAGTACAAAATCTAGCTACTCATTATGGGATTTGAAGTAAATAAAGATGAAAAGCTAATTAAACTCATAATAGAAGATTAAAATGGTGAAATCTAATGTTAAAATACTCAAATAAGCTAAAATTTCCTAAAATGGCAAAGAAAAATGGCCACAACCAATTTCTATGTTCAAAACTTGACCTAATTATGTGAAACTCGTATATTTATACAAGGTTAAAAATCTCGGACAAAAATGCACCTCGAAATTTTCTGTGGCCACATAATTCCATGTGCGGTCTGCAAATTTCTTCATCTGGCAGGAACTGGAGTTTTGTGGCTGCACATTTCTGGACTGCGGCCGCAAAGTAATACTTCTGCAGTCCGCACAATTAGGACTGTGGCCGCAAGGCACTCTTCTACGGCCGCACATTTTCTCTGCAGTCCGCAATTCATAGAAGTTCCTGGACTTGGTCTTTTTGCATACTCTCTGAACTTTGACTCTTAGCCCAGATTTGCGTCCGCACAATTTATGTGCGGTCCACACTTTGCGCAAATGTCTGCTATATTTTTCCTCTTTGTTTGTGGCCGCATATGGAATTATGCGTTTTGTAATTTCTTCTACGGCCGCAGAATTTCTTCTGCAGACCGCACATTTGTGCTTTTGCGCCCTTGATTGCCTTGTGCTTCGAATTACTCCTTTTTGAGTCGGATTTCATCTTAGTAGGCCAACTTCCAGCATTCCTACAATTTTGCATAATTTTATTAGTTTCGAGAACACAATTCAATACTTTTAGACTAAAACAAAAGCTAAAAATGCGCTAATAAGCCGTCAAAACCCCTACTTATCAACTCCCCCAAACTTAAGTCTATGCTTTTCCTCAAGAAAATAAATTAGTTTCCACCTCCAAAGGTTAAGGGTGATTTCAGCGAGTCAAAGGTGAGCCATCCACACATCAATTGGGACCAACAATTACCCACACTACTCATGTATTATCAATAAGGCGACAAGTTAAACATTCATGCACATATAGTTCTAATGTGTCACTTGAGCTTCAAGAATTGACTTTAGTCATCAAGTACTCTTGCTCTATCATGTAGGTCATGGTGGACTCCAAACTCTTCCTCCTCTACTTTTCATTTGCCTGGATCGGTTAAGAAATTTAGCACTCAATCCAAAGATTTATGAAAGGTTCACTCATCTCTCTCAAGAGAATGTTGCAAGTACAGTTTCAAGTATCATAGGCTTGCCCATCATGTAGATCACCACTAATGTAAGCTCACTCGGCTTGAAATCAAGTAGGACTTCTTTTGAGATGTAATGAAGGCTTTTGGATTAGGGTTGGATACAGTATGGGTGAGTGGTTACACCTTTCCTTAAGCACTCCATTTTTCACTTTTCAGCTCACACTTTGCCAATTCTTTGAGGCACTTTCTTTTCCTTGGCAGACTAGAGAGACTTAACATCACTCTTTCTTTATCACTACATGCATTTTCTCTCTCTTTGATTTCTCCATGTTTGGGATCATTACCTCTCTTTGAATCCCTTCAACTCTTTCACTTATTAATTTTTTTGCATTTTTCTTTTTGTTCTTTTCTTTTCTTGCCTTTCCTTCTCATCATTTCTTTTCTCTTTTTATGCCATGATACCTTTTTCAAGATCCTCGTCTCTCCCCCAAACTTACGTTTTTAGCCATTTATTTCTCAAGAGTGTAACATGGTTATGACAAAAGGGGTAAAGGCTTGTAACATAGTTATCAAATGAGAAAGGCTCGAGGCTCAAAGGAGTTGACTAGGGATAACATCATTGGTAGGCAATAGAAAACTCAAACGGGCCAAGGAAAGCCTATAATCACTTCTCAAGCCAAGCAAAATTTAAGATTTGAAGGGATTCAAAGAGATTATTAAAGAGGATAGAGTCAAGGGCCCGCAACGACCACATTCAAGATTGAAAATCATTATGGTTCAATTAAACTATTCGATGGTTTCCAAAGTCAACACAAAAGTCACAAAGTCACTAACTAGAGCTATTTCTTTCCAAAACCTTGTTCCTAACTATAAGTACGTAGTTAAGTGTCTTGGTACCAGTTGAAGCATGTTTGACTCTTCGAGCATGACTTAATTAGGTCTTTTTATTCATTACTACTACTATTATTACCTAAACACCAAAAATGGACTCATTCCCTTAAGAAGGTTGTCACGCCATCCATCATTGGGACGAGTCACCCGGTTCACACAACAACTACTTTTGGAAAGAACCGTGGCATTAAGAAAACCAAAGGCTTATTATCTACTAGAATATAAAAAGAAGGTACTAAATCAAACAAAGAAGCTACTAACTCAAACTATGAACTAACAAAGGAACAAAAATAAAGAAGCTAATAAACAAAAATTACTAAATATACATAATGAGAGAAAATGAGAGAATATATACAGAATAAGAAAGAAAAAGAAAATAATATCAACTTATTACATGCCAAATGTTTCAGAATATACCAAATATGATTAATAAACTCCAACCCTCCGAATAAAGATAAGCATTGTCCCCAATGCTTAACAAAATAAAAGTAAAATAGGGGAAAGAGTGAAGAAAACTCCCTATGGCTCTTTGGACATCTCTGTGTCCCCCAGGAATGTCACCGCCCTCAGTCTCATCCAACCGAATCTCATCATCCTCAACTCTGAGTGTGACTGGGTTGGTGAACATCTGACGCATTGCCTAGGCAGTATCGGCAGCAGAGTCTGGCTCCTCAGACTGGCCAGCTGGTGCCACCAGTGTTGATGGTGTTGCAGGGTATGTGCCTGAAGGGTGTGGGTCAATCAATATGTCAAAGGGGATATCTCTGGCTTCAGCAAGCTTGGTCACTTGTCTCCGGAGCTTATCCTCTGACTTCTTGCTGGCCTGGGACTTCCTCATCTTCTTTACTTCGTTTCCTAGCTCTTTGATCACTGACCCGGTTGTTAGTTGCAATTCAATATTCATACATACACAGAAGATATGCAAGAATACACCAGAAAACACAGTGAGGGTCACAGACACAGTATGATTGCATGGTAAGAATCTGCGGTCCGCACAATTTTACTGCGGCTATAGGTGAGGCCTTGCGGACCGCACAATTTAGCTTTGCGGCCGTAAAAGTGATGTGTAGTCTGCACAATTTAACTTACGGTTGCATCTCAAAAACCCAAAATCAGCCAACTCTCTGATGATAGAGAATTGGCTAATGTGCGGCCGCAATGTGATTTCTGCGGTCCGCACAATTAGACCTGTCGCCGTACATTTGAGTCACAAAGTGTAGACTCTCTGATGACAGTGAAAGGGCTATTCTGCGGCCGCAATAGGAATTCTGTGTTCCGCATAATTTTCTTGCGGCCGTAGACCCATTCTTTACTAAAGCTACCCTAGAATCAATTTTTGCGGACCGCATAATTTCAGGTGCGGCCACAGAATTCAAAACACTATGAACAGTCCAGTCTTTCAATCTAGGTTTTGAAAATTTTGAGATGGTAACAAGATAAAGGCATGAAAATACGTTGACTCAGTCCCCAATGAGCATGTATTAGTTAACCCACTACAGATTTAGCCCCACATGAATGCACAATTGAATTCTATTGACAAATGGCCTAAAAATATTTTAAAAGCTACAAATTAAACTAAAAAAATAAAAAATTCTAATAAGGAATTTAAGCATACCAGATGTGAATGATTGCAAGGGATGAGTGATCATAATTATTGGGCGTGTGGGCAGATGATTCACCAAGAAATTTCAATATAGTGCAAGATTTTGGGCTTAGATTGACCATTTTTCTGACGGACCAACTTTAGAGAGGTTGCATTTTCCACCTTCCATTTGTATGATCCGGAAGATAATTATGCGGTTGTAGAACACTTTTGATGCAGAAACTATAAATGTGTGGTCTACATAATTTTCAACTGCGGTCCGCAAGTGTTGCAACACTTAGGCTGATTTTTGTCCACAATTCCTATAAGACACACTCATCCCTGTAGCACACTTCAAATCAAGTTAGCACAAAAATAACATCTAACTAAAAAAGAAAGGAAAAAAAAGAAAATAAACATGGGTTGCCTCCCAAGAAGCGCCCGATTTAATGTCGCGGTACGACACAGAATACCATCAATTAAAATTAATGACCGCCACAACATGGCTATCTCCAACATTTCCCAAATAGTGCTTCACCCGGTGACCATTGACTCAGAATACTTCCTTGTTTTTGTTCTTCAAGTCCAATGCACCAAAAGGTGTCACACCCACAATTTCAAAGGGACCACTCCATTTAGATTTTTGCTTTCCGGGAAACATCCTCAACCTTGAGTTGAACAACAATATGAGATCGCCCACCTTGAACTCTTTGTTCCAAATGTATTTGTCATGAAGATATTTTATCTTTTCTTTGTACAAGGACGAGCTTATGTAGGCATGTTACCTGAATTCATCCAATGCATTCAAATGTGCAACCCTCAAGTTAGCGGCTATATCCCAATCAAGATTCAGCTTCTTTAGAGCCCACATAGCCTTGAGCTCAAATTCCACCGGAAGATGACAAGCTTTTCTGAACACCAATCGGTACTGAGACATTTCGATAGGTGTTTTGTAAGCCGTCTGATAAGCCCATAATTCATAATCAAGCTTCTTGGATCAATCCGTTTGGTTAGCATTCACTGTTTTGGACAAAATACTCTTTATCTCCTGATTTGAGACTTCCACTTGACTGCTAGCTAAGTCTTAGAAGTTCATGATTTGTACTACTAGTCCTTGGGTTATTGTTTAAAAGTTCAACTATTTCATAGCTTATTTATTCAGTAAATCTCATTTTAATTAAATTATTGTTAATTGGCTTACCTAGCAAGTTAGGTTAGGTTTCATCACGACCATTTAGATTTTGGGATGTGACAAGTTGGTATCAGATCTCTAGGTATATAGGTTCTACGAGTCATGAGCAAATATCTAGTAGAGTCTTACGGATCATTATGATGACGTCCATACCTATCTTCGAGAGGCTACAGGGCATCTAGGACAAACTTCCCATCTTTCTTTCCTTATCGTACGACATTGATTCAGATTGAAGCGTATCTGTTTAAATTCCTTCCACTCACTCATATGCGTATGTGAGCGTTTAGTATTAGTTGTGCATCGACGGCTTGCGATTCTATGGATGAGGTGCGAGATGCATTTTTTGAGTTTTGGTGATGGGCTAGTTTAGAGGACTTGAGGTCAGAGTTAGACTGCAGCTTAGGCTCGTTAGTTTCGGTTGCGTGAGCATGTGCTTTGTACTTATATGTTCAGTAGTGTCACTATGAGTGGAATATATGGCTCAGTGAGTGGTTGGATGGCTATATGATGAGTATGATATGACTGTGAGATGTGTTCAGATGGTTTGAATGTGACGAGAAGAGTTTGCTTGAGATATGAAAAGGACTATTGGATGCTCGATTTCTATGGATGTGTTATATAGTCTTAAGTTATGAGGGTTTTTAAGGGATTCTTTCATGTTATTTAATTTAGGGAATGAAGTAGATTCTCATGTCTTGTTGATGAGTTCAGACTCAGGAAGATTAAGTGATTGCATAGTAGTTGTGGCTGTGAATGGGTGTAAAGAGATGTCAGTATGAGGCTAAGTAGGTGGGTTATCACCTGCAGGGTAATCTACGGATATGTGATACTTATGATGTTGTGTGGAGAGTTTCTTTCTACTAGTGGGTATATGTATTGCGATTTGAGCTTGGACCGGCTAAAAAAGTTGACCTGACTGCCATGAGGATGAGTGCGAGCTTAAGAGATGATTTGAGGTATTATATGGTTTGTGTCGCATGAGCTTATGAAGGGTTTAGTTGAATTTCAGTGCAGGATTACGGCAACAATAGAGTATGGGTAATGTGAGTTATCGAATGTTTTGTTCTATGGCTTTGAGCCAAGTGGGGAAGTCTGCTATCGACGATTTGATTGTATGATTATGTATTGTACTGGTTTCAATCTGAGGTATACTTATAGAACGGTTATGACTCGTAGAGGTTAGTTTTGAGGATGACTTAAGTAAGGAATTTCTAGATGCACGATGTATTTCACCTTATAGATATATGGAAGTCTTGGAAATGGTCTAAGGTTGTTGCTAGTGATGGAGGTAATGTATTAAGAAAAGGGATTCGCTCGGTTGCTTAGAGGTATGGATTACTTCTTTGGGTGCTAGTATGCTAATGGAGCACAGATCATTTGGCTCATTTGGGCGGTTCATTTGAGATTTGAATAGGGTGGATGACTCTCGATGAGGTTCTAAAGAGTTTAAGATTCATATGTGGCATTTGAGGATTTTCCGGATTTGTATATGGCTAAGATCTGAGATTTGTATTGGATGGTGCCGAGACTTGCAGTATTTCTGTATCACTATGGATTCTATATTTCAGTATCAGAAAGGTGAAAGGAACAACTTTAAATTCATATAAGGTCTCTTCAGAGTAGGTGTCTCGGTTGTGGTACTTTTGGGGTGCTAAGAAGGAATACAACGGCTTATGGGCCTTAGGACAGTGTAACTTTATGCTAGGATCTCTTGTGGTGAGCTTTGGGTAAGTATCATAGTGTTTTTGCAAGGAGAAATATCAACTTGAGGGTAATTCGGAAGGAACTCGGAGAAATTGGACACCTTGGTAGTAGGTTGGATTAACACGGTAATGGATATGATCAGGTATTTGGGTACTTATGATATGGTGAGTCTCTATAGGTGTTTAGTGGCAATACGCTTCGGTTTGGCGACCTGCGTGGCTTGGTTGATGTGAGAGGGATTCAATTCTAATGGCTCGATTATGTGCAAATAAGTTTCAATGTGTTCCCAAGGATTTCTACCTTAACTTGAGATGTATTTATCTATATGTATGAGGGATATGTTGCGTGTTATGATCTTCTCTTGGATGTGATTAGGTGAAAGGTTTCTGACTGATTGGGTATGTATTCTACTTGTGACTCATGGTTGATAATGTAGTTCTCGTGTTTTCATATGATGACATGATAGATGTGGTGCGTCCTGTGGGATTGAGAATTACATATGCAAGGTGACAATTCAGTTTTGGAGGGAAGGTCATGAATGTTGAATAATATGGATGGTTTCTAATATTTAGATGAATACTATTACTACTTGGTATTGCTTGAGAAGGATGCACATTTCAGAAGGGGGCACTATGTTCTGACTTTGAATGCTTCATTAGTATTGTGGTACTCGTCTGGTTGAGCGACGACTGGTGTTCAGATTTTGCCGTGTGGTACGTGGGAATTATAAAAGTATTTCTCGTGGGATGATTGTGTATGGGAGATGTGTTAATAATTCGAGTGGTGGAGTTGGGATCAGCTATGTCGATTCGTATGTTCTATGGATTTAGAGAATTGGAGTTCTCAGAAGCAAATTGTTTCGTGGTTGTGGACCGTGAAGATGTGGCCAAAGATAGCTAGAGGATGGTACGTGTTATGGTTAAGTCATTGTGGACTTTTGGAGGGATGTTTGTCCATTTGGGGATGACAGGAGTTGATTTGGGGGCCCATTGATAGGCCCAATGAGTATGTGTATTCTACACCGAGCCTGATTTGTTGACTCAAAACTATTAGTGTTGAGGGGTGTGGCATTCGGTTATAGTTAAGCTTGTTCATGTCATGATATGTTCTATGTATTATTCTTCTACACTACGAGGTGTTGCAATTTGTTGGTTATATGCACATATGATGCAGTTATGTTTGGGCCTTGTAGCGACAATTCGAGCGAGATGGTTAATGGGGTGTTGGATAGTTAATTGCGCCTTGGTTATGGTCTTTCTAGGCTGTGGTATATTATGGTATTAGCTTCTCCATGGTTATGGTCATGCACTTCGTGTTTTTGACGTCGGATTTCATGTGGTTATTGATATTGAGCAATGTGGCTTGAGGTATTTCTAATGGTTCAGTGTTCGGATGGGTCACTTATTGCAATAGAGTTATGTTGGGATGTGATCCTTTGTGATAGATTTGTATGTCTTGGGTCTACTATGTGTGATGGGTTCATAGTGTTGCGTTGTGGTGGTACTTGTTGAGCTTGCAGGACGATTCTCTCATTTGAGTTATTTCCCATCTTTGGGTACACTTGAATTATTGCTTATTGGTGCACAGATTGCACGGTTGTTGCTTTAGGTTGTACTGGTGTGGCATGTCAATAGAATAGTTGTGTTTGATGAGGTAAGGTCATTAGACCTAGAATGGATACTCTCTGATTTGATTACGGTATGTTTAGAAGAATAATATCAGAATTTGACTTAGGATTTGGCTTTGGTTCTTGTCAGACGAGAGAGAGCTCCATGACTTGTTGATCTGATGAGTGTTTATGAATTTTTGCGTGTTTCGTTTATCATTAATAGTGTACGAAGGTTTTGAATGAAGTTTTATTTGATATGAGGTTTGATACCAGTGTCGGGCTTGTTTTTGGGAAGCTATTGTGGTTAGAAGTTACTGATGTGGATATGCGAGTTATGTGGTATATCATGGGATTAAATCTTGGATTATGGTTATGATTTGATACAGCTTGTTCAGACTTATACAGTGTGTAGACGCGAGATTCAGGTCTTCTAAGGAATTCCAGATGTTGAAAATTGGGTTCTAAGATTTACGGACTAAGGTGGAAGTAATGATCTTCAGTTATATTGTGTTGTCAGACTTACATGGGTCGGGGTGACACGTGATCACCCCCGGATATGTACATGGTAAGGTTACACAGTGATTTGATGGCTTTGGAATGACTCTTGGCACGTTCGACGACGAACATATGTTTAAATGGGGGAGAATTTAACGATCCGACCGGCCGTTTTGAGCATTTTGCACTTCACTCGATGGTTTGAGAGCATGAGTAGCTGCGTATGATGTATTATGAATGGTGTGTATCGTCGGTTTCGGTTTTTGGATGATTCAAAATTAGTTTGGAATACTGAATTTCATTGTTGAAGCTTTAAGTTGGAAGAGTTGACCAAGTTTGACTTTTGTGTATTTGACCCCGGAACGGAGTTTTGATAGTTCTGTTAGGTTCGGATGGTGATTTTGGACTTGGGCATCGCGTTCACGCAGTCTATGCCGCGAACGCATAGGGTCTTTTTGTGGCGGTGAGTTTTTATGCATCGCGAACGCGATGGTCCTTCTGCGTTCGCGAAGAGTATACCTGGAGTAGACCTTTAAGTATGCTATTTCAAAGGTTTTGGCATTTTAGCATATTTTGAGCTATGGAGCTCGGATTGAGGCGATTATTCACCAAATGGATTGGGGTAAGTGTTTTCTACTCAGATTTTATTATATTTCAAGAATCCATCTTTGATTTTGCCATTTGATTGATGATTTTGAAAGAAATATTGTAGTTTTTTGTTTAAACTTTTCTAAAATGAATTTCTAAGTTTTGAACATCGATTCGGAGTCGGATTTGAGTGAAACTAGTATGGTTGGATTTGTAATTGAATGGGTTGTCGGATTTTATGAGTTTTATCGGGTTTCGAGGTACGGACTTGACTTTTTGGTTGACTTTGGGCATTTGATTAAAGCTTTAATCTTTATCGATTGGGTTTATTTCCTTTGGCAGTTTTTGATGTTCTTGAGTTGCTTTTGGCTAGTTTCGAGCCGTTCGGAGGTCAGTACGTGCGGGATGACATTTCTAGAGTATTGTTTGGCTTGCTCGGTATTGGATTCGTCTTGTTCGAGATAAGTAACTTATCTAAACTTGGATTTGAGGGTATTTAACCCTAGGAACTATGTTATAAGAGATGTATTGAGGTGACGCACATGCTAGGTGACGAGCGTGTGGGCGTGGATCGAGGAAATCTGGATTCTAATCGACTATTAGACTATGACCGGACTTGTTTTGCTATTATATCTTGTTACATCCATGTTCTTCCTACTCTTTTGATTGTATGAGCCGTAAACCGTGTTATAAATCATGTTTAGGCTATGTGCTTATTCGGTTGAGACCTAATGAGGCTATTTATGTTATTTTGAGTTATATGCTCTAACTGTGATCATATACTTAGGCATGATTCTTTATTTGCATAGCAGATCTCAATCTATGTTCATCATTCACTGCTACATCATGTTATCATTGTTTGGGCTGATTGGCTTGAGATTGGGTTGTTGTATAAATGTTCAGCTATTTCATCATTTATTTTCTCAGTAAATCTCATTTGAATTGGATTGTTGTTAATTGGCTTACCTAGTGAGTTGGGTTAGGTGCCATTATGACTAGTTGGATTTTGTATCGTGACAAGTTGGTATCAGAGCTCTAGGTTTATAGATTCTATGAGTCATGAGTAAATGTCTAGTAGAGTCTTGTGTATCGGTATGATGCCGTCCATACCTATCTTTGAGAGGCTACAGGGCATCTAGGATAAACTTCCATCTTTCTTTGTTTATCGTGCGTCATTGATTCAGCTTGAATCGTATCTCTTTGAATTCATTCCACTCACTCGTATTGGTATGTGAGCATTTGGTATTAGCTCTGCATCGACGGCTTGCGATTCAATGGATGAGGTGCGAGATGCATTTTCTGAGTTTTGGTGATGGGCCAGTTTAGAGGACTTGAGCCCAGGGTTAGACCGCAGCTTAGGCTCGATAGTTTCAGTTATTTTAAGTTTCCAATCAACTCGTTCAGTGATTTCTTATCCAACTCCTTTGCTTCCTACATGGCTATGACTTTTGATTCCCAAGAAGTAGAGAGAATCCTTAGAACCTTGCTAACCAATTCTTAGAAGTAAATACTTTTCCCAGTGATTTCAGTTCATTTGTTATTATAGTGAACCTAGTCATCATCTCCTCAATAGGTTCAGACTCCTTCATAGAGAAGAGCTCATGGTTTCTCATGAGCAACTCAATCCTTGATCTCTTCAATTGATTTGTCATCCATGAGCAGTTTGAAGTGCATCACAGATCTCCTTTGTATTGGAGCATGCATATATCCTGTTGTACTCATCATGCCAAGTCCACAGATAATGATCTTCTTGGACTTTGTATTCTTTTGCATCATCTTGAAATCTGCTGCAACAAATTCAGAGGTGTCTTTGGAGTAGTTTCATTTTGCCCATTTTGTTTGTTGGGAGTTAATGGTTCTCGATTCACTATTATCCATAGTTCATAGTTCTCAGTTATTAAAAAAACCTTCATTCTTGCCTTCCACCAACTGCAGTATTTTTCGTTGAACATAGGTGGCCTAGTAGTTGGCTGTCCTTCATTGATTCCAGGTGGATCACTCATTTTGCTTTCAAAATCTCTCTAGGTGTTAACCACGTTTGAGAGAACGTACTCTGATACCAATTGTTAATTTTCGTGCCTTCCTAAATTACTAAAAATATGGTTCTTTGGCTTACTCCTTATGCGTAAATGAAATAAATAGTAAAGAATAAGAACAATAATTTTTACGCGAAAAATCACCCAGCTGAAAGATGCAAAAATCTCGACCTACCATGTATGATTTTAAGTTCAACTTCACTAGAATAAATGAGCCAAATGTACCGATTATAAGACCTGTAAACCAATACGTACACACTTCTCCTACTTTAGCAACTTGAATTAATTACAAGTTACCCTAACTTGCACACTCAAACAAATACTCCAACTAACAAGTTTTGGATTACATCTTGAATACAACGCGATTTTCTAGTACACATGAACTAACAAGCTCAAGAAGATCACTGACACTGATGATTACCTTGAGTGTTGAACTTGAAATGATGTATGTCGTTCTTCAGTTGACGTGCAAAAGGATAGTCTTCTTAGTCCATAGGAAAATTATTTAACTTCATAGTATTCCGATATATTTGGGAGTCCTACACACAGTCAACTTCTTGTTTGACAGCAATCCTAAAGTTCCAAGGACTCCGCGAGTCTTGTGACTATTGTCTATCACTTATGCGAGCAAATATTCTTGGGCAATAATCCTTATTGCATCGAGAGTCCTTTCCATCAATCTAGGACTATAGTAACTTTGTGTAAAAGTTACTATCTTGTAAGAACCGTCAACAGCTACCTTGAGGACCTGGTTCTTAGTACACATTTAACAGCTACCATGAGGACCTCGTTCTTAGTACAAATTCACTGGACACACTTTATTAATCATCAAAACCCTAATTCTCAACAAATTCCTCATTTTAGATGATGACAAACTTTATGCTCATGAACCAGGTTATGACATTCATAAACACGCACATCATAGTTGATAACAACGGCAACATGTGAACAACACAACACAACACAAACACATTTGAACAAACATCTCCCCAATTCAGAATAAGTACATCAATCACACTCCCTAACTCTATCTTCCCCCTTTGGCATCATCGTAAAAAGACAAAAAGTTGTTAGCCAAGCTAAGCACATTTAATGCAAGATTCATGGCTACTGAGGATACAAAACAAGCACGGGAAATATTAACACAAATGTATTATTCCGATAATAAGAACTATGTGAGAAGCAGGTAAACAACATAAGAGAGTGCATTCAGTAATTCCAAATTAAGCTTAGGGCCTTGAACTAAAATATTAAAGCTAAATAAGCTGAAACATCCTGCAAACTGGACTAGAACAACAACAAAACACCACGAGGTTAATAAAACAGACTGGAGACAAGGGGTAAAGGGCTAGGATCAAGGGTGAGAAGAGGAAAGGGTCAAAGCTTTCAGAAGGGTGGCAATCTGTTGAGCATGGGGCTCTCTGTCTTTTCTGAGCTCCTCCCTATGGTGTTTGGGTTCCTTTCTCAACTCATCATTGTCCTCCTTAATCTTAGCATTCTCTTCCAAAGCCAACTCCAACCTTTTAGAGAGTTCAGCAGCCCTGCTGCTTCCAAGAAAAATGGCAGAATCAGTTGGGGCCCTAACCTTTATCTCAACATATCCACACTGCTTGAGTGTGACAATGTTACATCCCGTACCTTAGCATTAGGATGTGCCGTAGTAAATCCACATGAGTTCGAAGGGATTATGTCTATTAGGAGGTTATAGAGGGTTTAAGACATTATTATTATGAGACCCTGTAAGTTTACAACCTTGATATCGTTAGATATTATGTTAGTGCGGTATTTTCTTTTAAGTGAAGTATTTTAGTAAAAGGTTTATAAGTATAATTTTTGATAGTTACCATTATTACTATTTTTGGATATGATAAATTATACACCTAATATGAGAAAGTTTATGAGATTTTCTTTATTGTAAAGATAAAAATTATTTTTTTCACAAGAAAAGGAGGTTATCTTTTTACCATTTTAAGAATTAAGGGTGTCAACCATCCTTATGTTTAAGGAGGTGGTGGCATCCATGCACACTTTTTGATTAAAAGATATGATTAACAATGCATTGCAAAAGTCACAAATTAAAAGTCTTGCCAAACAATATTCTCTTGCCACTTGAGATAGACAAGGATTTTTCTCTCTTTATTAATTGTTCCCTCTAAATATTTGTTCATTCATAAGGAAACTATTAACGAAGCCTTAATAGAAGGAAACATCATCAATTTCAACTCATGTTGTTGCTCTTCTGGAATAAGAGCCAGGTTATTTGGAATATTTTCTCAATCCATCTCCCTTTTATTGCCATCTTTTATGCATCACAAGTTCTACTTTGAGATGACTTGACCAAAGTAGCAATCGAAAGTTGGGATTATAGATCATTGTAAAGAAGTATTTTAGGATAATTAAAGATGAAGAAGTAAGATAGAAACATGCATGCACTGCAAGTTTAATCCTATAAGAAAGATGAATGAAAAAGCAAGATTTAACACAAAGCAAAGGCATGTCCTGTAGAATGGTGACTATTGTGTGTCGGGTGAAGCTTCAACAAGAAACTCACATGAAACTATCGCATAATACCAATGGGAGGAGTAATTTTAAGAGAATCGGATCAGGTATGTGACGCTATCCCCTTCATTCTTTTGCATGACTCCGATTGTACATAATGTAATGAACGAGCTCCCAAAGATACTCTACTCTTAGAAGCTAGCAGTACTTACATTGCTGCCCTTCTTATGAAACGATTGATATTGATGTTACTTCTTTTATTCTTATATTATCAATGTTGTTGGTAGTTCCTGATTCTTATAAGATTCTTGATGAAGAGTTAATCCTAATAACGTGTACGAAGGATACCGAACTTACATCACTCCGAAAGGTTCAAAATGTGATTCCAATGAGTCCAGCATGCATCATATATATGTATCTATTTTACTCTACCGAGCCGCGCTATAGTCGGCCGGGTATGGCACCTATTAGGCAACCACTTATCAGTTGGGTTTTACCGAGCTCCACGTGGCCGGGTACGATTTTACCGAGCCCTATGATGGCTGGGTACGTTTTACCGAGCCTATTACGGCCGGGTACGATATGATAATGGTGATGCCCATAAAGGCATATGTTTTAAAAGTTTATGTATATATATATGTATGTATATATATATATATATATGTATGTATCATGTATCTCATGTCAGTAGTCCTCAGAGGTACCCAGATGTCACAGGTTGTATATTCTCTATCCTTGGTTACATTACTGTTCTTACTTATGCTTTCCTGCCTTACATATTCAGTACATTATTCGTACTGACGTCCGTTTTATTTGTGGACGCTGCATGTCATGCTGCAGGTCCTGATAGATGGGTAGAATCAGTTTGATGAGCCCTCATAGTAGACCAAGTTGGCATTCAGCGAAGGATCAGTAAGACTCCACCTCATTCGGAGTGCAGCCGAGTCTATGATTCATCGTGCCAGAGTTTTTCTACAGACTTATGGGTACGCCGGTACCCTATCCCATTTGATGTCAAATAATCTTAGAGGCTTTGTAGGCAGAGGTTCATTTTGTACAGTATGTCAGAGGCCTTGACGACCCATATGTATTTATGTTTTAAGAAAAATGATTCAGTGATACAGTGTTTTTCCCACTTACGCTTGTACATTATGAGTTATGGCCATGTTGGCCCATGATAGTTACAAAAGGAATAAGTTCAGCCAACTTGACCTATGTATGTTCTAGTTTTGGTCGAATGATCATGAGTTACAGAGTGGTTTGCTCGGGCCAGCACGGCACCGGGTGCCAGCCATGCCTCCCCAGGTTTGGAGCGTGACAGACAACATCCATATCATCATTGTGATTCCCACACTTCAGCTCAAAGAATGCTATATTGAGCTTGTCAAACAACTTAGGTAGTATGAAGCCATAAGGCATAGCATGCTTAGGCTTGGAGGTGTCTGCAGTGCTTGCCATATGTTCAATCATCAGGCTGAGAAGGTTTATGGCTCTACATGTATCCAACAATTCCATTACAGCCATATCAAGCAGGCTAGCCTCATGCCTCTTCTCATATCTTTACAGAATGCAAGAGTTCACAATGTGACATAACAGTTTGTGAAAAGGTGTCATGTCAGTTTTGTACACCTTCTGGGGAGCATCCAACTCAAACTTTTGGGAGAATTTCTGGTAACCACAATGTATGTGTCCACATATTTGTCAATATCATGACACTTCTTCTTCAGATAGTTGTCAAATCCCGGGGAAGGAATGTTTAGTAGCAGCCCAAGCTCTTCAGCATCAAACTGCATCTCAAATTTTCTCACAGAACTCTTTACTACCTTGCCATCAAACTGGAAACTTGCATAAAACTCGACCATTGCAGGCACATATACATGGGGAAAGCGTTTAACAAACATATGTGCCCTTCCCTACAAGTCAAGCTTTTCCACTAACTGGGACTTTCATTTTTCATTAGTATTGACAAGTATCTTACCATTCAACACTTTTCTATTCTTGAACTCAGTCAACCTGTCAATTATTGCAAACACAACCCTTTTCTTCTTCCCTTTGTTGGTCTTCTGAGAAGTGGCAGTTGCCTTCGTGGGTTTAGCAGTAGTCTTCTTCACTGGTGGTTTCTTAGTCTTTAGAGAAGAACCAAATTCATACTCCTCATCCAACTCAACTACAGTTTCAACGACAGGAATTTGCTTTCTTATTTTCTTGGCACTCCTAGACTCTTTGATCATTTGTTCATCAATAAGTTTTCTTCTGCTCCTGGTGAGAGGAGTCCTAGTAGGAGGAGCCACTTCCTTTCTTGCTTGTGAAGCAAATCTTGTTGTTTTTACATGAGCCTTCAAGCCCTTCTTCCCTACCTCAGATAAAGGGAAATCATCCTCATTATTGTCAAACTCCTCATTTCCAACAAAAGGAGTTAAAGAAGGCCTAGGTTCTTCTGATCCTTCCTCTTCGTGAACTACTTCTAAAAAGGCTATGATTGTATTCCCAATAGTCATAGAGCCTTCAGATTCCACATTGGCATTGTCTTCATCACTTTCAAATTCAGTACCCTCACTTTCACTTTCTTTTTCATCTCCATTACCCTCACTCTTGGAGTCATCTTCTCCCTTACTTTCCTTTTCTTCTTCTTCAGAATCTCCCACTTGCCCACCTAGTTGTTCTTCTACCTCGCCTTCTTTTTCTTCACTGGATTCCCCCTCATTCTCACTTTTCTTTTCTTCAGTACTTGGAGTTTTCTCCTGCACGTTTTGTCCCTCCTTATTTGATACTCCTTCTCCCTCCCCATGAACTTTCTCATCATCCTCATCATCAGTCCAACTATAAAAACTACCATTGAAACCTTCTTTATCCCCTGCTTCTGTCTCGCCTTCCCCCTCAACCATAGGTAGGTCATCAATTATTTTTAAGTTTTTGTTCTGAGTTACTACTTCTTTTTCTATAATAGTACTCTCTATATGTGGTGTGTCACTTAGGGGTGCAACAACTTCCAGCAGGAAAGCTTCAATTGCAGAAGATAGAACATCAAGTTTTGATGGAGGACGTTTTACCTGATCATCCTTGACAAGTGCAGATTCCCCTTGAGCAGTAATCTCATTTACTTTTGGTTCCCCCTTAGCAATAGCACGATCCACTACCTTACCACTCTTTACTGATTTCCTTGAAGTATCCTTGACCTTAGTGGATTTGGAGTTGATTTGTGAGACGGATACATATGCATGGGTAGTTGGTTTTGGAGATGGAAGTATAGTGGGCGTGGAAATTGTAGGCGCGACAGTAATAGAGGATGATGGTGCATGAACAGTAGAGGGCAATGTTGGTTTACCCTTTCCTTTGGCCTGGACTTCTAAATTTTGGATTTAGTTCCAGGCTTAGATGATGATTTTTCTTTTGAAGGGGTTTGGCTAGACTTAGTCATGGTGGTGAGAGGACGATGAATTTGCTCTGGTTCTTGCTTAGGATTTGAGAGGAACATTGAGCTTTGAGAGAGGTACCAAGAGAGGGATTTTAAAGAGTAATCCTGATTTGACTAGATGAGAGAGAGTAACTGAATTTGATTTCTAATGGGACTTTAATAATTGTTACTTTTGACTATTGGACTTTTAGAATTAATTGGACTCTAATTACACTAGGATTCCCCCTTGATCCTTGACTTTGATAACAAATAGGAGTGATGCTAATAGGATTAGGGAGTCTGAGTGTAGCAGTAATTTCAGTTATTAAGTTCCAATGATTTAAGACAAAATGACATGTGTCTGAGTCCAAGAACCAACTACTTTGCAACTCCTTAGTCATTTCTGCAATAATTCCAACACAATAAGTCAGTATCATAAGGCACAATCATCAGCTAGACTTTCTAAATGGATGTGTATACGTAGAACAAGTATGAGACTGAATCAATCATTTGATACTCAACTATCTACATCTATTGACTTCTTTTTTAGCCAGTCACTGGGGTTCAACCTAGTTGGAGGTATTGATTAATCCCAGTTCTAGTGTGTTTTTTTCAAAGTGGTCCCTACTCAGTGCCTTAGTAAAAATATCAGCAATTTGATCTTCAATTTTACAAAAACTAATCGAGATATTCCCTTTTTCAACATTATATATTGACAATCCTTCACAATGCACCTCTTGCAATAAGTTAAGTGAATCTTTCCATCAGCAGAAGTTGAAAACAGAACCCCATTTTTACTAGTACAAACCAATCCATTTATAGCATCATCATGTGCTTTAATTGATTCTGAACACTTCAAATCATAAATTCTCAGGTCTTCTTGAAACTTTCCAAACATGAATTCTATTATCTTGATGTGTTGTAAGAACTTTATTACCAACAGGAACAAGTGCTTTAACAACCCATCCCTGTAATAAAACAAGCGACCAATGTCTGTGCATATTAAACTTTTTGGAATGAGTTATGAACTTATGATACAAGGATTTATTTTGTATTTCTAATGTTACACTAATGATTGCAAAGTAAAGAAAGAAGACTAGAGATAATTGTTTTAAGGTTTTTCCAAATAGATAAAACCTTTAGAGTTGTGATCATGACCTAGGTGTTTGCATAATGGGATAAAGACTTTACTGCTTGTTTTATCGGTTGGGGCGTATTATAGCTTTCAACTCTTAATTACCCACTCACTACCTCTCGGTCAAAGAGTGGTTTTGCCCAATTTAACTTTCTCAAGACCAAATGGGTATCACCCGAAACTATTGATAAGAGCTCAAGTTGGGTTATTATTATCTCTAGGTTGAACCATATAATTGAGTTAATCAATCTCTCAATTGACCCAATTCCTTGTTAGCCTAGTTATCCTCGACTATTTCCCTCTTTCTCAAGTAGAAACTTAGTCAAATAGGCATGAATCAATATTTGCAACTATTAATTCTAAAATTAAAGTATGAACTAAGCTAAATAATCAACACCCAATCATAAACAAGCATAAAATTAATCACCCATAAGGTTTACACACTAGGGTTGGGTCACAACCCTAGTAAAAATCTAGGTACTCATTATGGGATTTGAAATAAATAAAGATGAAAAGCTAATTAAACTCATAATGTAAGATTAAAATGGTAAAATCTAATGTTAAAATACTTAAATAAGCTAAAACTTCCTAAAATAGCAAAGAAAAAAGGCTACAACAGCTTTCTATGTTCAAAACATGACCTAATTTTGTGAAACTCGTCTATTTATACAAGGCTAAAAATTTTGGACAAAAATACCCCTCGGAAATTTCTGCGGCCGCACAATTCATGTGCGGTCCGCACCTTGTGCAAATGTCTGCTAGATTTTTCCTCTTTGTTTGCGGCTGCAAATGGAATTAAGCGGTTCGCAATTTCTTCTACGGCCATAGAATTTCTTCTGCGGACCGCATATTTGTGCTTTTGTGCACTTCATTGCCTTGTGCTTCATATTACTCCTTTTTTAGTCGGATTTCATTTCGGGAGGCCAACTTCCAATATTCCTACAATTTTGCACAATTTCATTAGTTTCGGGAATACAATTAAATGCTTTTAGACTAAAATAAAAGCTAAAAAGGTGCTAATAAGCTGTCAAACCCCCACTTATCAACTCCCCCAAACTCGAATCTTTGTTTGCCCTCAAGAAAATAAATTAGTTCCCACCTCCAAAGGTTAAGGGTGATTTCAGCGAGTCAATAGTGAGCCATCCATATATCAGTTAGGACCAACAATTACCCACACTACTCATGTATTATCAATAAGGCGACAAGTTAAGCATTCATGCGCATATAGTTCTAATGTGACACTTGAGCTTCAAGAATAGACTTTACTCATCAAGGACTCTTGCTCTATCATGTAGGTCATGGTGGACTCCAAACTCTTCCTCCTCTACTTTTCATTTACCTGGCTCAGTTAAGAAATTTAGCACTCAATCCAAAGATTTATGAAAGGTTCACTCGTCTCTCTCAAGAGAATGTCGCAAGTACGGTTTCAAGTACCTTAGGCTTGCCCCTCATGTAGATCGCCACTAATGTAAGCTCACTCGGCTTGAAATCAAGTAGGACTTCTTTCGGAATGTAATGAAGGCTTTGGATTAGGGTTGAATACAGTATGGGTGAGTGGTTACACCTTTCCTTAAACACTCCATTTTTCACTTCTCGTCACACACTTTGCCAATTCTTTGAGGCACTTTCTTTTCCTTGGGGGACTCGAGAGACTTAACATCACTATTTCTTTTTCATTACATGCATTTTCTATCTCTTTGATTTCTCCATGTTTGGGATCATTACCTCTCTTTGAATCCCTTCAACTCTTTCACTTATTCATTTTTGTTTTTTGCATTTTTCTTTTTGTTCTTTTCTTTTCTTGCCTTTCCTTCTCATCATTTTTTTCTCATTTTGTGCCATGATACCTTTTTCAAGTTCCTCGTATCTCCCCCAAACTTACGTTTTTAGCCATTTATTTCTCAAGAGCGTTAGGGAAAGCTCGGGTGCCAAGAGAGGGTCATGACAAAACAGGTAAAGGCTTGTAACATGGTTATCAAATGAGAAAGACTCGAGGCTCAAAGGAGTTGACTAGGGATACATCATTGGTAGGCAATAGAAAACTCAAATGGGCCAAGAAAAGCCTACAATCAGTTCTCAATCCAAGCGAAACTTAAGATTTCGCCTTAAAATACATTCAGGGCAAGTTCTACACCTTTCACACAGGTACTTGAACTAGGAACAAAGCATATCACCCCTCACACAACTAGATTATTAAAGAGGATAATGTCGAGGGCCCACAACGACCACATTCAAGATTAAAAATCACTATGGTTCAATTAAACCATTCGATGGTTTCCAAAGTCAACATGAGTCACAAAGTCACTAACTAGAGCTATTTCTTTCAATAACCTTGTTCCTAACTATAAGCACATAGTTAAGTGTGTTGGTACCAGTTGAAGCATGTTTGACTCTTCGAGCATGACTTAATTAGGTCTTTTTATTCATTACTAGTACTATTATTACCTAAACACCAAAAACGGACTCATTCCCTTAAGAAGGTTGTCACGCCATCCATCGTTGGGACGAGTCACCCGGTTCGCACAACAACTACCTTTGGAAAGAACCGTGGCATTAAGAAAACCAAAGGCTTATTATCTACTAGAATATAAAAAGAAGCTACTAAATCAAACAAAGAAGCTACTAACTCAAACTAATAACTAACAAAGGAACAAAAATAAAGAAGCTAATAAACAAAAATCACTGAATATAATGAGAGAAAAAGAGAGAATATATACAGAATAAAAAGAAAAAGAAAATAATATCAACTTATTACAGGCCAAATATTTCAAAATATACCAAATAAGATCAATAAACTCCACCCCTCCGTATAAAGATAAGCATTGTCCCCAATGTTTAACAAAATAAGAGTAAAATAGGGGAAAAAGTGAAGAAAACTCTCTATGGCTCCTTGGACATCTCTGTGTCCCCCAGCAATGTCACCGTCCTCAGTCTCATCCAACTGAATTGCATTATCCTCAACTCTAGGTGTAACTGAGTTGGTGAACATCTGATGCACTATCTCGGCAGTGTCGGCAGCAGAGTCTGGCTCCTCAAACTAGCCAACTGGTGCTGATGGTGCTGCAGGGTCTGGGCCTGAAGGGTATGGGTCAATCAACATGTCAAAGGGGATATCTACGGCTGCAGCAAGCTTGGTCACATGTCTCCAGAGCTTGTCCATTAACTTCTTGCTGGCCTGGGACTTCCTCATAATCTTTACTTTTTTCCCTAGCTCTTCGATCACTTACCCGTGTTGTACCAAGGTAGCCATGATAGTGTTCTGGTTCTCTAGGATCTTCTTCAATTTCTCCTCAATTGTCAGGGGAAACTGAGGTGCTTGAATAATAGACTGTGCTACAACAGTACTGGATAAGTCAGACAGCTTTGCAGTTGTTGAGGCTCGCCAATATTTGGGAGACTCGCCGCACAGAAAGTGGAGAAGTAGGCATGGGAACCGGCTTCAAAGCCGAGGTGGAAGCTGTGGCAGGAACTGCAGTAGGGACTGAAGATGATGGTGGAGGCATAGCTGTGGCACTAGAGGAAGGCTCGGCCGTAGTGGATGGAACATCAACTATCACCTCAATTACCACAGTTGGCTCATTAGACTGGCCTGTGGTGGTAGATGGCTGACCTTTTCTCTTTGGGTTATTCACATCCATAAGTG